>NW_009259317.1:916706-962236 GCF_000687185.1 Egretta garzetta | reverse complement strand
CCCTTCCACTTTCACATCTGCAAACATAGATGTGCTGCTCATTGCCAAGGCACATTTTGCTTCACTTTTGGTTTTAGACAATCAGACATTAATGATTTTTTTCAGCTGCTGAAAGAGTGGAAGTTGGCACTTTTATTCTACGACCCTGAATCTGCAAACATGCCCATGTCTCATGCAGCACAAATAAAAATGCAGTAGGAAAACACATACATTTTTTAGACTTAAATACCTATCAGTGTTTCATTACAATTTGAGATGAGAAAGGGAAGTCATGTGACTGCCATATGTTTGTGCATTTGTATGTTTCTGCTATTTTTATGCTAGAATATGTTAATATATTGGTGTTGGTAGTCAAAATTATCAGAAGACTGAACCATGAGATTCTCTCAACCATGAGATTCTCTCATAAAAATATTATGGTACTATCTTAAAGCAGATGTAATTTATGGCAATAATATGGGGATTAGAGGGTTAACATAAGCTAATCCATTTCATAAAGGAATGCTAACTAACAGAGAAAAACTGAAAATATATTCAACATTGATATCAAAACACTATTAATATCCTAATTTATCTTTTCAAATGAATAGGTTTTCTGATGCAATAACATGTAGAACCTTATGCCAATAAGGTCAGACAGTAGTGGCTCTAATGTTTGTCAGCTGATGGGGCACTCAACAGAAAATTCAGTAGTAGATTTTTGTGTGTATTTGTATGTATGCACAGATAATGCACTGGAGGTCTAAGGGAATGATAGTGGAGAAGAGAGAGGGGGGAAAAAAAAGGAAAAAGTCATTGATCTGTAAAGCACTTTGTAATTTCCTGGTAAACTTCTTTTCATGGCTGGCCTGAGTTGCCATGTGCTGGTCTTTCTGAGCTTGCGGATGGTCAATGAAATCCCCAAAGCAAGTGCACAGAAATGCCTGATGACTGCAGTGTTTTAGCACTTGGGTGGGCCAGGGGAAAGATGATTTGGGGCTTTTTTCTGTAAGAAATTGTTAGGTGTTGCAACTCATTACACACTGTAACAAATTTGTACAAAGCTTGTCATTACTTCTGTTGTGTTACACCCCCTGTGAAGGTCAGGACAAAGATGTTTGTAATGTCCTGGAGGGGATGGAGTTCACTGTTGTCATCATAAGAACTGCCTCTGATTTCAGGGATCTGCCTGTTCAATATAAATATACATAAATCCCCTTTGAGCACTTCAAGAGCACTTTTCTATCTCTCTTCATACAGTGTAAGCAGCATTGATGTCAAAGGCTAGCCAGAGAAGCACACACTTCCATGAGGTGGCTGCACTATCACTATAAGAAAAAAAAGGCTATATAATGGCCATTGAATATTTACTGTCCTGATAATTACTGGCTCCAGAGTAACATGTCTGACCAGGCCTTTACAGCAAATGAGAGTGAGCCCATTCTCACCAGTATTGAAGCACATACTTTTTTCAACTCCTATTCAGTAGTCATGCAGGATTTAAAAGGGTTAAAACCTAACAGCATTCCCTCCAGGCAAGGGTTAAACCATTTAGCTAAGGAAAACTACAGCTAATAATGCTTTGAGCTCTCCAAACTGCAAATGCATTTTGCTGCAGAGCCTGTCAAAATCTCCAGAATTTCAATATCCAAAGGCTAGGCAGGCAAGAGGAGGGTGATCTGGTAGGAGGCGGTGGCTTGCCCAGGTAGCCCAGCAGAACGTGATGTATTATACTCTGCTCTCTGATCCTATTCCTGGAAGAGGGTTAGGTATTACTCACTGCAGGTCTCAGACTAGTGGAAGCTATATTTTTGAAAGGGCAGATTAACAATCAGAGGACACTTTTTTTGGGGGGGTCTGTCAGCATGATGCGTTTCTGATGGTTGTCGTGTCTGTCTGAAGCTCCTCTGTCAGGCATTTTGAATGCTAAAATAAGCTGTGAGGAGGTGGGCTGGTGGTGAAAGAAGGGAGAGTAAGGAGATGTGCTTAAGAAAGGCAAACAGAGATCTCTGACACTAATCGTGCAAAGCGCAAGAAAATAAGGTGCAAAAATTGTTTTGGAAAGTCTGCTATTTTGAAATATTCTCCTACTACTTCTGGTGTATTTTTCCAATGCAAAGGCTATTGTTTAAAAAAGTAATTCTTACATAACTACATATTTTAAGTGGCTCCACTGTAAGGGAAAGCTTGACAAAATGTACTTAAACATGTTTATTCATATGTAATAAATATAAGAATTTCTTAAAAATATTTCATCATTGTTATTCACTTTCTAATAATATTCTAGTGTTTTTCAGAAATTACAAGTATGGAATCAGAAGTCAAAACCCGTATGTCCTCTCTAACCCTTTGACAGAAAGCGGACATTGGACAGCATTATTTGTCTCTGCCACAGTTTAGTCCCTCACAACATTAGAAAAAAATTAATTTATTACTGGCTCATTCAAGCTTTTAGGCTGTTTTGAGTTCTCTAGAGGAAAAAAAAAAGCTACTGAATACAAGTAAATTAAATAAACAGTGTATCCTTTTAGACCCCTTTACATTTTGTTGAATACAGAAAATTACTAGAAATACTCTATGCTATTTCCTACCTATATAATGCAACTGCATCATGATCTAGCCTTTATTATTGGAGTAAGCATTCAGTTCTTAGACATTCAAACTTTAATGTCAAAAAAGCTTGCAAAAATACATTTACGTAGAAGGGAGAAATGGCATAAGTGCTTTCTTTTGTCTGTTAGTACTATGATGCTTGAGGTGAGTGGTTAGATTGCTACAGTTTATGCCTAACATATATTTAGCCTAATTAGCAAATGAGGTCAGCAATTAGATAGCTGAAGGGGATCAGTGCATGTGCCCAGCTATGCCATAAAGGTTATAAGAAAAAAAAGCACAAGCTAAAATCCTTGCATTAGCCTTAAATCAAAATAATGGCATGCCAGCAAGAAAAGACTGCCACAGAACTTGCTCAAAGAGGACAGAAAAGCCATCTGATCAATGGCTTTGATCATTGCAGTGGTGGACCAGTCGGGTAATGATGGGGTGGGAACTTACGTATTAATTCATATTCAACTTACACATTCATACATATCCCACGCATCTGCTGAACTGACCTCCTCTCTGGCAGGTGAGGTTGGCAGGGAAATGAGGGTGGTCTGGTCTTGAACTTGGAGTCACCACAGGCTGCCACCGCTTGGCAGCAGCAGGAGAACCTGCACTAACAAATAGCACAGACTTGATCACCACAACTGTTTGGAGTTTTTTAATATTCCTTTTGCATGGCAGTGTACAACTTCTCTGGCTTCTCCATCACCTGCAAGCTAAGCAGGATAGATGGTCTAAAACTCCTTGAACCACCACCCGTGAGCCCTCGTCTTCAAGTAGCCCTGGAAATACTTCATTTTGTATAATCCAGTTCCTTGATAAGAATCACAAAGGGAGGACTATAGTATAAGGGGATAAAAGAGAAGCTGTCTTTAATGAACACACATGGCTCTGTCATAACAAATTATCCTGTGATGCTCATGATTAATTGTGCTGCCACTTGTTGTATGGCAGCACAGTAATGCAAGCCAAATAAGCACAATGCAAGACTGTCTGCAAAATTAGTAAGTCTCTTAAATTTAATATTTATCACTGTCTGCCAGCTGTGACAATCCTTCGACATATATGCAATCTTGCCTGTGGTGCCCTGAATGAAAATAGATCATATAGAGCCCTGGTTCAGTGCAGGGCCAATGAACCTATGCAAGCTGATGAGCCAGAAGGTGCTACAAATTAAAATGAATTTGTGCCAATATCTCTCGAGCTAGTTGTGATATTATTAGGTTCCACTCTGCCTCTTTTTAAGATATTCTGCCACCATGCTTTTCCAAGTATGTCGTTGTCTCTTATGCTTTGCATACATTTTCTGGTAATTGAGATATTTTTTTCTTTCTTGTACCTGGTACTTATATTATGCATCTGTTTCCAGATTACTAATGCAGTGCTATGAAAACTGAGTTACAATAGCAGCACAGAAATTCCAGTCCAAACAGGATACAAGTTTTCTGTTCGAGTCAAAATATCAGTTATGGGTAAAGATTGCAGATTAGCCTTGGGCATTCTGCTTCTGGGACTTGTGGCATGATCACTCTGCCTCAGATAATAAGCTATTGAGTTATATATTAAGAGCAGCATATAATCTGAATGAAAAATTTTCTAAAATACTATGTCATGATGTTTTATTAATAACTTATTTTCTGGTGCTTTTGATGATGTTGGGTTTTCATTGTTTTTCAAGGGAAAGGGAAATTTCTCAACCTTTCCAGAGATTGAAGTGAGGAGGTAAATTTAAAAATTAAGTCTATCATGGCAAATTATGTTTCTGGAATGTTGTTAGGAATCCAAGATAGCCTTTGAAGATTTGGGCTTTGATATTTACTGGGCTTTGCTCTCCCTGGTGTCCTACCACAGGAAGTACAATTTGGTCAAATGGTGCTTTTGAGAAATCCCCTTTCTAACATTAAGGGAGGTTATAATCTCAGGTTATGGAGTAGACTCAAAATATTTTTGAACTCCAACCCCAGATTAAATGCACAACCAATAGAAGCTAGCATCACCAATTTTGTGCGCTCTCTGGAAGAGCAGGAGAATAATGGAATGATGTAGGTTTCTCTCAGCGCTGCCTGCACCATGTGGTTATGCTGCAAGCCACTCTGTCTGCTCCTCCACAACTGTATATGCAGACCTGGGAGGGTAAGGGTTTTAGTTGTCCACTCAGCAGAAGAATATGGTGTTTGCATTGAAACAATCACTCACTAAACTGCAAACAATCAGGACAAAGTGATTTTGCAGAGTTATATAGTATAGCTAACTAGGACCGTGTTACATCGACCAGAATCTATCTAAAAGAGATTCAACTTGTAATTCTTCTGTCAGTAAAAAATTATATAAAGGACTGTGTTTTTCTGCTCAAGTAAGTTATCCCAAAAACATAGAGAGGTTTAGAAGAATTATTATGGCTCAGAAGTTCCTCTGAGAAAGAGAGAGATGGATTTTCAGAAGAAACGCTGAAGCTCTGCTTCTGGCAGGAAATGCATTATTTAGCTTATTAATGGAGGGCATAAAAGCACCAACTGAAAGCAGCAACGAGAAAATTCAGGATAAATAGCTGCAAAAATAGTGACTGCCATCATTTCCTGGAATTTTTTTCAATTAACTAGAGGAATCACTAGTAAAGGTATAGTAGGAAAATGTTCAGCGCTGACAGATGGAGACATGAAAAGATTTGTCAGAGCTATCTGAGACATCGCTTAGCTTCTTTAATGCTTGAAGCAGAAAATACCTGCTTTCTGAAAACCTTAATTTTACTTTTTTATTTGTTACTTTTTTTATTTGATAATTTTTTTCATAATGAATTCCTGAAGTATTTGATGAGTAGATGTCTGGTTTACATACGGATCGTGATACTTATAAGCTGTGGAAATGCATCAGGGTTGACATCAGTCCATATTGTTTTTTCTGCAGTTCTGAGCTGTCAGAGGAAAAATCATGAACTTTGGACACATGATAAATTGGGCAAGTTGGAAAAGAATCCACCGATGTCAGTGCTCCATTAACAAGGGAAGCAATGAAATATGTGTTTAATAGATACAAGAGCATTTTGGGGCTTAAGCGCTTTGCTGAGTGTAACCCTCTCTGTTACTCTCAAGACAAGAAAGTCACAGCTCAATGTTATGAATATAGCAGCCCACCTTTTATTTAAAGAAAACGGAATAGCAAGAAGTAATTCTGTCCTTCTAATGCACAATGGAGAATCAAACCATATTTTTATAAAATAATTCAGTAGCTAGGGTACAGATCTAAATCCAGAACCAGGACATCCAGATTCAGTTGCTGTAAGAAGGTTTAAGTGCACATCTGTTGTCTTGGAAAGTAGTGTTACTCCTTGGCCAAAGGCTGCTCTGAGGCTTGAGGGATGTTGCTTTCCTTACCTGTTGAGACTAACACTGCAAAAAAATTCAGGTTGCTTTGGGCAGGAAAAATACATCAGACTATGGGTTGGCTATTCAATTGAAAGAGAAGAGATGGGCTTCAGTAGCTAGGCTTGATCATTCATTTTCACCCAGTTGCTCTTCATTCTTAAATACTAAAACAGCGTTTCAGAGGGAAGTCTGTAAGCAGGACCAAGAAGAAACCTGCAGGCTGCTGTCACACTGGGTGTCTCGCCCCATGAACCCTGGCTTCTTTCCTGCATTGTGGAGAAGATGAGGGAAAGATTCACAACCACATCAAAACTGAAATGCCTTTGGGTGTCCAGGGAAGGAGGCTTCGAGAGCACATGAGGAACAGAGGTATCCATGGAGCCTGTGTGTTGCAGGGGTAGTTGCTAGTTGACTGGAAGGATTTTGAATGTGTGACCCAATCTCATACAAGGTTCATAAGCACCATCTTAGATCTATATGAGTTTCCTACAACTTAATTGTGACCTAGTTGTGCTTTTAAAATGCCTTTTAGAGAAGCTCAGAGACCTTGCAACTAGACATGATGTAATTTAGAGGGTACTTTTTAATCAAATCAAACAATTTAAAAAAAAAATCTATTGAGTAATATCTTACCTGGGGGTCACTAGGACAGTATTGAACTATTTGCCCAAAATTATTAACATTCATTTACCCTTAAACATCCTTGTTCCAAGATTGGCTAGATCCCAAGCTACGAAGGACCACGCTTCACAGAAATATTTTATATTCTACTGCACAACTCCTACACACATTTTCATAAAATTGGTCTGCATTACTCTTGGGCTATCTTCAAGGATCAAATTCTGTCACTCTTGCTCAGGTTTGTGACGCCTCACGCTGCAAAAAGTCGCATTAATTTCAAGCTTTTCCTCTTCTCAGACCTCTCCTGAGCTACAAAATCACACTTTCAGCAACGTACTTGACACCGACAGCAATTAAATCAGAGAAGTTCTGCCAATAATCCTTCACTCCTCAAAGTGCACTGACTTTGCTGTGAGGCGAGATGTACCGTCGGGCTGTGCACAGCCCAGAGCAGCAGACAGCCCTTCTGGCAGTCCTCCAGCGCCTCGATTCCCCAGGTTGAGTTACTATTTTCTTGCCCTGCATGTGAAAACTACTTTTTTCATGTGATGTACTATGTTCAAATACTGCAGTGATGAACACCAAGGAAATCCATTATGGAAAAAAATATGTACATGAAGGGTACAGCAGCTGTTGCCAAGGCCTTCTGTGTCCAGGTTTTGCTGCTACTTCAGGAAAGCAATGCAGAAGGTCCCATTATGCAATGCAGAGCCATAGGTTATATAAAGCAGATGCAGTAAAACCTGACACCCAAGCAAAGCGTAACTTTGACCCTGTCCCAAATTGCTTATTAAACACCTCAGTAATTTTCCCTATAGCACTGAAGTCTGAATCAATCCTAATACTGACATCACTTACCCTAGTGTGACTCTATTGATTTAACACAATTTTACATCAATGAGGGCAGAAAAGGGTCATGAAATTAGCTGTAGGTGACTTGGTACAGTATAATCCATACTTAAACACTAAATATGAATGACTAATTTCATATTTGTTAAACAAACTTCACTCTGTTTTAAAACAAAAGGAGTTTTTGTGGTATTTAGTATGTCTCAAAAGTGGGTTATTCTTTACTTGGATGCCCAGGTATGGCTTTAGTTTGCAGTGATTACTGCTAATACATCTAAATCCTGTCAGAAAAATAGGGAATTCTCTGGAGTTCATAAACATGAGAAACTAAAGGCTATCCAACGCTGCAATATAAATATACTGTATTTGGAACAGCCCCTCAGATACTATTTTATTGTGCAGTCTTCTGCTTCATACCTAATCTGAAGCAACAAAAATATAAGGATGAGCCCTGACACCTTTCTGCTTCTTTATAGTTATCCCCTGTCAAATTCCTTGTCATTGTATTGATCAGAGTTTTCTTTCAGTTTTGCCTCTAGCAGAAACACATTTCTCATTTATAGAGGTTGACTTTATTCTGTCATTTCATTGTCATAAGCATATATTTAATGTTTGTTTATTAGGACAAAAGTGAATTCTATTACAATGCAATCATTGATGGAGCTATTAAAAAACACATTTTCTCTCAGTATTTTCCTGACATTGCTGAATTCTGATTCTCTGAACACAGGAGGTAGAGCCTTATTTGTGAATTTTTCACACTTTTTTCAACAAACAATAGCATATATACAATGTCTATGATTTTTAAAAGTCATACCCTGAAACTTAAAATAATTTTTGATGGACAGAAGCTATGGGCAGTCATGAGTTACCTTCTGATAAGAATTGGGTTAAAAATCAAATCCTTATTTAGTGAGATGTTAATGTAGAGACCGAGGTGTCTTTCCCCAAGTGAAAAACAGCAATACCTTGACAGCCTGTACTGTGGAAGCATGGAAGGATTAGAGTGCTATGGTTCCTGGCCCTCCTACTCCAGAAATCTTGAGCGTGTATCCAGCTATGGCTGTAATGTTACTAAATCCCAGGTAAGCATGGAGTGAGGGGGAGGAAAGCAAACTAAGGGCAAAAACTGGGGAGAAAACACTACTGCTCTGCCCCAAAAGTCCACTCTCTGTCCTTCACTGAACATTTGAGAATGCCCTTTGTGTTTCAGGCTGACAGATTCCTATACCCAACTAAGTACAAAGTCCAACGGTGCTGCAGACAGCACGTCTGTCTGAGCCATGGCAGGGTTTTCTAGTGCAGTTGCCCCTGGCAGAACCACCACAGCCCCTTCTCCTGCTCCAGTACCCAGAGAAGCCATCCTTCCACAGCATGGCCAAGCCTGACGGCAACCCCTCTGTTTTGATGAGTTGTCTTGAGTCCCTCTGCTCTACCCATTGTAATTTTTCACTTAAAATATTAAATCACCATCGTGGTGTTAAACATCAGGGAAATAGGCAATTCTGTGAAACCAAAGGGTTGTTACTTCCATCTGACTGAGAAATGGGCTGGCACCTGGTCCTTCTGGCTGTCAATCAAGATGCTGTAGTTCACAATTTGTCATCTCCGAGATGTATTGCTGCAGACTCCCCCTTCCCACTGGTGAGGGGAACTGAATGGAGCCCATCAATTCTGTATGTGTGCCCTGATGACCCATCAATTGCCAAATCCCTTTTAAGGCCTCCTTACTGAATCTGTGGATTCTTCAGCAGGCTATGCCTAAAATACCTCCACCTGCTTTTCCAGCAGTTTTCTGCTGTCAGCTACTGTGACCATTAAGAAAGGTGAAAATGTATTCTTTTAAACAATTTATCCCTTAATTCATAAGTATTCTTCACAATAAAAAAATAGAGTATATTAATAATAGCATTATAACTGTTCCTGTTCAGTCCTCCAATGTCTTTTCTGTAAATGGTGAGGTCAGGAAATAAAGTTGCTTCATTCCATAAACTTACACTTGCAGAAAGTTATAGTCCTTGTGTTCATTTCACCAAATTAAAGTTCAATTCTTAAATTCACTATGCCAACACATTATCTTGTTCATTTTCCAGCTTTCTAACATTTTAAATTCCAAACCTGCATTGTTAGGTGCCTATTTACATTTGAATTGAGACCAACAGAAAAAGTCTTTTTGTTTTCAGGTCAACAATTCTGCTATTACATTTCCAGCCATTGTATTTTCTCTTAAAATGCCATTGGTTAAGCAATATACATACATATTTCATATGCAGAATATCTCCATCTGTAATATCATCTATACTTCTCATTACTGAAAAGCAAAGGATCTATATTTATTTCATAAATATAAGTAACCCTTTCTGTGTTTTACCTACCATTGTCTGATTATACATAATGAAGAACTGCACATGCCTTAAACATTTTTCTAACTCATAATGTTATTGAGTTTACTTTTAATAAATAAATCCATTCCCAAGGCTATTTTAATTTCACATCAGATTTCTGTTTCTCCTAGGAAAGAAAGGGGGCGGGGGGGATGGAAGTGCTTTTCCCTCACTTCACAATTTCCAGGTATTTTGTCTCTGAAAAAAAACTTTGATTAAGTGGTTACAAGGATAGGAAAACTTTGAAACGTGGAGGTAAATAGCAAAGGGAAGAAAGGTCTTGGGCCTTTCTGCAAACGCCTGAGCTCTCCTCCTGAGAAAGCAGGGCTTAAGACCCCAAGGATGTTGCTGTTGTCAATAAGAAGTGATTAGGAAATGATCTAACATAAGGACCTTTACTTTCTCATGTCAGTCCTTTCATGTGAATTTCCTTGAAAATGACCACCTAATTCCCTGAATACTGAATTCAGAGCTGAAGTCCTCTGTTATTCAGCTCCATGCTTCCTTCCTCGTTCCCTGTGACAGAAAAGAAATGAAAGCAAGAAAGGGCATGGGCTGAAATAATCAAGTGGAAAGGCCATAGGTAGGTTTTAGACTGGAAAAAAAACCCCGAACACTGAACACTGACAGACCTTAACAATGTGTCGAGCAATTTGATCATGAACATAGCTGCTAAAATGTCATTGCTACTTAATACCTTAGCTCCTTCATCATACTTTGCCATTTGAATTACTATTCTTGCCTTTCCAGTCCTTCACTTGATCAGATCTCTGATGCATATTGCACTACATATTTTAACTTTCCTAATCAAAATAACTTCACAGCTGTCCAAATCCTACTACACTACTGAGCCTGTTTCCACCCCCTGATTTTTTTCTACCTCACTTTCCTGGTGAAAGTAATATAAATTAGTTATTAAACTTCAAAGATATATTTCTGTTAGGTGGATTTTTAGAGGTTCTAACTATTCCTTTTGTTTTCCAAGAGTGCCTTCTCTAGTGCTTAAAGAATGGTTAAAAAAAGTAAAATAACGAACTTGCCAACTCTAGTAGTCACAAGCACTTGTGCCTCCAGTCAAAGAAAGGAAGGATCCTCATACTCAAAGGGAAAATGCTAGATTACCAAGCTCAGGGAGAAGAGAATTGTCTTAAATATTGCCTGGTAAAGAAAGAAAGAAGAACATTCAGGTGTGCTGCTACACTTTAGTTGAAGAATGTATATAAACGTGCATATTCCAACAGTCCTCTATAATACTGAAACCAGTGCTTATACCTATAGTTAATGCAAGGGGAATAAGCCACATTAGCACCTAATTCTCTCTCTAGTGGGAGCTAGCAGCTGTTCGTAGTTGTTGTCTAATGATACCAGTAAAAGTCACATTCTTGATTGAAATAATTATATCAGTATGTAAATCAGCCTCTAAAATTTGAACACATATGTACTAATACCGATGTCAAAAAGTAAAAATACCTTTAAAATCCTCAGATTTTTTTTTTTTTATTTTTTTAAATCATGCCATCATGCTATATGGACAAGCAAAATTGCATCTATGTAGCCTGAACATTGGTTTGGCTTTATAAACCAGCTTGAGCTATCTAAGAGATGAAAGCTAACTCCTTGCTGCCTTCACTGCAGAGGCATTGTTAGCTCTGTCACTGAGCTGGCAAAAAGAAGCGTCTCTCATTGAATACATTCTCCCACATTTGAGATGTACATGGGGCACCTTTATGATGTAACAGATTAACAGACTGAGCTGTGACATTACACCTCTTGTTAAAGAACTGCAACAATGTTTGCAAAAGTAACCTCCATGTTTTGTCCAATTAGGGGTTGGTTTTCTTTATTTTTCAGTTTACCTTAACTTCACTGATGCTCAGTGTGAAAAGATGCAAGACATGATTCAGTTTTATGTTAATATATTATCTTGCCTTTAAGAGAGTCACTGAGACTTTGTTCCTCAGCTATTATTTTAGACAGATATTATACAGGCTTTTTTTCTAGACTATTAGTGCTCTGCAGAGGTTCATGCCCAAAGGGTGTTCTCTGTTTTAATATCGTTAAGTTACATTTAGAAGATAACACGAATATCGATCTTAATAAGAAGGCAACATTCTGTGTTGGTCAGGTCAGCTGCGATAGATATTACATTTTTGGCAAGGCTTGGTAATTTTTATGTTTTTTATTGATCTCCTTTCCGGTCTAAGTTGCTGTTCAATAGCTGAATTACTAACCTATTTATTTCATTATAACAAGTGACAAATAATACCGCTTTTAGACCTACAGTGCCCTATTTCAGATGCTGGGATCCTAGCACAGATTCAGTCGATACTGGTTCAAGCTAAGGGCTCTTCCTTCTTTGTGAGGAACACATCGGCCTCTTCAGATATAGTCACAGGATGGACATATCTGCCGCTCATGTTTGCCAACAAAGGTCAAAATGCAAGTGTTAGTGTTCAAGAACATTACAGTAGTTTGGAAGCTGCCTGGGGGATATGTCTAGCAACTTGAGACTGAAAATCCTGCCTCCATCTGTCTCCTGCCAAAGCACAATAATATGCCTATGCTCCTTATGCTATCACTCAGGAATGTCAAGAGAGTCACCTTCCAGCATGAATCAGGAAGAATCACTGCTGAAAACAAGCAGTGTGATCTTCTGGTTTTCTCCTGTAAACAAAGGTTTGTACCATAACAATAATATGCAAATTTCATAAACCTAGTCACCTAACAGAATAACTAGGAACTGCTTAAATGTCAGGTGGAGCTGTCCTATTGACAATGTCTTTCTCAGTCAAGACCCAGGTATACCATTGTTTGAATGTACTGGAGTGTTGATACGTCTTAAGATCTGAAAACATTATCAACGTACCTAATTCTTTTGATGCAGTGCTGTTTTCTCAGCCAACATATACAGGACCAGATGTGGGTTTGTATGCTGAAAAGGTCTAGATTCCCATAAGTGTTGTAATGATTTGTGTCATTTTCCTCATCTTTTCCTGGCTAAGTAACATCAGGTGAGGAGAGAAAGGATCAGAGTGGATGAAGGCACTTCTTAAGCAACAGAACTGAGTCCAACAGGAATTAAATAGCACTTCGGTACATCCACTCATTTTTAGTGTCATGGCAGTGACACTGTATTGACCAGCGATGACCACTCTGCTACCTCTACTAATGTTCTAATGTCACCAGCTTGTGATCGCATGCACTGAAGACAACATCCTGCCATCCAAAGTCTTCTCAAGTCTGTCAGGTAAGTGAGAAAAACACAGTAAAGGTCAGCCTTTTATCAGTTTTATGCAGTCATAAAAACCTCTGTAGCTACTAAGACACAGATACTTGCAGACAAAACTACTAATTTTTACCTTTCAAATGCTGAAGAACTTTGCAGAACTGACTAGCTCTTCTGTAATTTCTGTGCTCAGCAAAATCATTTCTTAAGCAGTTAAGTAGACCTACAGCTGAAAAGTATCCCATTTTTCTGACCAAGTCAACAACCAGTGACAGAAGTCTAGTTTTCATTCTTTTCTCCAGCTCGAATCTCTGCCACCTCTAGTGCAGTTTTACTTATTTTTTAACAGTTACCTGCAGTACAACTATTTTTCAGAGATAGGTAGAGATTGATTTTTTTGGACCTACAAAGATCACAGGAGACAATAAACATTCTGTCCATGAATGCGGTATTTTCAACAGTACGATTTATCACTTGCATCACTTAAAAAGTAAATATAGTTGCCGCATAACCACATATGAAAATATGAGTGGAATACCCAGATGGAACCACATATGCTGACATTTTCCTGCGTCACCATCAAATCAATCTTAGTTAAGCACACAAAATGAAGAATCTCATTCTCGAGAAGGATTATGTTGTATTTATTAGCTACAAACATGAAACAAACAATCGATTACCTGTCAAGAACTTGAGCTCCCACAATCTCTTTTTTAAAGTAAACTCAGTGCAAATGAGACTAAACATCTCAGTCAGAATATGCAGCTATTATTCTGCACTGTTTTGTTTGACTGCCTATCCCTTCACGAGACCTTGAATTAATCTGCTGTAGGTCCTATCTCCCCAGTACACATGCAACAGAATTATTCAACCCTTTTGAAACCCTGAAGCTGGTTTTGTGGAATAGTAATTTTCTCTCCACTGCAGACCATACACAAATAATACTTTTTCTTAGGGTAACTTTTTCTTTTAGGGTAGGTCCACAGCATATCTCTCAATGTAGCATAGAGTTATCATAGCATAATGTTCAACTTCCAAGAATCAGATAAAGTGATCTTGAGCTGCATTTTGCTTGTCTGTGTTTTGCCTGCTGCCGGGACCAAAGTTACTAGAAATGTATCATCAACTCCACATTGTAGTCTGCCATATGGCGATACTGTAAGACAGGCAGAACTAATACAATGAGCAAAACAAATTGCTTTAGGATTTGACAAAGCGATTAGACTGCAGCTGCCATTATTACTATCTATACTGCACTGAAACAGCAACCTTATAATTATGGCTATCCCATAATCATCCATCCTTTCCGCAGCCACCAAAATCTGTGTCTGGCTAAGATCCTCAGCACATCCCACATGTCGGACAGCTGAGGAAAAGGGAAAGGTCCTGATGGGCTCAAACTGGAAGGACCTGCCCACTTTGGAATATAGCATTTGTCCCAGTGACCCCTACTGCCTCATTTCATTCCACAGCTACGGGTGTGTGCAGTCCTTCATGTACAGACCTTGTGGAAACACTATGCTGTGTAATACTGTCTTGTTAAAACCTGAGCTGTTCAAGTGTCATAAGGTTGGTTACCTTCTCGCACAGCCATTCTGGCCCCACACATGGCCTGAGATGATATTTACCTAGATGAAATATCTACTTTAAAAACAAAATTAGTCTACACCAAAGTAGCTTAGAGAGGAAGGAGATTATTTCTTTAGCCACATGAATGCTCCAATTTTCTTCTGCAAGGCAATTTGCCTGTTAGATTGGCATGACAGTGAAGAACAGTCAAGAAGTAGAGAGCATCTCATGGACATGACTCTGTGGGCAACCTACACACTCATGAAACTACCATATAATGCTATACATAACTTTCAACACATAAAGTGAAACAATTTAGGCCAAAATACCTTTTATTCCTTATTTCCACATAAGTAAATTAACTAGATGTTACCAGGTAATCAGTTTGAAAGCTGGTACAGCTGAACCCTGATGAATACCTGGGAATGGAAATGTTGTTTTTTTCTGACACTATTCTTTCTTTAACAAGTGCATTCCTCAGATTGTTCCAGACCGCTAAGGTTTTGGTTGAAATAAATCACATGTGCATTTAAAGTATGTCATTGGACTTCTAAACCTTGATCAGCATAAGAAATTATGCATGTAGCAGAGGAGTTAGGTGGAATTTAAGAAGAAATGCTGTATTTCCATCAGACAATTTCCCCTAGTGCATAGGCATTTGCTTTTGTGCATTCCCCAAGCTGATTGTGTCTTTCCAGGAAGGAATAGTTCAATGCTTAATTAACATTTAATATTTAGGATTAGTATTAAGGACTGCAACTGAGTACTGTATTTCTGAAGTCTTTGGAGGCCTGCCAGTTCACTTAATAAATACCACCAAGAAACATGTCGATATATGCTTGCTTTTACTTCACACCACCCCCAGGAACAGCATCACCTTGTCTGCAGGAGTTGCTGGTTAGAAAACCTTTCTCAGCATATGGTTGAGCCAGGTTCTTTAACTGAATGGGTTCAAATCTGTGAATTGTAAGAAGGTCCTAAGACCCCAGCTAGCTCTAAATGAGGATTATTTACCACTGTTTTATAGACTGGTATAGCATTTCCTAAATAAAATAAAGTCAGTCATGATCTTCTTCCTCTGGACCAAAAGAAGGAATAGGGGTCGTGATTCCATAATTCAACAGCGGGTGCACTAACCTGACATGGAGAGATCTAACTTCATTCTCTGCTCTGAGAACTACCTATAGGCCATTTTTCCAAGTGTTACATAAAGGAGGTAGAATTAAATTTGCATACCAGTACAGCCTTGAAAAGAAAGTTACATATCTGTGAAGAAATGCTGTCACTTCGTATAGTTTCTGATATGATCATTCACCAAATTTGTACTGCAGTTGACAGTTACCTTTTTCCTCTTCCCTGTTCAGTATGTAGTCTCTGTTCTTTGTATTGTGAGGCTGTCCTCCAGAGAGTCATCTAGAGTAATCCAGAGAAAAGGAGGAAAAAAAATCAAGTGATTCATCAACCAAAAGTCAAATGTGAACTGTCCTGTGAACCAAAGCTTTCGGCAATATATGCTTGCTTGCCAGTTCTCCCATGCCCACCCCTCTGCAGCTCTCAGCTGCCACACGAGTTGACATGTTTTATAGGGGATCCTTCCACCTGGAGTAGCAAGGACATTGACAGAGAACTATCTTTGACATCCCATATTTCAAAACATTAGAGATCCTTGATTGAGAAAAATATTTACAGTCAACATTCTACCTTTTTTTTACATTTTCATTAAATTCATGAGGATTTTAATGGCAAGATTGTCAAACTGACTTAAATTCATAATATTTTCTTTCTTTCTGGGAACCTGGGGTAATGAATATTGTGAAACCTAAGCAAACTAAACCAAAAATTAGTGGTTGCCATAATACACAAAAGGATTTCACTTTACAACAGAAAAAAATGCCATTAGAAATTATTAACAGAATTTGTTTCAACACTTTGTTCACGTAAACTGATGATAGCAACTAGTATAAGAGGTAATGGACACAAGCTGGAACATGGGAAAGAGGTTGCCCAGAGAGGCTGTGGAATCTCTACTCTTGGAGGAGTTCAGGACTCAACTGGGCACATCAACATAATCTGATTAAAGCAGCTTTGAGGATGGGAGTTCAATGAGATGACCTCTGCAGATCCTTCCCAACCAAACTTTGCCCATGATTTTAGGAGTCTAAAAATTTAATTCCACATAATACAGAATATAAAAATTACTTTTCTTAACCAGACAGATTTTTTAAAGCTGGAGTTATTCTGGTAACTATGAACCTACTCCAAAAATAGCCATATGAGACACTTCAGGGTCCCCCCTTAGTTCACAGGTAAGACATTCAAAATCTATGGTTATTAACCCAGGCTAGGTACGTTAGCACATCTGCAGAAAATAAGCTTCTCAAAATGACAGGAAAAAACAACAAATTCATTAAAGGAATAATATATCTGCTGACAAAGTTAAAAGTCTGAAAAGGATGACTTGTCTCCATCTCCTTCAAGGAAAACTAGGCCACTGGCTGAATTGAAATCAATACTCAGATGACTTGGCCACTCAAAAATATATCTAAACTAATATAAATCAAATTATCTTATGGCCATGAGTTATTTCTTTCTCTAAAAAACCCCACACATGTGAATAAAAGAGTTGATTATAAGGCTGTAGATGCATCATCAGAAAACCTGCCTTGCAATTTATTTGTGAAGTTCAGAATCAATTACAGTAACAGAATGGAAAGTCTATGTGCTGGTAATATTCGGTTGAATTAATTAAAGGCATGGCTACCTGAACCTACTAGAGATAACACAAAATAAGGGTAAGACTTTGTAGTAGAAAAATATCATCTACTATAAATTGTAGGAAACAATTTGGCTCCAGGGAGCTTTCCCCTTTATTCTTTCTGTGACAAAATTTATGGGCAATTGCACAATTCCAAAGAAAATTGTCTTTGCAAAATTTAGAGGCAAGGCAAGGGATTATTCTTTCAGTTCTAATGCATATGGAATTGAAGATCAGTTGGATGTATTGGTCAATTCTGAATGTCCAGCAAATCTAATTACTTCTCCAGTATATGTTGGCTATTCACCACATCAAGAAGCAAAAACCATCAATAGGGATCACTGTACCCTCACAATATTTTTTTTTTTGGTCATATTTTTCAGTGGTAGCAGGATGAGGGTAATAGTAAATAGATATATGGTACAGGAGAACAGGTGCTTGTTAGCTTTCTGCCACCAAAACAATCCCCCTTTCATTAATCCAGCTCTGGTTGATGTTCAGAGATCAATGTTTAATTTAGGGTAGGAAAGTTCACAGCGTAATAATTCCTCTCCATTTGCATTTTTTCTTTCACTGTTAACACTAAAATAAAAATTACAATGCTTGAGAGAGTCTCTTTTTTACCATATAACTAGGACATCATTACCTGACTGAGTTACCCAATGATCTCTGAGCACATTACTAACACTTGTAGCAGTTCATGATGGCAAAGTATTTAATCTACTTACCCATTGCTAATTATTGTTTAATGGTAAATACTTATCAACAGAATCTCTTGTACCTGTGCTCTTTCCAACTGTATGATTAGCTACCTAATTATTGTTTAGTGACAGTTTAGTATTTTATTCCCTGAAATCTATTTACCATTCTGTCTTCCCATAGTTTTTAAATTCTTTATTTAAAATTATCAAGGGGAGAAAAATCACCCTTTTAATTCCATAGCAAAAAATAATTGCGTATGGCTGTTCCATATGTACATTATTTACTTTATTATAAAACTAGTGCTGTAAAGCTGAATTAGGAAATATCTCTGCTTGCCAGAGAGTTAAATATCCCTTAAACAGTTCAGGAGCTGTGGCTGTCTGAAAGGGCTACTTTCTTAGGTTCATACCAGGCTGATACAGAGATTGTGAACTGCTACTTTCTCGACACTACTACTGTACTTAATGGAATAAGAGGTCAGAATATTGTACTAAGATATGCAGTTCAAGATTCTTTGTCTTTTATTCATTGTTTATCAATATAATGTGATGGTAGGGGTTTTAGTGGAATAAATATAGCTCTACTTTCATGGGAGTTTGTTCTCCCACTAATTAGCCTGTTCTATATGCAGTTGTGGCCATTCATAATAACAGAGTATTTTTAAAAATACTTTACTACATCCAAGTGAAAATGTGTTAAAACCATAGTCAAACTAATGGTAGAAATGTACTCCTAATTTATATATATGGCAACATCTTAATTTTAACTGCTTGTTAGTTTTATAACTAGGAAGTTAATAAGAGCTCAGTAGCAGACATTTTTGTGGTGCTAAATAAAAAAAGGGTACAGCCTAGATAACTGCTCATAGAAATTAACAGGAGAAAATGGTGAATCTTTAATGAGGCAGTTGAAATTAAAGGTATTTGAAGAAGATGTGACTATGAGACCAAGAAAACACATTATCAGATGCCTGGCCAACTGAAGTAGTTTTGGGAATTTTTGCCCAATTTGGTATGTTTCCGCTACTCTTGCTATATGACAAATGACTGAAATCCAAGCGCAAACACCCTAATCTTTCAAAAGAGAACAGTATCTGATTCTTTGGAGTTTATCAAATCCTACTGCTTGTTTTTCCTAATGTACAAATGTTATGTTTGCGATCATCCACTGACTGAGTACAAAATAAGCATGACATTGCAATTTAGAGTTTAACCACCTACTTCACGCACAGATGCTGAAAGGCAGGCATCTTATTCTCAAACCGAATCTCACTTGGAAAGAAGGAATGGAGGAACATCCAAGCCCAGTGAGTAATGCCAGTTTGTATCCTTTGGGAGTAGGATGTTGTTAGGGGAAATGAACTAAAAAGAAGGAAAGGAAGAAAGTGGAATATAATGGGACAGAACAGGAGCAAAGATTAAAAGGACAGAAGTGGAACGAAGTTGAAGTTAGCAGAAACTATAGCAGAGACTTAAATTGGTACAAAACCACAGGCAAAAGCAATACATTCACAGGTGAATTTCCCGTGTGATAATCTAGATGAATAATTTACCTGTTTCTTTCTGACTGGCTCCACAGTGCAGTCTTCCAGTGAGACTACAGGCGAGACGGTTAGATACACAAACTGGCTTCCACTGTTCTCCTACTGCGGGGTCTCAATCTGATTTTTAAATTCACACATCAAATTGCCAATTTATGAGGAAATGAAAGTGTCTGCTCTCAGTTGTTTGTTCATTCATGCTCAGTTGTGTGGCACAAACATCTGATTGAGGTGCACCCTCAAGTAGTTGCGCATTTTGCAGGACTCCGTACCTGAGTGCTTGGTTTTACTTCACTTGGAAAGAAAGTACTGTATTAAAGGGAAGGAAATACCTCCTCACTATATAGAATGTGAGGAAAGGGTATATTAAATGAAACAAAAATACCATATGATAACACAACATAAGCCTACCTGAGGAACCATTCAAAAATGGAGAAAGAGAGACTGAAAGCTCTATCCTCAGACATATGGCTGCAAAGTAGCTACCAAGGCATAACAAGACCAAAGCTGCACAACAAACAAGTGTCAACAAGTTGTCTAGAAGTCTGAATTTCTGGGGCATCCATCAGACTGCAGAGCCTCCCAGAATGAGTTACACTGTGCTCCTTCCCTCAAGCATGGTTCTTTAAAAATTTGGTAAATGAATGCATATTAGGGGAAATACAGTAAGGGGAAGTAGCCTGGGATTTAGAGGTGTTGGTGGAGTTTCTTCCAGCTTTGGCTACAAATTTCCTGTATAAATCACATCACCTCTCTATGCATCTGATACTTTAATTGATAAGATCATTCATCTTATTTCCCTGTCAACATCTGAGGCCTCCTAAGTGATCTGGTACTGCCATAGTCACCACCTAGGGTAAGTAATAATCATCAATGCCAGTCAGAGTAGATCTCGGGTTCTCTTATTCCTCAGCCTCTCACACATCCCTGAGCCAAAAAACCATGTTGGTAGATTCCCAGAAGAGCAGGATGATCTTTTTATAGCTCTCTTCTAATGATGCCCTTTTAAACAAGATTGCTTTTCTAAATCACCCATAAAGCCATTATGCCTGACTGAAAGACAACCAGAGTGCTTGACGGTTCTACATGAAGTACACAACCAGCACATGCAGATAGTGCACAGTTCATAAGCAAAACACTTAATAAACTCAGGAGAAATTCACTGTGCATGCAGGTACTCCAAGGCCCTTGGCAGCAGGAGGAATTCAAGCTCTTAGTCAGATCGTAAATCATTTGTATCAGAATACACTTTGCATTATTCCTCACTGGAGATTTTACTCATGCAAAAAATGGGCCTTCCTAAATGAGCTTGAACCTAACCTGTTAGAAAAGTTACATTCCTTTTTCTGTAGGAAACAGAGTTTTCCCTTCCCTTTCAGCAAGAGGGAGGGGAAGAGATTTAGGCAGTATTTTGTGTTATACTGTCCTGGGCAGGACGGTTGTTCTATCTTGTGCCAGAGTCTTATATACATAACCGAAAGAGACAGTCAATATATATTTACATTTATGCTTTTAAAGGAATCATCTTTAAACACACACTTCATTTCTCTGCAAAGAAATAGAACACTCTGAAAGTTACAAAGCAAGTATAAACAACCACATAAAATGAAAAAATGGAGACTATACTAAAAATGACTATGTACAACAGAATTGTTTAGCAGTGTTTTCCAGCGATCCAAATAACAAACAAGGATAGTGAACACCTCTGTGGCTGCATCTTTGAAAAGATGCTGATTTATGTCAGTTTTGTTATTAAGCTTCATGAATTTCCCTGGGACTAAATCTGAAATTTCATCTCAAAGAATCCCATACAAAGTTATGAATGTTTGAAAACAGGAGTGTATCATGAAAATTCCTTTTCAGCCTCACAGAATTTCTCACTAGAGGCTTACCATTCGAAACATATGGAAATTAAGGATGAAGACAACCAGCAACATATGCTATTACAAACAAAATATGGCATAAGACATACTTTTATTCTTAAAAGTAGTATTTATTTTAGAGTAACATACACTCACAAAGTGAACCCAACCCTCTCCATTTTTCTCAGCTTTTCAACTGTAAAGGATCTCTTTCAGGATTCAACTTAGAATAAGAAGAAGATAATAATGACCCCACCTGGTTCAGGTATTTTTGAAAGCACGTATTATATTCTTGATTTTAAAGTTACCAACTACAGAGAATGCAATGCATTACTAGGAGTTAATGATGCTCACTGCTAAAAGCAGCTAGTAAACAATCTCATAACACATTGGTAATATATTCTTAATTTCAAGTCTGAAATCACCATGTTTCAGAATTTACATCAGTCTCTTTCCTTGGTCTGTGGGGAAGCTCTGATTACCGGATACCTTGCTGTCATTCCTCAGGAAACACTCTAGGAGGGATATGCCACAGCTTCAGGAATAACATTAAATTGTCAGGTAGCAGTAATAAAATACGTTTAATCTCTAATTTATTTTGTCTCTCTCATTTCCCAGAATAAGGCTGATGATCCAGAGCAGATGCACTGCAACGTGGATCTGCAAAAAGTGGTCTGCTTGTGTAGTTGGGAAAAATATTTTACTTTCAGAAGTTGTTACTGTAGGACAGAGAAAATAGCTATCCAGCAATTATGCATCAAAAGTGTCTGTCATATGTCCTTAGTCTTGCTGTGTGCCACCCACTTCTTATTTCTTCTTTTATCCAGTTCATGGATGGATGAAGACTCCTGTAAAGCACATTTTGTATCTAGACCACAGCTGAAAGGTTTCTTTCTGCCACCTGCACAAAAGAAAGCCTGTGACAATCTATCATGGTGACAGCTCAACATATATTATCTTTTTGAAAAACGCAAAACTTTCATGTTGTTGAAGTATTAGTCTATCAAATTAGTGCTTTCAAGGTCAATTTTGCAGTTTTAAGGCTCATTCAGAGAGCTCTATTTTTTCCAGTTTTTACACATGAGAAAGGCATAGTTTCTATTCACACAAGAGCTTTGACCTAACAGCTTTTTCAATACAACTCAAGAAGCATAACTATTTCTGGCCCTTTGAATGTAGGGATAGCTAAGTACGAACACTGCAGAGACTGCAGAAAATGCCAAAGGGCTGATTGTACTCTACCCATTACTGCTCTTACACATAGTGCCTCTGCTCCTTGTGGTGCAGCACGCTGTCATCTGTTGTTAGTTGCCTCTTCTTCCTCACAGGTAGAGTAGTACATGTGGCAGAGGTTTGCCTTCACCAAATGCATGAAAAAATAGATGTTTCCAAAATACAGGTAAAACTTCTTAGCAGGAATATTCAGTGCCATCATGCCTACTTGGCTGCATATTAATTTATGATGAAAAGAACATAAAAATCTATTGTAAAAATTCCAAAACTTTTGCAAAATAAAGAACAAAAGAAACTAGAGACATATTCAAGGGTATTTAAGGTTCCAGAAATAAAAAAGGCTTGGATTTCAGAAACTGGAAAGCTAAAGATGTACAAGTCCTATAAAACTAATTTCAAATGTCTGTGGACATTATATTTCCTTTTTTAAAAAAAAAAAAAAAACAAACAAAAAACCAAAACCAACGTGGCTCCACCACAATTTTTAATTGTCTACCAGAATTTGACCTCCTTCTGATGAGACTAAGGAGGGACAAAACACACAGAGATAAAACACTGTATGATTCCATCTTCAAGAAAATGCATTCATGTATATTTAGGTGTATGGATGTGAACAGTACCTCAGAAATAAACAGGACCACAAAAGCAAACACATGGAAAAGAAAATTGCAGCATAAGGATATTTCATTCCATGAAAAGAGTTTAGCTAAATGCAAATTTCTTCATCTAAAGTGTTCATTTTATAGATGGCTGCATTTTTCAAAATGCCCTTTTAATTTTTTGGTTGCTTTCCCTATGAATCCAGTATAATCAATGCATTAACTGCACATATAAAAGTGTTGTTATTATTATTACTATTGAGTTTTAAATAATTTTACTTAACAGATATGATCTAACAGAAATGGGTTAGTTTTTGTGGATCATGTGATTGCTATTAATAAAGATCTTTTAGGTAGCTGAAGCATATAGGAAGGCAAAAAAATAAACATACAGATATGCAAAGAAACTGCTCCCCATTGGTACTGTAAACAGACTACCTTGCAGTCACTAACATCTTCTCTTCAGTGATCATTTCAGTGACATAAATGATACTTATTTATACATGCCCAGTCTGCTTAATACAGTTACCCCCAATGATACCATAGGACACCGGTCTCCAGCTCGTGTCCTAGCTTGACCTTATCCCTGTGAATCTGTCTGTTGATTAGCAGGCTTTTTTTGATCCTGGTTACCCTCACTGGGCCTGATCCTGACCAATGGATGACTTCCCATCTTTACCTTGCACCTGCCTCTTCACCACAGAATTGCCTGATGCCCTGGGCTGGGGCTGCCCCTAATTGCCCCCTGTGCTGCACCGGGACACCTCCATGGCCTTCAGATACCTCCTCCTCCTCAGATGAAGAGGCTCAGACTGCCCAATTGATTGACAACTATGACAATCGTGCATTGGCCCCATAGCCACTGTAATGCGCATCTTCCCAGTCTCCATCCCGGTAGGGTTGGTATTTTCCTCAGCCTGATTGACAGTCAGGAAGATTGGATGGGCCATGTAGCCAAAGATAGAGTCTAGGGCTGACAGCTCTGAAATGGCTCCATTTGATGATGCAGCAACTTGGACATGTTTGTCAGTAACTCTGAATGCAAGAAGAAAGGGCAGAAATTCCTCAAAGCAATATTAGAACAAATTTTAAAGAAATGTCCTGTTCTGAAAAGATGCTTTGGTAAAAATTGGATCTTCTTTAAAAACAAAAACCAAACCTGTCTCTATGCATATTCTGAATACGCTGACTCTGGGAATAAAAATAGCTGTTTGATGCTTTGTGCTCCCATTTGCCCTGCAACAGCATCACAGATAGAAGACTGAACTAGATTTTATTCCTTCTTGTGTCTTCCATAGGGTTTTTTTTCTACACCTAATCACTTACATCTGCTGTCAGAGCATGGCTGGATAACAAAGAGTTTGTTGCACAACTGTCACCAATGCTCTAATTTGGCTTCTAGTAATGGTGAGGATGAACAAGATGGAAAGGAGTCAGCTTGACTCCTAGACCTCATGCTGGGTCACTAAGGCTAAATGTTGTAGGAGGAAAATTATGTATAGCAGCTTTGATCCAATTAAGAGCGTAGCCTCATGGTTAAGTTTAAACATATGCAGAACTCCTCTGCCTTGTAACTTTGCATGTTTGATATATCAATTTACGAGGGAAAAAACACACGAAGGTTATACATTTTCTGTATAATAGCATTTCAAAAATAAATGCACTCCTAGAAAAAACAAAGTTAAACTGTTGATGAATCCAGTTGCCTATTTGTTTGAAATTATCTTATGGACCATAGGCCAGCTTTAAAAAGTTGGCTGCAGTTCCATTTCTTCTATCTAAAAGGGACATCAAGCAAGTTCAGTCCTCTAGATAGGTCCACTTTGGGTTGATTTTTTTTTTTTTAATTCAGCACAGAAATTAGTATGTGGTTTCCCACACCACAGGATTATGTTACCCCAACCACTAGTTTACATTTTTGTTTTTCAAACCACCGATCTTATTTTAGGAATCTAAAAATGGTAAGGTTGGGGAAGAAAAAGAATTTTCTCAATCATATTATAAACTTTTACCTGCAAATGATGCCAGTTTACCATCAATCAAATGCTGGTTTGCATTTAAAACATGTTTTCTTTCCACTGCTGGAATTTGTCACAGCCATTACATAAGAAATGCAAATATTCCTTAGGACCAACCAGGAGGGAAAGGTGAGCGCTGCCAAGATGTTGACTGTGATTACAGCACCTTGCTGACAACTGTTTTCCTTATGCATTTAGCAGGATATACCAAACAGCCAGGTGATGTCAGCAAGAATATTTTCGATTTAATGAAGTAATCAAGACATATCTCAGACTTTAAAAGATAATGTGATACAGATATAATGTAGTAGAAATAAATCAGTGCTGAAAGCTACAAAGGGTGCTCATACGTAAAGGCACTGTATTCCAGCTAGGCATTTGTCATTTCCTCTGTGATTAGCTAAGAAGACCACAGACTAACCATCTATTTGAGTGTTTATTTTCCTTCTCAATATGATCGGTATGGGATAGGAGGGATGAGTGGGGCGGAATCATGGAACTCAGGAAGATGGTCCAGCATCACCTGATCTGAAGCTTAGTTAGTTAATAGTCTGTGTGGTGTCCTAGTGCTGTGAAGTAATTGCTTGTTAATCACAGAAACCTACTTCTTGTTCTATGTCTAGTGATCCCCACTGCCTGGGTCTGGAGCTCCACAGCACTGCAGAGGTGCTGAGAGCTTTGTGCTGGAGGTGTAGGGTAATCAGAGCTTGCTTAAATTTAGCTGCCCTGGTTTCAAAGCAGCCCCGTAGTAGCTGGGACAAAACAGCAGTAATTTAGAGCATTCCCTTCAACAGCCTGAAATCTGGGATGTCACTTTTCACACCCTTTAGACAATCTCTTCTGTTTAGTAGTACAACCCAGCTGCTCCTTGCACAATTTTATTTCAATGAAAGTTTATTTTAAAGTTGATGTTGATTTAGATAGGTTTTAGAAAAATTCAAAATATTTAATCAGTGAGAAAAAATTCTGCAAAAAAAAATCCATTATAACTAGAGAGTACTTAAGAAAGCACTGCAAGGAAATCTATGCGATTCAACAAATATTTAAAATGGCCAAATTAACATTAGAGAAAAAAATCCTATTGGGAAACATTCTTATAGTCTTGTTCTGTGAATTATAGTGGGATACTACCGTTAATTGTAAGGAACATTAACCATGAGGAACATAATCATTAGCTGAAGAACCTGTGAATGCTGGTTTTTTTTAGTTATTCAGATCAGAAACTGAATACTCCCAAAGTTTCTGAGCAATTTACTCTAGTGCTAAGGACATTTTTATAATATCCAAACTGAAAAAAAAAACCCTCAATGTCTTTCAAGGTATAATCTCCCCTTTTATAAATACCAGCTCTGTTTCGAATGTGGGCACATTATTTCAGCTCAGCAGCAATGTCAAGATAAATGTATTGAGATTAAACTTTTCTGATGGAGAGAGAGAAAAGAAATTGTTTGGACACAATGTATATTTTTGTCAAATAAAACTAAGAGAAACTGTATGAGAAATGCTGATTAATTCTTTCAAACCTCAGCTGAAATGACAGTTTAAATCATTATAGTTGTCAAGCTATACCAACAAAGATCTTAATACTACTTCTTAATTTGTTCTAAGGACCAAGATATTTAAGAGAAGCTGAATAAGCTGATTTCACTGGGGCATTCTATTTGAAAGCAATGATATAGTTATAACCCATAATTTTCCAAGCAACAGAGCTTGGAAAACAGTTCTCTTACAACCAGAAAGATCAGTTTATTTAAGAAAAATTGCTACTATCTCAGTCTGAGGTTTCTTTCATGTCCAGGTGACATATATAAGTTTTAAGAAATGCATTTCCAATGCACAGAAGAAAAAACTTACTACACATATGTTAAAAGAATCAATATCATTGGTAGGACTAAAAAGCTATGTAATAACAGTCTATAGAGTTTGATCAGCTCCACTCACACTTCTTTCTGTGAAGAAAGAAACTGCCTTCGTTTCAGTCTTCTGCCCGCATCCAGATCCAAAATAACTGAGGACTGCTAGGAGCTGGTTGGAAGGAGCGGACATTTATTGGGGCAGGTGAGGAAAATCATAGTAGATAAACTACTTCAAAATATTTGTTATCTTTGTACTTCAAGCAAATTCAAGAATGTATTTCTACTATAGTGTTAATTCCTTTTGCAATCAGTGTAGTACTAAGGCTATTATTAGAATCCATGGATTATTACCAATACTAGAATTTTACAAGAACCTGCCTTACTTTAAGCAGACTCCTAAATGTCTTTCCAGAAAGACATTGTTCTCTGTCAGGGGGATTTAGGAGTACACATTCAGAGTCAGTTTCTTTGCTACTTTAAGGTTTTCCTCTACCTTCTACTCTGTTTTCAGTTCCATCTGTGGTTCTAGAACATCGTATGTCAGAAAGATTAAGAATCAGCTTTAAATGGGTCCACTGGTTTTAATAGGATCTTTTGCTCTAGTTCAGTTCATGATTGCTCACACTTAACATTTTGCTAGGAACACTCAACAAAATTCCTTAAGCATAAATGACATCACAAGTAAATGAGTATATTTTAATGCACATTTAGTTTGTGTATGTAAGGAAATAAACATCTATAGTTTGTTACAACAGTAACATTTGTCTGATTTCTGCTAATTTTTATTATAGTAACCTTTAAAAGTATAGGCAAATATATATATTTTATACAGCTTTATTAAATGTAGTTCAGCAACTACAGGGTATGCTCTTAATAAATGAAATCTGAAGTTCACATCTTAAGTTTTGATTTTAACTTTGTGATGAGTTTTGGCTCCCCCAAAATGGGAATTATTGCTGATTTCCCATAGAAGGAAGAACTTCCAATCTGTGAGAAGAGCCTTCCACTGGATTAACTACATGAATCTGCTGTTAGGATGAAGAATCCCTGACAGCAACATTTTCATAGAGCCATTTGTCATGCCACTACTGCAAGGAAAGGTGCATTTTTTATAGGCATGAATAAAATTTTGAGTTCAATGAAAAAATAAATATATATCTATATCAATGGGTTGTACTGCAACAGGACAGGTAGACTAATGTCTTTTACAGCATCAGGCTGAATAAATCAATATATACACCTTTCTTAAGTGTTTTGGTTTTCATGTTTCTTTTTCTAGTTACAGTATAACAGTAATGAGATATTGCTGCATATATTAGAATGGTAAATGGCCTTGGTATGTTCATTTAAATGCCCTGTTTCTAAAGTCTGTTACATAAAGCCTTTCTCACCCTTTTCTGAAGATCAAAAAGAAATTCATGTTGCACCACATCAAAAGAAATTGGTGAGGGAATGAAGTGAACTTGGGAGTTTTCCCCTAATTGAAAAGTATACAAACTGCAATTTTATTAAATAATTCATGTCTAAGACAGTGATAATCACAACATGAAATGACCTAATACCTATTGTTCACAATCCCAATTATATCCTGGTAAGTGTTGTTTGCTTATTGAATATTTGCTTATTTCTCTATTGTAGAAGATCTTAAATGTAATCTGTCTTTGGTTTTCTGTATTACTGTGTTTTTCCTATCTGTTTCAGCTCTCAGAGGCTTTCTAGATCTTAGTCCATGTACTTCTGAATCATATGCAAATTCATTATTCACATATAGGAAACAGTATTGAAATGTCCCAGATCATTTTGGAACATTTCAATGCTAGAGCAGAAAGTCAAAGCTCACTTCAGCCAAAAAAAATCCCAACAATAGAAATTACAGTAGAAACTGTATTTTTGATAGCTTCTATCCTTCCGTTTGTATCCCTTTATTGCAGTGTTTGCATCGAAGTGCTGTAGGCCAGATAAGCTCCGTGTGGTCTTGAAGACAGGATAAACGCTATCTTTAATAAGGATGTAAAAATACATGCACCTCTCTTCTTGAAGGAATTATCTGATGAAAATGATGCTTCTTCCAATGCAGTAATTTTCTCATCCTTTCAAATGTTTTGTTGAATGGGGAAAAAAATGATGCATGTAGGAGGTTTCATCAGAAAGCTGCCCACATGCTGTTGTGGTGCTAAGATGCAGCTGCTGGAGACCACTTTTATTACTGAAAGAAGTTTTTGGAAATTATATGTATATGTGTAGCTTTGAAGTATACCCAACATTTGCTTAGGAGTGCAAAACATCCCCAAAATCTACAGTAAGTCATAGGTTGTAAAACGTGATTCTGAAGCAATAAAAGAACAGCAATATATAAATGTAAGTTTAATTAAAATAAGTTTACCTATCCTCAAATTTATGGGGGTAAAGAGAGAAGGTAATTTTTGTATCGCAATATAAATTTTAAAATATTATTGTCATAGATACATTCACTTAGCAATACAATATAAAGACAAAGCTTTCAGAGTCTACTTGTATGCATGTTTATTAAATGTATAGCAAATTCTGGAAAGAACAATCATCCATACTCTCTTCACTGTGTAGTATTAACAGAAGCAAACCAAGTTGGCAACCAAACCTTTTCCATCCCTTTTATGAGCAGATTTTTAAACAGACTGCAATGACAGGAGGTGCTCTGCAGCCGTCTCTTTCCTCGCTGAATTCACGCTAAGCGCCCACCAACGTCCTTTGCATTTAAATAACACAACTGCAGGTCTCGCTCATTCTCGACTGAACAGTCAACCTAATTTCCTTTGCCTTTTCAGCAGTTGCTGCACTGGCAGCATAAAAGAAAATCAGAAATTTGAAAGACCGTTTTGTTTCTTCATCCAGATCATTGCTGTTTATTCAGCATAGTCAATGTTCTGCAGTTCATGTGGATGGATAAACAGGAATGGCCCACAGCAACACATAAGAGCTACAAATAGGATCAAGATATATTTTTATGATTGCTGGGCTCATATCATTGTCACGGTACAGATTTAGAGAGGCTGTTTTATCTGCTTAGCACTGTGTGTTCTGGACATTGATTTTTACATTGAAGCATTCAGAAATGCAGTTTAACCAACCTTTGGGCATTCATCATTGACAACCATTTGTGTGAGAGGTGACTTATTGATCTGTTAATTGAACAATCATTGCCCCATCTTTATCGCGTGTGCCCTGTTATTACTGCTTTTACTCTGTGGCCCAAAAATCCTGTTTTGAAGATCTCCCAATCTGCAAAGATCACCAAAAAACCCTCCACAAACAAAACAGCAGTTAAAAAAAAAGCTGCAGAAATGCATGAGTATTCTTCAACACAAGCTCTGTACATTACATAAACTGACCTAGAAACATAGCAAAAGCCATTTCTTTAAGAATGAAAACCCTGCTGTGCAAAGGGTCAGCAAAAGGACATAAATGATGATGAGACCTGCCTTCCTGACCTTCTCTATAGGGGCAAGTTTCACTTCAGGGCCAATGCAATGACATTCTATGCACCTGCAGAAAGGGGAATGTGACACCAAGACTTAATAATGATAACCAGGTCCAGCTTTACGCTGATAATGCTAACCTATATGTTTTGTTATTTCCCTTCCAGTTCTGAAAGGTTTTTTTTAATCTGGACTGTTTGTTTGGCTTGTGGACAGAGGAATATTTGACATTTTAATTTGACTCCCCCTCTTTCCTCTTGCGCTTCCTGCGTCTCCAGTGAACTGTTTCATGTAATGTCTTCTTTGAAAAGGGAGGTAATTTTGTGTCCACTTGTGATCACTTACTAGCAAACTAGTAAGAACACTATCAACCTCTGGCACCTCACTTTGTCCCTACCTAAATAATGAGCAACTGGTTTTGACTCGTACCTGAAGCTGACGGAAAGCTTTCTTATTCCTGAAATACTCAAAATCATCTGAACTGAAAATGCCAACGTAATCCATAATTCATGCCAGTGAACACCAGTCTCAGTGAACTCTCCAGTGAACTTCCAGATTCTCTGATTTCTAAGCTGTAACCCAGTGCTGGTAGAACTAGAGGTTGTAAATGCTTTCTTGTGCTACTCCCCCTTTTTTTCACTCCCCCCCAGCCATTTTCTTTTGCTGTTTAAAATACTCGGAAGTGAAGAGAAGGTTGGTACTAGAAGGAAGAGTCATACTGGATTCAACACAGACAAATCAAAAAGAAATGTCTCCGTATATGTACATTTTGAGACAGATTCTCAGGGTGAAAATCAGCTTAGTTCCATAAATTTATATCAGAACATACAGAATAGGTTATACAAGACAACAGGCTGGTCTCCCTATCTCTACTCTCCAACATTACAGGTACATTAAGGTTTTGCACTAAGTGAAGAATGTCAAAAGAGATGTGTTTGTTAACAGAGTCCATTCAAGATTTTTAATCAGCAGTTAAAGTCATCAGATAGTACCAGAAAGTACAGTCTTACTGATTGTATCACAAAATAAACAGAAGTAGTCTATTAGTTTTGGAGGAGGGAGGATTACTAAAGAACTAGCTAGTAGAAGTGAGGCAGTGTGAACAACAGGACTTTCTCTCTGTATTCCATTTCCATTTGGAGCTAATTCAAGAAAAGGGGTAGATCTGTGTGAATTGATCATTGCTGTTAAGCTGAACATCCAGAAGGACAGAATTGTTTGTGTGTCATTCTGAGTACATGCACTCTAGGAAGGGATACGTCAAGGATACGTCACTTGTTTCTCTTTTACTAAGGTGTTTTCAGGGCCTTAACTACCCGTTCCAGCTTGTATCAGAATAGATTTGAGGTATCAGCAAAAGGAATGATTAAAAAAAAAAAAAAAAAAAAAGATAGGGGAAAGCCCGTTTGGAATTTATGTTAATTAAAACATGCAGAACAGTATTTACTCTATAGTTAGCTTAGCTTTGGAGGGGAGGATTGCATATAAACCAGCACTAAATAAAGTCTATAGAAGAAGCAGAGCATTCAAACAGTATAAGCAGTTTTCTAACCCGTATTAAGAAAAATTAAAAAAAAAAAAAAAAAAAAAGATTGGGGAAAGCCCGTTTTGGATTTATCCTAATTAGTCAGTGAATAAAACTTAACGGTTAGCACCAGAGTTAGTATGCAATGTGTTTCTCTCCAGTTGTCCAGCTTATGGTGTTGTAACCAGGGAGTTGTCCCCAGGCATCACTACTGATCATGAGGGAAATACATCCCTCTCTGAATCTGTCTTTGGAGAGGCATCTCTTTTTCATTAGGGTTACGCTGGTAGGCTGGGGTCCCCAGTCTGTCCCTCATTGAAGTGCTTTGAGTTAAGTGATGTAAATATACATTCCTCTATATACTTATTAACAGAAATAAGTCAGGACTTAAAGAATTAGCCAATTGAAGAGTCACACTGATTTCAGTGAGATAAGTTTAGGCTCTAGATAAATATGTTTTTGGGGGAAAAAAATCTGCATAAGGAAACATGTTTATTTGCATTGTGTGAAGAACAGTAACAGAAAAACTACCAAATTCATAAAATCTGTTATTAAAATTGAGTAAATGCAGCCCATGAAAAGAGAAATGGACTAACCTGTCAAATACACTGACAAAAGAAAACAGCAACACTGGTGTTCTATAGTACCAGTATGTACTTATATAGTTATATATGTATATATATCAGTTATACATGACTATGGTTAGACTGCCAGCCAGGTTCCAAATATGCTGTGTTCTGCACAGCAGTCCAGGAACAGCAAGACCACCAGTTTATCTCATGCTGACCCTTAAAGGCAATCAGAAATATTGGTGACTTTTGAGGAGGCTTCATTACTTATACCCCCCAGCATCATCTGGTGATTCTCTCTTAATAAAAATCTATTCTTTCCACAAAAATCAACCAGCCATTTTTCTGATAGATTCTGCTCTTTGGTGTGTGCTGGTGTACTGCACGTCAAGTAGGCATTTCATTACATGCAGAGAAAGGGGATTTCAATAGTGATTTAGAATAAAGGATAAGGCAGTAAATTCATTCAATCTTCATTCCTTGTAAAACTCAGGATCAAAGGTAGTTTATTTCTCTGATGAATCTGGTCCTCCATTTCAGTTAGTTCTCATACTTCTGAACAGCCCCGACAAAAGAAAATCATAGATTTACCTTTTTTTTTTTTTCAAAATTTAAATGAAGACATTTTATATTCAGAACTAAAGTCTGAGACATCCCTGTTTATCTTTTTAAATACAACTGAAATGAATGTATATACTGTGACATGAGCTGATTTACACTGTGTTCAAATGCCCCATGTCAATACAGAGAGAATTAAACCTATAGATTTCTAGTAGCACTGATATGTTTTTAATTATGACTTTGGAAATCAGTACCATGGGTTTTTCCTTCAGGAAACTCAGCTTACAGTACATGAACAAATTCTGCAAACTACTCAGCTAACTAGGATCTAAGAGTGAAGTCACTAAACAGGCTTCAATTTGCTTTACTGCAGGGGGAAGTGGGAAATTCAAGCTCCACAGAAGACTGCAAAAATGAGTCACTCCAGATGGAGTATATTACATTCCTAACTAAAGAGCACATACAGTACTTCATGATTTTAGTGCTCTTAAACAATCTCACTGGCCATAAACATTATGCTAATGTCTGTTGCAGGGAAAACCACTTCTGACAGCGACAGTACGTGTTTGGGTGGATAGCAACAGCACCACTCTATGGTTTTCTTTTCCTACAGAGAGTTCTATTTCTTCAGTTCCCAGAGAAAGCCAAAGCATCTGCTGAGATGCTACTAGACATGAATTATGATGTAAAGGAATAACATGCACATTGAGGTCATTCACCTGTTTTAAGGTGAACTTTAAAGTAACAATGATTGTGAATTATACACTCTATTTCATTGCTTAAAAGTAGAACTGGGTGATGTTTAGAGAATCCAAAGAAGAATAGCATATATGTTATTAAAAATTGATATTATGTATGCACACACATAAAGGTCAGTCTTTGAATTACAGTAGCTGAGTTATTTAATTTCCATCTTATTTTCAATCCTCCATGTGACTACCTGTGTATTTCTGAGCAATATGAGAGAATTTAGGTTAATGCTCCTGCTGATTAGAAAAAAAAACACCTGCTATGACACTGAAACAAATGGGGGTTTTAGATGTTCCTAAAGCTAGGACTCATTTACAGTTTTCATCTTATTCTTATCACTCCCAGTATGCTATCATGTTGTTCATTTTTAAATTTTGATTGACTGTAGAGTAGCCCATTGCTTCTTATTTCTAGAAAGACATTTCTTACTGAAAAAACTCCACTTTCCCAGTGCTTCCCAGGTTCTTTCTAATTCAGAATAGCCTCAGTAATTTGGACTATGAATCTGAACTGCAATATGTAGGCAGTATCTGTTCATGAACAGGATAAAGAGCAGAACACTCAGGAAATATACTCTCTGACACTAAACGCATCAAGTAACAGAGCAAACAAAAATTCTTTTTTGAACTGCTGGAAGTTACTGGCTCAAGCAAATCAAGGCCGGGTTCAAACAGGATGCATAGTTAAAGATCCTGTGGCAAATTATCTGCTGCACTATGTGGGTGTCACGTCAGTCAAATAAACAGATTTATTTCAGTGTAATCAGGTAGAAAATTTTGCCAAACACCTATGATAGCAAGGAGAGGATACTATATTGGTAAGCATGTTCCATAATAATCCTATATATTAATTCATTGACTGAATTGGGAAAAAAATAACAACCCAGAATTTGGAAAAAAAGTTACTTTAGCAGGAATCAGAATGCAGCTGTTTCCCCAACCAGAATCAATTGCTAAATATAGACCTGAGCTCTCTCTTGGACAATGAGACATGTCCTATCTCTTCTCTTTGGTTTGCCTGTAACCTGGTGATTAAGTTGTTTTCTTAATCTGTGAGGTATACATTTGAGTCTTATCGCAAAAGAATCAATCAAACCCTAGTTCTAGACCTTCTGTGCAAGGACCTTACCCCTTCAGTTGTGATATCAGAAGGGTCACCACCATCGTCAGAGGTTAAGCCAAATAAACTTCCCCTAGATATGCAAGCAGGAGTCAATAATTTTCCTTATTTGGAACAAGAATGTTAAAATTTGGGGCACAGATAATCTACTCTTGGTTATGCTCCCTGTTTCCTGTTGAAAATGTTCCAATTTACATAAATACATCTGAATTATAGCAGAAACTTGCATGACATTCACTCACATGCGTGTCCCAATAACTAAGTTACATTGTAATGTCAATCTCCCTTCCTCCTCTCTTGCCCAATTGTATATTAATTTATGCAAACTAGAATAATTGCAGTAAACAAAACCAAGAAACATCGGTCCTGCCACAGTCCACTGATTAGGGCATCATCCTAGGAGACCATGAGAAGTATTAGGACACACAGAAGTCTCTCTTTGAAATGTGTTTCCACAGTGGTATATACTACTTTGAATTTTATCTTCTTACTAGAGACAATATCTCACCTGAAATTAGCCATTCACATGACTTCTCTTATATGTACAATGATATGCAGCAGCAGTAACAATAAGCTTGATTGATTTGTTTGACCAAATTCAGTACCCTGAGGGTGATGACTATTCTTTCTGCCTGGTTTCAGTTATAGCTTTCAGCTTTTGTAAAATGGTAAAACGTATCTGATTTCAAGCCAGATTTTGTGAGTAAAACAAATTTAGCCTCGCCTGTCATGCTGATTGCTTCTCCAGCAGGAAACTCTTGCATGTCCAGACTTGAAGGTAGAATTGACTCCTTATAAAGCGTTCTGCTGTACACAAGGACTTAAATCCACCATTTAACATCAAGAATTTCTGTCAGGTGAAAAACAACCTATGTAATTCAGAATGTAAGCATACTACCAAATATTATGTTGTTTTAATTACAGTTAAATAGGTGTTTTTAATGAAATACGTTAACTTATTTTCTTAAATGGACAAAATGCAGGAAGAATTGTATAAGACTTATATAAGAAACTTATAAGAATTATAGAATGCAACTACTATTGGAAACATTTTGGTATTACTAAGTACTAAGAAGTCAGACAACCGCGCAAAGGAGCAGACTGAAATAGTGTTTGCACCCTTAATAACTTGGAATAGTTTTACTTAAGAAAATATCCCACTGATTTGATGCAAGAAGCAAATTTTGCTTTGAAAGCACCAGACCCCCACTCCCAAAAAACCAAAAGCCACATCAAAAAGATTGGCAGATTATCAGACTCACCTCCACCCGAGATGCCAACTCTTCCCAGAGCTGAGCCCCACCTGGCACTCGCCCCAAGAGAGAAGTCAGAGAACACTATAGAGGGAAGGGAGAGGCAGCGACCTCCCAGAGCAGATCTGCCTCTACCCTTTTGCCAGTAGCTCTGCTTGCGCTCTGCCCTCCCAGCCCTACCAGCGCCCTGCCCTGCCTGGTGGGCCTGCCCTCAGGCTGCCCGGAGTCCCATCCATGGTGAGTAGCACAAGGGTAACTGATGTACAAGATGGCAGCTGCATCGGCCCTGGAAGCCATGCCCATTTTCTGGTTAGGTGGTCCGTCGTGACTGGCTGGCATGACCAGCACTTTGCTCTGGTTCCCATTTTGTCAGGTAGCGCTGCCCGTGTCTTCAGGTACTGCGCAAAGGCCCAAGCCTGCCCCAGCCGCCCTGTTGGGCTGGGCCCAGGTGCCTCTTGGTGCTGCTCGCAGGATCAGGCAGGGCACCCCTTGGTTGTCTCCTTGGAGGTGTCCATGCCCCACTACCCCCCCTTTTTGGACACCCCTTTGCCCTCTTGAAGTTCCACCACCCCAGATGTGTCAGGCCTTGTTCTGCAGCCTGGTAATGTGGAGGCCCCGAACATGACCTTTACTTCTGTTTAATTACTTTCTGTTCAGATTTAAACTTTAACTACTGCTTCTATTAGCTCTCCTTAAAGAACGTTTTATCCACTTTATACCTCTGGTTTTGTGGATGTATATAAAGTTACTATATCTTTATAAATGCATATATAGGTATAAAAATACATATGTAGAAGTCTGTATATACATAATAGTGTACCTATGTCTAAATAAATGAAGTGTATATGTATAAATATTGGTACACTCCTTCATATATATATATTTCTATATATGTATATATTGTATATAAATTGCATATAGAGGTATGTATTTTTCTATCTGAGCACTTCCTGGGCCAAAGGAAGCAGGCAGCCAGGCGCAGGTCTACCTGAGAACATGTGGGTATGACAGTGTCAAGAAATGGCTATCACAGAGCAGTATAAAACCATGTAGGCTATGGCATTTAACAAAATGGCAGCCCCCTGCCACAAAACGATGGTGCCCTGCACCCTCTCACATACTGTCTTGTGTATTAGCTGTCCCTATACAGCTTTGGTGCTATGAGCATATGGAAATCTGTAGCAGGTGAGCAAAAAAAGCATTGAGGGAGTGAAAGACAACTGTCTTGAAATGATAATAAAAAGGTAATATACCACATATAATTTGTATAAATGATAGCTGGTAATCCTCTTTATTTAGAACCACTATTTCTGTATAATTACTGCCATATAAAGCAAGCTAATTGCTGTTGTAACTTCAGAAGTCATTGGAAAACTGTTGTCAGAATCCCTCAAAAAAGACATGGAATTAAAAAGTAATTACCTTTGTGTTGAGTAATTTACAAGGTAGTTCTGCCACAGCCATTTACTGTGAATTCCTCCACAATACTTCTCCTAAAGTAAAAATATTTGAAAATTTGGTCTTCTGTGATAAACACAGACAATGTTGAACTGCTGTGTGTCTCGGACACATGATTTTTGAGTTTTCAGCAAAAAAAGTAGATCTGTTCATGAGGTGGATACAACAGGGAAGATTAAGTAAACTTAAGAGTTTGTTCATGACCAAAAGCCCAGACAGTCTTCTCTTTGATGTGATTTTGATGGAAGGAATTTTTCCATTTTGATGGAAAGAAAAAATTTACTCCAAGGGTGTTCTGTGACAAAAATAGCAAAGGTAGGGTCCGTGTACTGTGGTATGTGGGTGAAAAGCATAAGACAACTGGAGCAAAGAGATGTGGAGCATCAGAGAAGAGCCTAAACCAGCTCTGCAGAGAGCTGAGGTTGAAATATTTAGTTAAGAGATTGACTATGATAGTGGGCCAGGGGAAAAGGTGCTTGATGGAATTGTGGGCTGGTATAAGAGACTGAGCCAAGAGACCAGCTTACAAGAAGTGACAGAAGAGATGGCAACTGTTACTGTCCTTTTTTTCCTCCAGAATTTAGAATTAAATCCAAGACTCCTGAGCCTCACCATTCATTTGGCATCACTAAATACTTGTCAAATCCATGGGCAAAACACTTGTTCACCAGTGATCTGTTAGTTCAAGTACCAGAATTCCACAGAGTGCCTCTTGCCTTCTGTTCATGGATCAAATATCACCAGAGGATGTTCAGGGTTGCAGAGGGGTAAGGTTGGGAAGAAGGAGGGCAGCCCAGCCCCACCACCAGTGCCTAGAAAATAATGCATGAGTGCACGTTGTGCTAAAAGAATATTCTTAAGTTTGAAAAGTCAAGGTCTCAGAAGTAGGATGGTTCATGCAACCCTAATTTAGCCATTTTAGCAATGCAAAAGTCATTAACTGCAAGATCACAGACTATTTTTATCCATGAGACATCTTAATCAGGGCAGAAAGTAGACCTGCTCTAAGGAGGAATCAAAGATGTGTGTTGAAGGAGCATGATCACAGGACTTTTACTTGCTGAATGTTTTGGAAAGAAAGAAGTAGTAAAGCAGAAGTACAAAAGATGGTCTCGTACTTAGGACAGTAAACTTACTCTGGGGAACTGGATCCTACCTTTGCTTCTACCACAGGATTCCTACATGAAACTGGTTTGGCAGATTACTTTTGGAAAAGTAAGATGTTATATTATGTAGTGTTGTAAGGCTCAAAGAACTTGAAACAAGTTAAAGTTCAAGCATTACATTTATGTGTGCTCATAACCCCCGTTGCTACCCAGGTGCATACAACCACCGTTTGCTCTTAAGCCCCCCCTGCAGAAAATCCTTTTACTGTTGCAGCAAGCAACTGTCACCCTTTGAAAAATGCCACCTCTAGGGGAAACAACACACATCTAAGTAACCAGACCAGGCATGAAGTATCATTGCTAGTCCCATCTCTGGTAAATACTGTAGAACATTTTTCCTTTAAAGCACAAGATGCATCTGAAGTGTTTTGTCTGAGTATTGACAGTCTCCCATACAGTTCAGCCCCTCAGAGTCTCCAGCAGGTTAGCAGATCTGGAGTCAGTAGATTTGTCTTCTAGACAAGCTTCAGGCAGCTTCTGTGCTACACATACAGATAGATGCAGTCTCTATGCCTTAGGGCCTGCATCTGTATAATGGAATTAATATAATCCTTGTCCTCATACACAAGGTGCCACGGTGAATTAACCGCTTTCTTATGTGAAGCACTCCAGTACTATGGTAATACAGAAAAGCACTTGAATAAACTTCCAATTCTCCCTTCAGAGAATGTTTGAACAATATGTAGTCAACAAGGCATGACACCGCACGCTGTACAACATGCAAAAAATATCGAATTAAGGTTGTAAGTGCAACATTTATTCTGACATTTCCTACGTTGTGAATTCTGGACTCTGCAACCTTAATGTTCTTTTAATATTATGTCTCAGGATAATGCTTTTATAAAAATTCTATCTAAGTACCCACACATATAATAGCATTTTATCATTTTGTCAATGTCAAAGTCAAAAGAAATACTGGGATTTTTTATGCAGCTAGCTAATGGGTTTTTAAGTGGACTATACATAGCTCTCTTGAGTATCTTAAACTACAGAAGAAACTCCATCCTCCTATAAAATTTCATTAAGTCTTCATGGAAACATCTATGAATACAGATTGGGAAAAAAAAAAGGAATGTCACTAATATCACCCTCAGATTTTAGGAATATGCTCATGTCTTCCATTTTATAGAGGTGTTATAACCTATTCATTTACCCTGGTACCCTTAGGATGTTCTCTTTATTTGCATTAGACTCAAATATGAATATATGTATTTTCTGTGAGTCTTATACTGCATTAATTGATTTAAATGAGAACAAGATTTAAAATATTTACATACCGCTGTAGTAGAAAATTTTACTTGTAGTCTTATCTCAATAGAGCTATGACTGTGAAGATCATGTTTACGATAAAAATGAAGGGATAAAACAGCTTTTGCATTTCCTGCAATAGTATTAAGACACAGAAAAAAAAACCCCAAACTTTTCAAGGATTCTAGCTGGTTCATCAACAGCTGCACTTAATTTACCCTTCTGCTAATTAGCAGTGCTTAAAAACCTATCAAATAACACTTCTAATCGACACCATACTCTGTGATTATAAACTGATTAAACTTCATGATCTCTCACCCTGTTGTAAATACTTCTGTCATTTTTTCCAACTGAAATTAGTCAGAATTATTTCCTATGCATTTATGTTGTGCTGTTTTATTGAGCTAAATTTCAACTCCTAAACTGAACTGCAATTGCCCGTTTATTATCATTATCTAGTCAGTACAGCAGTTATTTCTGTTAATGTTTCTATACTTACTAAAGCAGTTAGTATGAGTGAGGTTGGCCTAAAAAGAGCAAATAGAGATGCCTTTTTTGTTAGTAAATGCTTCTTGAAGTACTGTACCGTAGCAATAGTACTCCTAGGCTTCCAGTTGCCTATTCACTCAAGCTGAGGCAAGCTATTACACGTTAAAACATCTGCAGACGTCTCTTTTAAAACCAGCCGAGACAGAGTCTTTTCAGGCAGTTATTTGAATGCCAGACTCTTTTGCATAGCTCTTAGCTTACTCAAAGATGATTAAAACTACCCCCTTTGATGACTTTTTCCAACAAGTATCATGGTATGGTTGACTTTGGAAGGGAGCTCTGGAGATTGTCTAATTCAATCCCCTGCTCAGATCAGGGTCAGCTAGAGACCACTCAAATTTTAGAATTTCTCTAAGGAGGGAGAGTCCTCTCTCTGGGCAACCTGTGCCAGTATTCATAGTGAAAAAAGCTTTACTTGTGTTTAAGCAGAATTTCAAATGGATCTCAATGGAAGGTGATGGGTCTCAATACTTTTGAGAACAAAAAATGCCTCAGGCCACTTGCCTGTTGCTTAAACTCAGGAAAATGTGTAGCTATGTGCTTTGCTTTAAACTGATTTTTTTTTATTATTAATGGAAGTTTAACAGAACGTAGGTTTTTCAAAAATCTCAATAGATGTCTACTCCCATTTTTAGGTATATAACATGTTCAAAGGAATCCAGCTTTCACCAACCTTAAAACCAGAAGGATCTGCCTTTGTACAGCACAGCGTAACTTTCACACTCATGTGTTAATTTGCTGCAGATTAATTTAGTATGTAGCTGGATAATATAAGCATGAGTCTCCTGTATCCTAAATTCATGGAGTTCAAACATTTAAATCAAGTAGACATATTCAGAAAGAAATGCTCATTTCTGAATACAGTTTTTCAAATATCACTTTTGTAATGCAAATCTGAGAATAAGCAGATTGAAGGTCAGGTTCTGAATATAATTATGGTTACTATAAATAAATCATGAAGAATATTAATTTGAAGCAAAGGATGCTCACTTCTGATTTAATTTTAAAATTCCCTATGGGCCATATTCTCTAAAATTAGTCTTTCATCTCGGAGAAAATCCATAAAAATTCACTTTGTAAAAATAATTTTTAAAAAAGTTTTTTTTTTTCTTTCTGCTCCACCTCTGTTGCTGCCATTCTTTTCCCTTATACATGTGTGCTCTCCCATGATAGGAAGGGGATTCCAGTTTAGGAAACATAATCAAGTCAGGAAACATAAACAGTACTTGTTTACTCAAGACTAATGACAACTTGCAAAACATTTTAAATAACTAATGTTTATAGTGAACTTTCAGTCAGTGCATGGGTAAAGTTCTTTATAACTACAGTAAAATTGTAAGAAATTGTAAGCTATACTGCAAACGCTACTGCAGAAGAGAAGACAGAATACACAGAAAATTCACAATATCTTTTACTGCATTTTAAATTTACCTGTACATCATCTGCCTTCCTTTTTACACAACTACTATCAAAATAGAGGTCACAAATGTTTATGTTGTAAAGGAGTACTTGAAACATTTGTAGACTGGCAAAATACAGATTAACTGGAGCAAGGCTTTCCATATCCCGGTCCTACCAGCTCTACCTTCCCTTGTCAACCCACCAAGGGTCCATCCAGACTGAGATGAATGATTACTGCATGCTGCTTCTTTGGTTGGTTGTTTGGCATACAAAAATTCATTCCCTCTCCACTTCGCCATAAGTATGGCCTGCAATCATAAAGTGAAATATTTCACTTTATGGGCTAAGACTTGGTTTTTTTCTAATTAAAGCTGTCTTTTGCAATAACTCAGCCAACAATGTCACAAAAGACTGTACAAGATATCACAGTTCTTGTGGAAAGACTGGTTTTTTTACTTGAGACTCAACAGAAATCAGCAAAATGCTTCATCAGTTTAGCAAATCTGTACTCTTACAATATCTCAAAAATGTCAAAGTTAGATTTTTGCAGAAGGAACCATAGTGACAGAGAATGAAGAGTTCTAAGTAGAGTCTGTGAAGACACTGGCACTAGTGAAACCAGAAGCAGAGGTCTTTGATGCATCAAAGACTGCTTGCAGACTGGAAGGTACAAATCCCAGGCAGACCCTGACTTTGTATTGGGCGTAAAATACAAATATCACCATTTTTTACCCCTAGTTTCCATGGAAACAAAGACTGAGTGCAAAGCACAGACAAGAGCTGAGGTCTCCGGCCTTGGATGCAACAAGTTCACTGGAATTCCTAGGTTCAGTTCATATTCTCCCCTACACAGATCTGAGGGGCAATGGCCAAGCTGTGGTCTATTTTCCCTAGATTTCTCTGCAAGCCACACTGAATACGGGAAATTGTTTCCCCTTTCAGGGGCAAAGTCACCTAAATTACACCTGTTTCTTGCTTGAATGCACTAGGACAAGAGATATTTGCCTCACCGGGCCTCCACAGTTCACTTGGACACTAGCAGCGTTTGTTCCATGTGGCTTCAATTTACACTCTGACTACACCACAGTTTACACACTGAGAGCACTCATGTGGTCCTAGAGTAATGAAAAATGTAAAATGTTGGGCAATAAGCAGAAGATCTGGAAGGCAACATTTTGTTTCTGTGGAAAGAAATGGTGAACATAAACAGGATTAAAAAAAAAAAAGTGGAATGAGTAGACTGAACAGCTTGGCACAAATCTTGAAAGCTTTATGTTACATACTTTACTGAATCTAGCACAAGGCCTAGCCTTTACAATGTGAACTGAAATTGTAAGCGAACGTTGATTTTAAAATCCGTAAATCATAATATTAAACCAAAAGTTCTGATCTTAGGATAGCATGGAAGGAGTGTTCTAGCCTTAGCAGGCCTCTACTTTTTTACGATTCTCTAGTACTGGTTGAAGCAGCATTAAAAAAACCCCAAAATATCTGTTCTTATGTATTAATCTTTTGGGTATCCCAAAACAGATCACAGGGGACATCTTATGCCAGCTTTCTGACAGTCACTTGGCACAGCAGTAAACTCTCATTGGTTTCAGAATGAAATATGTGCCTATCCTGTAGTTCTCAAACTCTCCACATTATGTCAAGTGCTTAAAATTTAATGGAGAATGTTAACTGCACTCTGCCTGCTTGCCAGGGCTTAAGCTAGTTAAGATTTTAATTAAATTTTTATTATTTATTTATCTATTTATTTATATTCCAGCTGAAGTGACCCTTTAGAAACCCCCTTCTCTGAAAGACAGCATTGTTGAGAGTCTGTATGTGGTCAAGGAAAATAGGGTGAGTGCCTTGTAATAACACAACACAGGAGAAAACAGCACCCGAGCCTGAATGGAAAGAAGAATAAGATGGGGGGAGAAATGGGGACAGGAACAAAAAAGTCTTGATTTTCTTTTTAATAATGTGCCCATAGATACTAGGTCAGTAGCCAAATACTCAAGTTTTACAATTACCAGCTTAACTATAAAGCAACAACAAGAAAGTTTTTTTATTGGGAGTAATTCTAACTGCAAAACAAAATGTCCCTCAAGGTCTCTTGACTTTTGGCAACACCTCAGAAATTCAGTTCTTTCATAACAGGAGTTACTGGACATCACTAATGGAATTACGGAAGCACGTAGAGCGATTTGACATGAATGCATCCAACTGAGTCAAAGGATAGGACAGACAAGATTTATGATGTTTAATTCATTCTTACAGAATTCTGAGGTTTTTATAGCCTTAAAGGTGTGGTCTGTGTTGGTTCATTGGATTTCTGTGAAGAAGGAAAAGCAGGTGGAATGGGACAGAGTGAACAGCACTTGCTAGGAAAAAGAGAAAGGGTACTTGACTGATGTTGACAGCAGTAGAATACAGGGGACAGAAGTTGGGAAGGTCACTTGGAAGAAAGGCAGTGAAAGTGGGGATCATACAAGTTGACAGCACCCTTCATGCTAGCAAACAGGTACCTCAGGTAAAGGAAATATTTGAACCATTAGACTCAGTGGCTCAGAGCAATGCAATACAATCTTATTAAAAACTTGGGGTGACAGCAGCAAAAGGATGAAGTGCTAATCAAGGACAAAACATTCAAAAGTTAGTTTTGAATTACGTTAAGCTTGTATATTTTCTTCCTAAAAAAAATAAACACATATATAGATTCATGTAAGCAGAGTGGAATTGCTAGGGAACTAACTTTAGAAAGTAACTGATTTCTTCATTCATTTCTTATCCTGGGAAGAGTATAGGGACGCGGTCTGGTTGTGTAGGAATGGGGTCAGGAAGGCCAAGGCACGGCAGGAGCTAAACTTGGCTAGGGATGCAAAGAATAATAAGAAGGGTTTCTACAGGTATATCAGCCAGAAAAGGATGGTTAAAGAAAGTGTACCCCCGCTGATGAGCGAGACCGGCAAGCTGGTAACAGCAGATGAGGAGAAGGCTGAGGTACTCAACACATTTTTTGCCCCAGTCTTCACTGGCAACCTCTCTCCTTACCCCTCCCGAGTTAATGGATGGCATGAGGGGGACTGGGAGGGCAAAACCCCTCCTGCTGTAGGAGAAGACCAGGTTCATGACCACCTGAGGAACCTGAATGCACATAAGTCCATGGGACCTGATGAGATGCATCCCAGAGTCCTGAGGGAATTGACCAATGTAGTCACCAAGCCACTCTCCATAATATTTGAAAAGTCATGGCAGTCAGGTGAAGTCCCTGGTGATTGGAAAAAGGGAAACATTGTGCCCATTTTCAAAAAGGGTAGAAAGGAAGACCC
>NW_009259317.1:907099-915790 GCF_000687185.1 Egretta garzetta | reverse complement strand
TTCTTTACAATGAGGGTGGTGAAACACTGGAACAGGTTGCCCAGAGAGGTAGTGGAGGCCCCACCCCTGGAAGCATTCAAGGCCAGGTTGGACGGGGCTCTGAGCAACCTGATCTAGTTAGCGGTGTCCCTGCTCACTGCAGGGGGGTTGGACTAGATGACCTCTAGGGGTCCCTTCCAACCCAAAACATTCTATGATTCTATGATTCTGCAAGCTGGAAGGCCATTGCCTAGATTGCTGCCATTCTTTGAAGTTTCTTTTGCCCCTAGATCTGCACAATCATGCTCAGACTTTTCCAAGCTGTACTCAAACCCTCTTTCATATAAATCCATTTGGTTGGACTCTGGAGGACTCAGTTTCTTCTCCAGTTCTCTGTTTACGTTCTGCAACATAGTTATGATATGACAGGATCAGGAACCATGGGTGGGGCCCATTATTCCCCACATTACTTACTCTACGTTTAAGTTATAAAACCCTTCTCAGATATGCAGAAGCCTTAGCCAATGATAATGGAAAAGAGTTAATACAAAGAAATAAAATGTTCCAGTATTCAGTAAATCAGAAAATTAGCTACATTGTACAGAGTGAATTAGATTACTTACACTGCTATATATTAAGAGCAACCTTAGTAATACTAAAACCTATTTTAATACTGTTCTTAAATAAAGTACATTTCCTCAGCTCATACATCACAGCTAGTTCTGGACAGAATATGAGATTTTCTTGTTATGGATGATTTCAAGGTTGAATATTTTGTCTCTATCTCAACAATAAATAAAAGAAGGCTTTTGCTTACATATGACTTTAATTTTCATCTGCCATTTCTTATAAAAAATACCAAAACCAAACAAAACACTAAAACAGAATGCAAAACACTCATATAGACAAAAGTAAGGAGGTTATCCAGAATAGGACACACCCTGGACATGGAAGCACTACCCTAGGAGGAAAAAGGCATGGCTTCAGTCTTTTGCTTTGAATGAAGCAGAGCCCCAGACTTGAGCCTTGGTATGCTGGAAAGCATTAGGAGCTATTTACTTCTCTGTCAAGTCTCCTTCTCAGCCCATTCTTCCCTTATTTTACAGAAATGCCATCCTTTATCTGGGACATGGTCCTAAAGGGAAGATTTTCAGTTAAACTTTTTATCATTGGTTTAGGTTAAATTGAAGCAAAAACTAAATCCTAGCAAAATCCTCATTTTGTTCCTGGTCCTTTTCCATTACTACTGACAACTAAAAAACAAGCCTGCACAATCAAGTCCCCATGGAGCTAAAGATACTCTTCTACAGATGGAGATCAAACCTGATTGCTCCCTGCTTGGAGTAAGTGGAACCAGGCAAAGAGTTGTGACTCAGTCTTAAACCCCCTTCCTGACCTACTCCCTGGGTATTACAGCAGTGCATAGCCCACTTTCAGGACATATAAATTCACCACATCACCCTTAATAATTGCTATGGGCCTTTGTGATTTGTTCTGTCATTTTATAAATAAGAACAAACCCACGGTGTCCTGATAACTGAATCAGCATTTATAACTTTGATCCTATTTTCAATGTAGTATGCATGATAACCTCTTGGCACGGCTTCGATCCCACACAGTGCTGCAGTATTTCTCTTTCCTTGCTGTGCATGTATAAAATGCTGGAGGGAGAGCTGGCTTCCAGCAAGAATAAAGGTCGTTTGAACCCTGAAAGGCACTTTCTGAAAGAAGTTTATTTGAAACAGCATTTAATGTGAGGAGTGATACCAGTAAAATGATGATTTTTTTTTTTACTAAATTTCAAGGGATGTAAAACTAAAGTTATCTCTCTGGATATTTTCAGTTTCACAAAAATGTCTCCTCCAGAATCTATTAGAGATCTATTATTTTCTTCAATAAGAATTTGGATTTAAAAAAAATGCTGCAGAATACATGTTTTCTAATAGGCAGGTGTCAGCAAATTACTAGAGGGTCCATCGGCTACTGGTTCTTCTGTCAGCAATATTAAATTTTTTTTAACGGTGATTTCAAAAATTATATACATTGATGGTGAATTTTGTAGGTGAATCCTGGAAAATAAGAAAAGAAGTAGAAAGGGCTGGTGCTGTTTGAATGCCATGATCCAGTCAGATATATTCCAGTACAACTAAATAGAATATAATATATCTAAAAAATGAATCAAACTATTTTTATAGAATGAATGTCTCAAAAAACGGGCCCTCACAAATCACTTACAGGTCATTGTATAGTTAGCTGCCTCACTGTGAACTCCTCCTGCAGTGTCATGATAAATGGGCAAGTAAATTCTTTACAGTGTTATGAAAAAGAGTGGTGTCAAATAAAAGTAGGAAAACATTTGTGCCTCTGCGCATAGCGCTGGTAAAAATCAGTGCTAGAATGCATTTCTGGAATGGCCCCAGGAAAAGAGGTAAACACCGAGAAAGCACAGAAGAGAAGCCTGTAATTATTAAGTGATTATAAAACAAATCTGTGATGTCAGGCTGATCAGGCTTAAATATTCTCTTTATTTAAGAGGCTGAAACGTGACTCAATCACAGTACATAGTTATTTCCACATGAAAAAGACGTTGCAGGAAAGACTTAACACGACTCAATGGCTGCAGAAATAATCAGAAATCCAACCTTGAAATAAACCTGAAGTAAAGCAAGTATCAGAACAGCCTACTGCAGGGGGTGGCAAACTCAGCTGTGTGGCATCTTCAAGACAAGATTGTGTGTATCTTCCTAAAAGACATGTCATCAACAAGTTTTGACAACAGTGTCCAAATCTCTGAAATCTGCTATTGCATGAGTATCTATAACCTTACCATTTAAGGAATATTTATTTTTAATAGATCATTTCAACTTGTCAGTTCCTTTAAGTAAGAAGGATCTACAAAAGCGTAAATACCAGTTGGTTAAAACTATTTAACAGAAGAGAATTCATTTTGAGATTCCTTGTGAAACTTTCTGAAGAATAAGAACCCTAAGCAGTACAGTGTACTTGCACTACCTAGACAGACAGAACACATTAGTTATGTGAAACAATATTAATTATACTGCAGAAAAGGAAGAATTATTTCTTTTTTAAGTTGCCTAGAGGGTTGATCATGTTATTACTGTTCATCTGCTCTTCAGTGTACAATCTGCTCTAACTCCCAGAAGCAGCATCTTTGGAAGAAAGTTGCTCCTCAGGTAATGAGCCAAACTTCCTGATAACGAGGGTCACTATTTAATCTCCAGTCACATATCATTTCAGATCGCTCACATTATTCTTTAAAGGAAGATTCTGTGTGCATTATGCAACCCAAAAAATCCACTATTCCTTCCCCGACAGCTTGCTGGCTGGCTGCATTTCCCAGCACTGGGGTTCCCCCAGCTGCAGGAGTTTAGCTTTTCCTCAGCCCTGAACCTGGCAACTGCCCTCACCTGTCAAGTTTAAGTCCTCTGGCAGTCAATAAACAAGGCTTGCTTTTTTTTTTTTTTCCTTAGGTTTTTTATTTGAAGGGATTTCTCAGAGCACAGCCAACAGACAGAGAAGTAATCTGCATAATGGTAGACAGAGTTCAGTGAGGATGCTTTCTCAGTGGGAGATGTGGGCTTAGAATCTGCCTCCAGACAGAAGAACCTGGTTCTTGGGAGCAGATGGGGTAAGAGGAACCTCTTCTGTTGTTGAAGCTGCTCCAGTACTGAGGTGAGTGTTTTAGTCACAGAGTTCTTTTACTTCAGGTAGGTAAACAGGGGAATATCTTTTTTGACTATAAGGTTTTTGGTAGGTGAGCTTACTGCTTGTGGTCTGATACCAGATTTTTTTTTTTTTTCTTTTTTTTACAAGAACCCATGGAAAGTGCTAGGGCAAATATGGAGACAGGCGTCAGATGAACAACTGTTTCAAAACTATGAGAGGCACATAAATTATGGAGCAAGGTATCACTGAGGACCAGGATAGTAATGACTCAAGTTGCATTATTGATCCTGCCCTTTCCCAATGTTGCAAAAAGAACTAAAACTAGCAGCAGCCACCATGGCTAGGTTTGTTTGCACATGCAGTTTCACTACCTAAGCTTGTGATGGTGTTTTAAGACAAGTATCCCCTCGCTACTGACTCTGTTTTTCTCATTTTTATTACAACTAAAATATCTCCAGTTGTCCTGAGAAATCCAGTTCTGCGGGTATTAATACTTCCTAGGGTCCTAGGAAGGAGCAAGAATCTAAATTTACAAATAAAACATCGTAGGATTAAGGGGCGGAAAAGCCCAAAAATGGATGCAGGTTATCTCCAATGATTTGCCTGCAAGGATGTTTTGAAGTCAGTTTTGACAATAGTCATGACATACTACGCAAATAATGTCAAGCCTACCTCTATTGACTATAGAGGAAAAGACTGAACTTGAAACTGTTTATACTAACTTTCCTACTGACCAAAAGCCCATCCAAAACTAATGTTCCTGTGAGAGGTGAATAACTGACAGAAAAGAAAGAAGTTTTAAGTAGCATCTTGTCAATAGGAGAAGGACACCTGAAAAGAAACAGATAAAGCTCTTGATATAAACAAGGTTAAAAAAATTCCATAAGGTAACAAAACAGACCTGTGCTGATGCAATGAGTGATTACTGACAATGACTCAAATGCTAATGATAGAGAATGCGTCTCTAAGGCATAGGCACACATCTAGGCCACGATAACTTTCAGCTTTCTCTTATCACATCGAATTAGCAGTAAAAGAGGTTCCCTAGTGATTCTTTTGCAGAAAGTAGAAAATAAGAATCTGAGGGTGAGAAGCAATTTTGGATTCAAAGAAAACCTCTCACAAGGAGTAAGGTAGTTATTGGGAAGAATATATGGGCTGGATCAGACTGTAAAGGTGGTTTTTTGTTGTTTTAAATCAACATCTTAAAGAGCATTCTGAATATTACACAGGTTAGTTCATGTTACCTTGGCCAGGAAAATTTTATGTTCTGTATATGGGTGGGGAAGAAATCCCACAACCTGAGATCATATTGTATGCGCCAATGTCTCAAAGCCTGATTGAATAGTAAAGAACAGCAACAGTGGAACTGAAGAAATTATACAAGCCGCTAGATACTTGTGATTACACACAGACATAGTTTTGTTTGCTCTTATTTATTTATAATGAAATCAAGGCCATCACCTCATCAGAAATAACTTTGAGAATTCTTCATGATAGAAGCTGAAGAGCACCTCTGCTCATGAGGCATGGCAAAAGTCTTCAAGCTGATTGTGTTTGGGAACAGTGTCTAGTGGGAGACTGCAGGTATTTGCAGGTAGCCCACAATAAACAGCTGATTCACTGCTAAGTATTACAGGTCATCTGAGCTGAACGAGTGGGAAAGAATAGAAACTTGATGATACTTGGGGTTTCGTTGTGATTTTAAAGACAACCATTCCCTGAAGCAGTGAGTCACAATAGTTAATATGTTAAAGCACAAGCTGCTGCTTATTCATGCACCATGTCATAATGTGATTATACTCTTCACCCCTTGTGAAAGGAAGAAGCGACTCTCTTATGTTTATAGAATCCCTTATCAAAATCAAAGATCCCAGTATCCGCAGAACAAATACAACTGGTACTGTCCATGTCAATAAGCTGCCATTCATGACCTTTCTCTATATCATGAAGATGAGCACCAAAAACTGCTCAGCCAGTGCAATCAGCCAACTGCCCTACCTGAGTGAGTAATTACATCACTGCACAAATGTTACGAATGGAAGAGCTGCTGCAAAATGGAAGAATCTCGTGAGTGATTTCAGTGTTGCCCATCTTTTACTATCATAGCTGCTGACACAGGAAAACATTCAAAAGACAAATTTTGAAACTGGGAAAATATGAATTAGAACTTCAGCACAATCTTTTATATAGATCTTGCAATTTACTTGGCCAACTCACTGTAAAATGGTAGCAGAGTTCTAAAGCTAGACAGCTTGACTGCTTTACTTAGATTGCAGCCACCCATGCTTTCCTTCGGATATGTCTGTGCGCAAGGCACTCGAATTTTGGTGGCTCATGAACTTTCTCCAGAAGGCACAGCCCAGTTTGATGCTGTGATGGCACATGGTCTTGAGCCCTAAAATGAAAGCCTCTCTACAGCAGTGCCATACACAAGCAATGAACTCCGCAGGCGTAACTAAGCTGTCTTTGGGCCCAGAGTGGCTCTGCTTATCATCTGTGTGACTGTGGTGGCTCTGTGGTGTTTTGTCCACCCTGGGTAGGGCTGTAAAAACCTTTTCATGTTATAGTACCAGATCACTGTAAGGAAGAAATCGATAACCACTGAACTGCTAGTTTATTTATCTCCCTCCTATACATTTAGTAGATAGCATCACTGTAACATTCCTCATTTTCAATGGCATCCTAATATGGATGTATTACTTTCTAGATAATATAGATGGAGATAAAACACTCACTGAAAACACAGTCAGGCTAACCAATATGAAAGTGCGTGGAAAATTGCTGATCAAAACCCCTTCGTGAACTACAACAGCTTTGGATGTCTTCTTCAGGTAGCAGAGTATACATACAAGAAGGGAAAATCATGATTTTTGGTTTAGATTTTAATGAGGTCTAGTTCTACATTTTTATTAAAAGTAGTGTTGGAAGGACTCATTTATGGCACAACATTCTTCCAGGAAGAATTAGAGCTTAATCAGTCATATTTCAGCAGGTAGATATTTTATGGAATATCTTCTTTAGCAGACTTTAAAAATATTTTTAGTTGATGCTAATAATTTTGAGACCTGACGTTTTTTCCTTTAAAGTGATGGATTCTTCTTGTACTGTTAATATCCAAATGCACTATGTAAAACCAAGAAGAAAAGGAAAGCATAGTCCAACAAGCTTAAATGAGACTAATTTTGAAGGCTCATCAATTGAATATAAGAAAATAGCAAAAAGAAAATCGTATCTTCATGAAATCTGATATGAGAACAGATTTGTGTGAAACAATTATAATCTGATAGTTAGGGCTAAGTATAACACAGTCTTTACCTTTATACTGACTGCCTAGGCAATATTGCCACAAATAAGAAACATAAAGACTAAATATCTCTCATTGTGTCCTTAGATACATGCACTAAGATCCTGACCCGCTGATAACAGACGTTTTGTTGGTGATGTAGTAGGGTCAGTAGTTTAAGGTCAAAAATTTCTGTACAAAGTTCCAAGACCATCAGCTGAGAGTTGCTGAAATGCATAGACAAGAGCACTTCACTAGGAAAATCCTCAATCCATTTTAAAAACTTGTCATTAGTCTATTTTCTAGATGGATTTTGAACTGTGCCAGCTATAGTTCATGTCAAACTAAATTTGTATTATACTGTCTAAACATCAACAGAGTTTTTACAGCTATTTGTTTTTTGTATTTTAAGTGGGGGTTTGTGAGATATCACCTGGTCAAGCACACTGGGAGTTGTTAGAGTTAGGGGCTCTCTTTTTTTCGCTAATTATCTCATAATATAGAGACAGAGCCTCTGCTTTGGTTGTGTGCTTTGGTGCAGTTGAGAAATCCAGAAAAAAATACACCATTTAAATTGGGAACAAGAATATGAAAGGCATCTGAACTAACACACTTATATGGCTGTGTTGCCTCTGCCCAGTCCACGTCCTTTTTTTATTGTCTCCTTATTAGGCTTCAAGCAACTGGAGAGACAGATTATTTATGGATAGCATAATGAGGGCCTTTCACCTCCAAGTCATGGTTCAGATTCAGCCTGTGTTATCCTGGATGGTCCCTCAGTGACCGAAAGCATGTAAAGTGCAGTTTGGTGGTACCAGTCTCCTGTGCTGGCTGTCAGGGATGCCTTTAACTGGTCCCTTAATATACTACCAAAATTGCCATCAAATGACTCTCTTGTTATCAGCCTTAAGACAGAGGTCAGTTTATATGGGGTCCAAACAATTCTCTTAACTTACAGGATCAGAATCTTCTAATTTGAACTGAAGCAAAACAGAGGAAAGCTGTAATGTGCCTCTTGTGTTGCTGCAGACTCTTCCTATAGCTCAGTTCCTAAGTCAGTAAACGTCCCTCTTCACAAGCACTAAATTCATTCTTTAAATGTGTAGAGAGTCCTATTTTTTTTTTTTTTTTTTTTTTTTTTTTGTTTCAAGAGGAAGTTGCTCCTGGCCTGAAACCTTACAAACTAAGGTTCAGCTCAAAACATATTTTATGGTTGAGTGATTGCAGACCATTTAAATTAAGGATTTATAATGGAATTGCTGACACAACCTTAACTCTAGCTGTTTGAATGGCACCACTATAATTTTATGAGAATTTAATGATTTCAGCTGCAGCTGAACTGACAAACAGCATAACTAAATAAACACCAGCATTTATACAGGCTATGAGTGGGGAAAAACATAGTAGCAGACCTAGGTAAATACACTCATAGGAACCTGATGGAAATTTTGATAGGAAAAAGATCAAGAATATTTCAGGCTATAAATAAATACCACTTTAATTTCCTTTTAGAGTGAAACAGAGTAGAGTCACGATGCAATTACACAGTCCTCCTCTCCCTTTATATAAAAAGCATGTGAGACCATCCGGAGAAATACAGGATGTGTTAAACTACAGACTGACAAGTGACTCATCAATAAGATAAAAATAGTTTTAAACTGTGAAACAAGAGCTAAGAGAAATGGGCTTAGCAGTGAGTAGCAGACAGGGAAAAAACTGAGAGGTTAAAGAAGGAAGTA
>NW_009259317.1:894818-907068 GCF_000687185.1 Egretta garzetta | reverse complement strand
TATTAACTAGAATGAAGAAATATGCTTAGTGAATGCTTTGCATGCTTCTTTCAAAACCAAATTTGGACTTGTGTCTAAAAAACCCCCCACCTTTTGAATTATGACCAATTTGTTAATATCAATACTTGTATATGTAACTTTGCTACTCTCGGATGCTCAGATAAAGATGTTTCTAGTGACAACCAAATTTCTGATGTTGGGTAATTGCATTTCAGGATTTCTTTGCCAGGCTGATGGCTTTAAACTGTCAGGCCATAGCGGCTCCTCTTGCTCCACCTCACTGATTCAATGTGCCTTGAATCCTACCCTTACCCAGTGGCTTGGGCTCAACAGACGTGACTGACACAAGAGCAGAAATTCTCTGATCCTTTGTCTCCTGTTTTCTTGGATGAATCTAAACCTGCATATTTGAGTGAAAACTAGATCTGGCTGTAGCGATGGAGTGAAACTACACTTTTTAACGGTGGAGAGTGTTGATTACTAAATTGCTAGATATACAAACACCACTCCGGAATTGTACTGGGGATAAACAATTTAGAAGGGTAAAGGGGTAACTGTTGTCATTTGGGTAAACATGCAGATAATTAATGGAGTAATGTCATCACTTCAAAATTAAAAGATAATGGCATTTGCAAGAGGAGTTTGCTGGCAGGGATCCAACAGTAGGATAAATAGCAAGTAACAGGAGAAAATACCTATGGATTATTTTCTATGATGAAAAAATGCAGTATGGTGTACAATTCACCCTCCTCCTTTTGTTTCTCTTTTATTTCAGCCTTAAGCAGACAGGAGACCCAAAGAAATAGGAAGATAAACATTAATGCATATATGCTGTTTTGAGCATGCAAATTCATTTCTCATCCCATGTTTTTCTTTGAACACTTCTGACATAGTCATAAACTTGTTTAACTACAAAAAGAAAGCCACCAAACTATTTTAGTACGACAAATTACGTCTAATGTTAGTATCTGATTTTAGTCAGAGTGTTCTTGTTATTGTTATGTATTTAGACTGCATAGGGGAATCCTAAGGGGAATTTTGGCTATGCTAGTGCTGCAAGAGAGTCAATATGAAAATCGGATGAGTAATTATCTAGGCAAGACTTTGTCAAAACTTGCCTAGAATACTACTCCTAATACAGTTTCCTAAGAATATTTAATTTCCTTATTGTCTTCATGAATTTTTCAAGTTATAAAAATGCATATACACACAGACATAGGAAAAAATTTGAAGAGATATTAGTACTTCAAATTCTGCCTGTGTTTAAATTGAATATAAATATGCAAGTAAACCACTTTTGAGTGCAATTCCCAATTCTTGTCACAGATATGATTATGTAGCCCTTTCATTTTTGTACATTTTCTATCTCCAGTTCCACAATAATTGTCTACTGAAACAAATCCCGAAGTACCAATACTAATTGATACATATTTATTGTTCTGTTATGATGAAAATGAACAAAATATCATCTCCTTTGGTAAAGAGTAGATGAGATATGTAATATCTTGCAATAATTTGACAGCACAATGAGGACTTGCTTTCCTCTATATCTTTCTTAATTATCCTTCCTTGATATAAATTTATAATAATGAAGATAAATTTTACTGAATTTAGCCTGTTTTTAATACAAATGTGGATTTTTTCTTGTTATAAATTTGCTATGTATTATATGTGGAGAGATTATATATAAAATACTGTGCTAACCTACTGTAGGAAAAATTAATAGTGGCAGGACTTCAAATCACTGAAACACATTTTCATCAAAAAACATAAGATAGTCATTGCTTCCCAAATAATAGAATATATTTAAAATACGGGTTTTATTAAAAAGTCAGTATTTACAATATGCTATGTTAAATATTTCATGTAATAAATATGTATAAATATTTAATGTTTAATACTTACCTAATATATTTAATTAGACTATTTGCTGATCAACTCTACTGAGCATGCAGAAGTTTGTCTCATTTTTTCCAAGGGTAAATATTTAGCTTTTCTTTTTTTACTTTCTTGGATTCTAAGGCTTTAAAATGGAAAGTAGGCATCCCAACTGAAATCACAAAACCAGAAATTTACTTCCCTCTTTTTGTTTATAGCTTTTAGGACTTTAAGCAGAAAGTACCAACTATCTATATTTTTCACCAGAAATGCTTGTTTTATACTTAAGATTCTGCTTCAGAGCATGCCCAGCATTGCTCAAGTTTAAATAGATAGGCTCTTCAGCTTCCTTTAGCTGGAATGAGTAACTCAGTTCTGTATTTTTTTTTTTTTTTTTTTTGGCCTCTAAGACCTGATTCACTTAGTACATCCACAGTGCACCTATTTGATCAGGTGTTTTAATGTACTCTTCTTCAGAGTCTCCCTTTCCTTTATGATTAGCCCAGGCATTTGGGGTGCTACCCAGAAGAGTGTCCAGGCTCTGGCTGCCACCAGCCAACTGGATGGAGTTATATGGTTTCATGGTTAGAGAGCTCAGGCTGGGTGGAGAACATCATTCCAGTGTCTGTCACAAGGAATAAGGAACATAAATTACTTCAATATTGACCGGAGCTAAGACTGGAAATGAGATCTGATCTCAGATGAGTGCCCTAACCACTAAATGATAGATTCTCTCTGGTCCAATGAATTTGATTATTCTGTTCAAAGCTGAGCAGGAGCTACAAAGAGAGCCCCGTGCCAAACGTGGCTGGAATCTGCTGTTTGCTACACCCTGTGACCTGTGTGTTCACACCTCCTCAAACACACAAATGATTGTATCACTTCTATCTTCAAATCTCTAAGTTTCTCCTTATGTAACAATCTTGGGTAGTTAATTCTATTCTTCGGATGCTGGAAGAGATGTGCCAATGTTTAAAAGCACCCTTGCTCTTTACACACTTGAGGTTCCTTTATTTTTCATGGCCTGCAGGGAGGGGTAATGTTAATATACCAATGCCATACCAAATGCAACTCTAAAAAGAGGGAAAAGCAGAGAGAAGATGAAAGTAATAGTAATAAGATCACAAAGCTGCATAAACCAGCTATATGCACTGCTGATATGTTCTGTTACATTATTTTTATCACTGTGGATTCCCAGGATTCCTGTCTGCTTTCGTTGACTAGTTTCTCTTGCATTTCTTGAAAGCTGTTTGTTCTGAGTAGCCTGAGCGTGAATGATAGTCTTGTGTATTAATTCAAGGAAATTAGTAAAAGTGACTGCAATACAGAGCCTCGAGTGTGTTGGTTAAGCAATGCCAAAGAGCCAATTTTAAATGTAGGGCAGTTTACAGTCGTCATGACACGCAGTAGCAAAGCTATCATTAGAATTCTAGCAATGTTTCAGTGTATTTTCAGGAAGTAAGCAAGCTGTAAAAATGAATGACAGATAAGCTTTGCATCTTGGGCAATGTGTGATTTAAATTACAGCAATCTAAGCTAAAATAAAAAAAAATAATTATCATTTTGGCATTCTATTTGCTAAAAACATCCTCTCTTCTTTGCTTACAGTGCTATAGATGTTTAGTCTGAAATATATAATGCCTCTGTGTCCCTTATCCAAAACCATACAATTCCTGTTGGAGAACACAGTATCCAGTATTCCCTATTTCACTTGTTTTTCAGTATTTCCCCTGGAAAACTGTATAAATTGCCTTTTATACAGATGTAAGACTTAACCATAGAGTTTGTTTTTCAAAAGGTTTTGAGTTCTAAAAGCATGAATATGATGACAAAAACATGATACAAACATTTTAAAGGTGGTTCCATGAACAGTGCATCTTTCCAGTGAGGGTTCTTTACAGTGTGAAATCACAGCTGAGCTCATGCTACTGCTTCCCATTACTACAATACAGACCTTCTTCCTCAGCTTTGCTGTCTACTTGCTCAAAGTTTGTAGGAATTACTTTAAAACCAATACTGTACCTGACAACTTTGAGTGAAGGTGACAAAGTAGATAAAAACTTACTAAGGGGGAGACACCAGAACAGTTGCTGAAACTTTGTTTCCTTAGTCAACCAGCCTTAAAAAAAGGGGGCAAAAAAAAAAAGAAAAGAAAAATCAGTGATGTGGAACCACAGCTTATTTGCAAATAAATATAATCAATAGGAGAACTTTGAGTCTTGCTGCTGTCTCAGAAACAAGTTAAGTGAAAACAAGCCTTTATGCAAACCCCATGCAATGAAAATGACAGCCTTATCGGTTAACCTCAATTTTACATATTAAGGCTTGTTTGTTTGGATATCTACAGTAGTTGTTAACAGGCAGGTGAACCAGTCTTCTTTCTGTGTCTTTGTGTGTCCTTTGTTCCCTTCCTCTTAATTTTCTTTTCCCAATTTTTCTCTAAATGTAAAATCTGGAAGCTACTCCCGCAATTATTTCTGAGGTCTGGCTTTCAGCTACAGGCTTTTTTACATCTCCTGTCTCCTTCCTGTCTTCACATGAAAGCATGAAAAAGGGACAGACAGAGAAGTCATTTATTGCTTATGCTCCTTAGTGGTCAAGAGAAGAATGATTTTCTAGTACTTTAAGACCTAAGAGAATGACAAAAAGGCATAAAGAGATACCTTGTTCAGAAAACCCCCGAATCCAAATGTTGTGGATGAAGCTGAGTAAAGCACCTAAAACAGATGATGAATGACCCTCTTCCTGTTTTGGACAAAAAGCAAGCTTTCACTATAGCAGAGGATTTTACACAGTATCTCTGATGTGATCAGATTAAGTTTTGTGAACTTTTATACTCTGTTCCATTTAGTGATTTCTTGTGATGTCGGTATTTATCTCTGCTTCTGGAACTCTCTTAACCACTTCTGAAGAGGTGAACCCTTTCTAAGGAACTTATGATGTCATGATTGCTTCATAACAGATCCACCCTAAATTTAAAAGTTCTAGAATAATAAATAATGTCTCTTCTCAATAAAATAGTAATTCCTCCTTACTTAAACATTTGCATATATTGGAGAAATAGAAGATTCTCCTGACTGCACTGAAACTGGTATCTTGACTCTCACATGATGCATCATGCTCTCACATGATCAGCAGAGGTAGAAATTAGTTCAGGGATGAGAGAATGAAAGTAAGTAGACAATATATTTCCAGAAGTTGGTCAATATTTTAATTTTACTTTTGTCTGATGCAATCAGACATAAGAGATGTAAGAAAGATCAAACTGGACTCTTGAACAGTACAGGCATTTCTGTAATTGTGATGAGGAATCCTTTATTCCATATTGCAGAATACCACATCTCATGCCCTCAGGCCTCGCTTTAACTTCCTTTCCATGAGAACTATCCAGTGTTAGCATGCAACTGGCACACCAGTGCTGATTTTTCTCTGAGAGAACTTAGAAATCCCAATTTAATTTTTATTCACCAGCTGCACCAGAAACCAAACCTTGGAAGACAGCTGGTCTACATACGGCGTTACAGACCTGGCTGTGACTTATAAGAATGTTTTCTCCAGGGAGACACCCCAGTTGAGACCTCTCTTCCTGAAGGAGATTATCCTGAAATAAAGATAGCATAGGTGAAAATGTAAAACATCTCTCTCGCCACCCCCCTTCCCAAATAAACCACTTGAGATTCCAATAAAAAATAAGTATGCTTACGTATTCCCCTACAAACAGGGAAACAAGAAGGGAAAACTGCTGGACCTTTAAAGCTTATGTTTTAACAGCCATTCAATCTTTATGTTAGAGCTATGTTCTGACACATATTTTTCCACTGAATAACCAGTTGAAGACAGTGCTGTATCGGAATCCAAAACTAAATTGAGAAATACTTTATAAGAGATTATACTCCCAGTGTGTTTAAAATCTGTTAGTGACATAAAGGTAGAAAGTTTTAATTAAGGGATTTACCTTAACAGTGCTATTAAAAAATGCCTTATAAAACATTTATGGAAAATGAATTTAGAGCTACTGCACTATCATAATTACAAATTTTCAAAAGTCCCTAAATGCTTATTTACATAATAGAACATAATGGCTCTCAAGTGATCATTTATATCTATCACATAAATAACATGCAGGTTTAGAAGCTCTTGATAACATGCATTTGTCTAGATGTCCCTATGTGCACGTGAACACTTCTCTTGGCCATTTATGATATTATCAATTTGGTTGTTTATTTGGTGTTTTCTTAATTTCCTCATTTCTGAGTGAAAACATAGCAGTTATTTTAATTTCTATGTATATTCTTTGCACATGTACTCCAGTCACTTATTAGCACCTGTAAAACCTAAAAAGAGGCATGGACTACCTGAGGATGAAGTTCTGATAACTGCAGTTTCAGAACTTATACCCTGACATGGTGTGGTATGTCACAACTTGTTTCTGTTTTTTGTGAGTCAGGCAGTTATGCACAATACAAAAATAAAAAGTGATATAGCTTTAATAAATTCATTAAAAGATGTAAAATAGAATTAGGAGAAAGGACTTCTTGACCAAGTCCTACTTCTGTATTACAATCCCATCCTGGGTCAGCCATTGGCCACAATCTTCTCCCAGAGGCTTCTGCAGTCCATCAATATACTTCCATCTGGGGCAGACACTGATTCAAATAATTGTTGGATGTCTTCCCCAGTTGGATCATATGCGCTCAGGATAGCAAGGACTACATTTTCAGGGTCATCTCTGAGCCTGGGCAGCTGTTGTCATAAAACTAAATCATTAGGGCTAAAAGGAACCCAAAAAGGTCCTAAAGTCATCTGAACCTGCCTGGGTCCCACCACGACTTCTGTTTTAAGGAGTGTTTTCAGAGAGATCAAGATATTGCTGAGCACTTTTGTGCAGAGTTCCTTCTAAAATAAGATGGCAAGAGCACATCTGTTTGTTTGGAAGCCTAACAAGTGAATGAAGTGACTGGTATTTTGAACTATCTGAAGATGCGAGTCTGATTCAGTCTGTACTGAGTAAAAGGTAGTATATAGGAGAAGACAGGACATAAGACCCTTAGGCTGCACACATAATTTATGCTAAATAATTAATCTTAGGTAAGAGAAAAAAAATCCAACTTCCCCTCCAAAAAAAACTTGGCAGTACTGAAGATGATGATGTTATTAGTCTCTAGTCAGGACAATTTTGTGTGGCAAATAGTATTAGATTTTGATCAATGATTAATATTTTTATGTGATTATAAACCAAATAACTGTGTCATCATTCTGTACCTCCAGCTAGGATTTTCTCTATCTTCTTCAGCTTCCACATATTGATTATAAGCTTGTTTCCTGATTTAATCACACAGGGCCATGATCGTTTACTAAAATATTTCTAGCTGCGAGGTTAAAGTGATTATAAAATTTTAAGTTGTTGGTACCATGTTGAAAAGAATGTACTTACCCAGAACAGCGCTTCAAAAGACATCATCAGAGCCTTATTCAACAACAGATGACCTGTATTTCTTTGACTAGTAATTGATCAAACAGTTGCCGTTAGTATACAAGGACCTCAAGTGCTCTAACTGGATTGAGCATTTGCAAAACACAGCAGTGTATCTGAATACTGAAGAAGGTTTTTAACCTTCCCATGATATGTGTGACACCCTAAGGAACACCAGAGAGGCAGATGAAAATTAGGAACAAAACACCTAACCCTTGTGCATGGAAATCATGCCTGCGATGTCAGATGAATACTTAAAATCCCAATATCTCCTTAACAAAATATAAATGTGGGGCAATTTTCTTTTTCCATTTATAGTCATGTTCTATGTCAAATAGAAGGAACCTCATTAGAATGATTTATTATCAGTTTCTGACTTCAGAACTCGGTTCATTCAATCACAGTTTAAAGAGTCATCTACAAGAGTATACACTGGACAAATTGGAAAAAAAGTAATATACTAGTTGCTTTGAAAGACTGAACAGCAATACTAGGATTAATTACATTGTCAAGGAGATTAATAATTAGTAAGCTCATGTGTCCCTTTCTGAAACAATTGCAGTAAGCTTTTTTTGTATCCTAGATCTGCTACTTACCCCTTCTAAAGCAGTGCAGCTGGTATCTCTGTATGCAGATGTGCAGTATATGAATGTGAGAGTGATCTGATTACACATGGAATAATATTTTTTCTGAGCATCAAAGGAGAGGTCTTACCAAGTCCAACTGAGACAGAAAGACTACAAAGTTCTATTTACCATACCCTGACTCAGAGCATTGAAAAGTTAGTCCCACTAAGCCATGCAATAAGAATTCTTCTGTACTTTGACTCAATTGACTTCATAAAAATTGCATCAAGAAATGTAATTTTCTACTAGTTTTTTTTTGTCTGGGTCAGTAAAATATTATCAGCCAGTTGAAATGGGCTGAGATTAAAAGCATTGGAAAAAAATGGGAAATACTTCAAGAGAAGGTTCATTGCCTTTCAAAATATTCTATAAAATCATCAACATAATTAAGTTCAGACATAGACGAATAAGTAATAATGAAAGGTAAACAGTGCTGGCAAAAACAGGGATCTGAAATAGTCTGAAAATTCTATTGAACCATACTAAAGAATGTACTTACGTTAACACATATTGTTTTAGAACGAAAACTAAGGAAACCTGTAAGTGAATACACATTTAACTACTGCTAAGGTGCATATATATTTAAATTTAATCAGTTGCATAAATAAAAAAGTGCATGTACATGAGAAAAATATCCTGCCATCACTCTGGGAGACATATAATAATTTTCTCAAAGCTAACAAACATTTATCCTGTGCTAGAAGTATAGTGCATGTCAAAATAATTATTAAAAACTTCAAAGAAGTAACAATCCAGAATTTCAAGCTGTTATGATCTTTATCTGTGTGTTTTCAGATCAACTTCCTTTGCTTTTAAATTCCCTTCCTAACCACAACAGGAATATCTCTCTGTCACGGCCTAACTCTTCTGCATTCAGCACATCTATAGTGCCAGCAAAATGATGCAGTTCATATCACAGATCAGTAAAGGTCACATCTGCTTTTGATTGTTGGCAGAACTGGGCTCTAAGTTGCTGTAAACTAAATGCTGTTAATGAATTGCCAGATAAAATAAAACAGTTGATTGCCATTTGTTCAATAAAGGATTATAGATTTTGAAGTTTTAGAAATTTAGCTATAGAACATAGAAATCATTTAGTGTAAGTTTTTAATTGCCATATATTTCCATCATCAGATTTCCCTTTGAAGCCATTCTTGTTGATCACACTGCCTTCACAATGACTGTCAGCAAAGTTGAACTTTTTAATACATAATTGACCACTTATCTTAAAAATATATGCAGTCACTCATTAAGAAGGGCAAGTTGCATGTTTGTGAGAAGTAAAATTATGCCCAGTCTCCTTTCCCAATTCACGAATTGATTCTGATTTCAGAGACCATGTTCTGTATTTCCTTAGTATTTATACATGTAATCTGATCCCAAATATGAGAATTCTTTTAAATTCCCTGATAGCAATCTGTTCCTCTTACTCTCCACAGAAAGATGAATAAGCCCGCTATTTAAAGTGTGCTTAACACTAAAACTCAGTGGAATATAAATATTCAATTTCAGAGCGAGTTTTGAGGTTTTACTTTTTGCTTTTGATCTGTGTTAGAACACAAGGTAATATTTTTTAAGAGTATCAAAGGTGTATTGAAATATCTATGAAGAACTGAGTTATCAAATTTGCCCATTTTTTTTCTTTGTTTCTTTGCTCTCACACTCTTTTTTTTTTCATTTTCCAAAACATTAAAAGCTACGAGAAGGCTCAGGATTGAAAAAAAAAAAAAAAAATCCTTCTTACTGAAAATTTTGTTAAAGCCACTATATCTCTCTGACATATCACATTCAATAAGCACATGTTTCAAAGAAATTTCATTTAAACAAAAGGATGCCAATTATCCCTTTTATTACTATGCATGTCATCTCACAGAAGAGCATTATGGCTTACTGAAGAGAGCATTATGGCAAAAATTGGGGTGGGGGGCAAAAATTCCAGAGTAAGGAGTTCTGCATTATATGTTTGTTCTAATGCCTTTCACTATACTGTAGATAGAAAACTGTGCAGCTCTTAAGTGAAAAAAATATCTAACTCATTATCCAGCAACTAACTAGAAACTTTTGCAAAATAGCATCTGTGTTTACAGAAGCAGACGTTCCCAATACGTCGATAGATGCTGCACATGGTCGTAAACTCTCTGCAGTTGGGTTCTCTTCTATGTGAAGATTGCATCTGTCAGGCCAAGGGCAAATAAAAATCAAGTTAAAAAGATTGAGTTAAAATTTGGCTATGGATACTTTCTGCACTTTTGAAACACTACTAATAATCTAACGTGATCTTTAGATGGCAAACACTGTTCTCTCAATGAAGAAATCTCCACATCACAAGCAAGGATATTCATATCATTTTCCCATAGCAAAACCAGCTTCTTAAGTCTTATCCACAAAATGAAACCCATATATTCAAACTTTTACATTAGTTAAACACATGCTAGAATTTGGGTGTTCTCTTTGAACCATATGATACAGATACATACGGGTTCTTTCACTTGCTCCTGTTGGGTATGGTGCTGAAGAAAGAAGAGACATTTGTAGACTAAAAGAACTAATTCAACTTCTGTCAGCCTCTCGACACTTTGAGAAGCAGACTTCTGCTTTCTTGTTTCTACTCTCTGTGAATCCACAGCTTGTCTTCTGCCATTTCCATACTAAAAGTGGCTCCTGATTTGCAGATCTGAATTTGTTCCCTGTTCCAGATGGTCTTTTCCTCAGACATCTTTCTGTCTTTCACCTAAAATCTTACCTCTAGACACAGTAGATACAGATACATTGAAATGTTAAGCCTTGCTCCAATTTTTGGCTGCCATCTGGCCTTCCTTTGGACTATCGTATTTCCTACTGTCCCTAGTTTTTGATCTTAGCTCATTTAGACTGCAAGAACAGTTTCTGTCCTGACCTGAAACCTCATGCACATCTAATCTCTGAGCCTGATCATGCACCTCTCTCCTTCCTAATTTGGTTGTAACACTGGAAAAAGAACAGAAATTATTACCTAGAATAATATTCTAGTGCAAGGTAATCTTTCCCCCCAACTATTGGGACTGGATGTTGGTAAACTATGTTTCTATTTTCCTCTTTTCTTTAAATAATATCATGCATTCTTTTTCTGAAAGTCTCAAAAAGAACCACTACCACAAGTTAGCTCAGAGATTTCAGTTCCAGCTGATTGGAATTTTTCTTAAAACTCAAGCTGCATTATGCTATTTTGATGCTTACAATAAGGGATGCATATTTCATTGAGCTCTCTATTGCTGCACTAAAAATCATGGTCTGTCTGTCTCTTGACTACCAGTTCAAAAATCAGATTACAATAATGCATTTTATTTTCCAGCTAAACATATATTTAAATATTGCATGAACCTGGCTCCCTTCCAACGCACATTTTATTAAAGCCAGCTGTGAAGTAATTATTGAACACGCTAAAAATGGCTTTTGAGAGTAGAACAATATGAGTTTTGTCCGATTTTAATTCACACACTGAGCTTTGACTAAATACCGTGTTCTGAGAATTCACTCTTATGAAATGGAGTCTCTGAACAACTTCAGAAACATAATTTCTGAGAACTGTGGGAATCTAGGTCAAGGACTGATTGGAGCAGAGTTTACTCACATAAAGGAGTATGTTTTTTCCTAAATAAATAATGTGCTTTCAAGCACCAATGAAGGCAAAATAATGAAGAAAGCACAAGCAAGGCAAGTCAGTTTGAGAATAAAAAAATATACCATATAAAATGCAAATGATACTGGCAGATATGTCATTTCTTTTTACAGAAGTAAAATGTTTTTTTTTCTTTAGGATTTGTAATCTAGTCACATTCTGACAGAGATGTTATATATTTCTGATGGGTTTCCCATCTTTCATATGCTTTTCAGGCACATTTGGATGTATCTTTTTATACCATATGAACTTCTCACATGCATTTGCACGAACATCTGAGGCATTCATTTTATACTATAGATGATAAACAATTGTCTCCAGGAGGAGCATGGCCTAATTTTGAGTTCTTTATGATTACCCATATATTTTCTAAAAAATAAAATTCACTATTCTAGCAATAAGATTCTATTTGGTTCTGCATTTGCATGCTAATGGACAAAAATATTTAAATTCCTACAGATATCTATTGCTGGCTAGATGCAGCGCAGCTGCTCCCTGTTAAAAATGGTGGTTAGAAATTAATATAACTATCCCATGCATTCACAGCTTGAGAGTATATAAAAAACAATCATTCCTAAAGGGGCCATGCTGTGAATGCTGTATTTAATTAATGCC
>NW_009259317.1:815542-894807 GCF_000687185.1 Egretta garzetta | reverse complement strand
AAGAGCAAAAGAGGAGAAGGAAAAGTAGCGCAGCTGAATTTGTTCTGAAATTGTAGTGATGTTAAACATTGCATGCCAGGTTTAATGGCATGTATTCATCTAGCTAGCAGAGTGTCTTACTCAGAACAAATGGTGCTGTCTGCCTTCAGGAGACCAGGATTTTGAAGTGAATTTGGGAATGCACAGTAGATTTCTATTTCATTTTTTCTACTGACTTACGCTAGGCCTGCCACCACAAACACCCAGGCTCCTCTTTATATGCAAACCAAGCTTTGTCCATGGGCCACACAGAATTCTTCTTTACCTCTAGTAATGTCTTTAGGCTTGTGATGAGAAGGATGCCATGCAGCAGCAATCTGTACAAGTCATACCAATCATTTATGTTGAGACTGACACTTCCCTTTTTGTTCCTAGCTGCTACTACTGTGTGTGAGAAGATAAAAGTATGTGTGGTGTGAAGAGGGTACATGCAACAGCTACATTTAGAAAGACCAAATACTGCAGCAGATTAAAGTGAACGATTGAAATTTCATGCTCATCCCAGGAAAATGGCTTTGTATTATAGGGAGAGATCTGAACTTCCCTACAGAAGCTAGAGAGTTTTTAAAAAAATAAGTAAAACAAAACCAACACAATGCCACTATACCATCCAACAGTGCATTAGTACAGCAGAAAGGACCTTCATACACGTGCCATGAAGATTATCCACTGAAGCAGTCCCAGGCCAGGCTCTGTTTGGACTGGAAGTTGCAGCCGGAAGAACAAGACCCAGACAAGAATAGGGTCAGGTCCTACCTGCCCAACTGTGGCTTCTGTTTGGTCACTGGGCAGAGAAAAAGCTCCAGCTAAAGCTAGCAGGCTTAGTTGTAAGCCAGTCCTCATGCAGCAGGCACCTTAGGAGAAGCAGACCAGACCAGTGTCAGCAAAAGAAACCCAAGAGGTCAGGAAGCACAGCGTCCCTTACAGCCACTTCTGGCCTTAGCACAAAGGAAACTGCTACGAAGGCTGGACTTCTTTGCGTGTTATTTTTTCAAAGCTCAGCTGCTAACTGAGACTTGAGCAGAACACTAATAGCAAAGGTCCTTTTGTGTGAGCGAGAGCTGATTTTGTTGAAATATAAATCTGGTAAAATATAAAAGTTCAAGCCCAAATATGAATTTCTAATCACATCAATAAAAATTTCCATACTGCCAGTACAGCAATATTATTTCGATATGTAAATACAAAAAGACTAGCATACAGTAAGTGTCAGACTGAAGTTTTATATTATTTAATCTTTATCATTTAGCTATGAACAACGTAAACTTATAAATGCGTGGGAAAGTGCCAGGGACAAAATGACGTGGGCAATGAGTGCAACGCAAGGGGATCTCGCCTGACTTGGCCCAGAGCACCATGATGCCGAGGAGCCTCTAGCTCTGCTCAGCACCTCAGCCATGACAGCAGGCACACTGCAGGGCTCTGCAGCTGGTCACCCTGCAGCAGGAGGCTGCAATGGAGGGCTGTGTCACCCCCAGGCCCCTTCCCACCTAAATTTTTACTATGATCTTTGTTTTTCCATCTGCAAAACCAAATAGCAGCAAGCTGCCAGCTCTGGTCCTGGGGGAGCCAGTGCTGACGGTCCCTGCAGCCACCTGGGCAGGACCTTGTCCTACCCAGCAGGGAAGCCCGGGGTGGGTGAAGCCCCAGGAGAGCAGCCAGACCCTGAGACAGGCAGGGCATTGTGGACAGGGGTGGCCTAAAGCCAATGGCAAGGTGGCAGAGGCCATTGCGAGCCTAGGGGTTGGCCCTGGGCCTTTCCCCATGGTCACCAGTGGGATAGGGCTGCCCCACGTGGGCCCTAGGCCAGCGCCCCAGGGAGGAGGGACTCATGGTGCGATACAAATGACAGTGCTGTTGTCACGTAGCCATGAGATGGGATGCCCATCAAACATCTCAAGTGAGTTGCCCTCTGACACCATCTACCCTAGAGGTCCAAACCAAACTAACCGTTTTTGCACTCAGTGTAGCAGTGGATGCCTCTAGAGGACCCCTTTCCTGAGGACACCTGTCTTCCTGTGAATCTGTGGGCACCTCTCAGCTGCTCACCGCAGAGCAAGCCTCGGTGGCTTGGGCGAGGTGCCTGGCTTCTCTCTGGCTACAGTAGATGGATCTTATTCCCAGATTGCCTTCCACATCCATGTTTGTAGGCAACATGCTGAGGAGTTTTGTCTTTTAGTCATAGTTTAAAAATGACCACATCTGAGCAGCATTCAGTCTGAAGAAATGCTAGTGTTGGTCTTGGTCCTTCTCTTTGTTTGGGAACGCTATAGAAAGTTCTGAAGAAATGCTAGTGTTGGTCTTGGTCCTTCGTTTGGGAACGCTATAGCAAGCTTGTTTTCCATCTTGAACTGTCATTTACACCACATCTAAAGGATGCCCCTTCTCATGCCAACACTTCCAAACTAGTCTCAGATTTCTGCTTCAGGACTAACACAAGGACAGCATGGGATGACATTCAGCTTCACGCAAATCATCTGTGGCATAAAGGTACAGATAAAAATACCTGTGTGCACCTTCACCAAGCACCCGTCCCATGGTCTGCAGCCTGCATTGAGCTCCCTATCAGTGCAGATTCACTCATTGTCTTCATAAGCTGTGCTTGTACCTTGGCTGCAGTATAAAAATATCCCCCAAGTCAGCCCTCAGAAACCATCTGCTTTCTGCAGTAGAGGAGTAGTACTTGGGACCAGGATTCTTGAGAGCAGCTATTTTCACGCTGTGGTGACTACTTCAGTTTACAGGCTGCTGTAGCTATGTTGCCCTTACCAAAGAAGGTTTGATTTTTTTCCCAATTTCTCCTTCAACAAGAAGGCCAACCCGCAGGCCCCAACATCTGTTGCGGTGTGGCAGAGGGCGATGCGATCCATTCAAACGCTAAAGCTGATGGTCACTCAAGTGAATGACTAGAAGAATGCTCTTTGAGGCTGGGGGAAAAGAATTCCAAGACCACGTCACTCCAACACCTCTGAAGCCTGAATCAATGACCTTAGGGCTGATCGTAAACTGATGATTAACGCTGATATTTTGAATTTATCTTTGGCCAGTTAGTATTAGCAATTCCCCCTCATATATCAACAACAGAACAAAGTCTCAGTAGCACTATAAAACCTGCAGAAAGGGAGGCTTATCACCATGAGCAGGAAAAAAAAAATGTTTTGACAGCCACTTAGAAAATGGAGCGGATAGCTATACTTAATTTCTGAAAGTGTCATTGCGATGTCACCTTCAAATAATCATAACACAGTAACAGTAAGATATGCAAGTGTAAAGTACAATCGAACCTTTTCTGTAATTACATTAGTTGTTTGCTCTGTGTTAGAAATTAATAACACTTCAGCAGTTTAGTCAGGAAGTTTTCCCCATTTTTCACCAGGATATGTACTATCTTACATCGAGATACTGCATCAGGGAATGGCTACACCTCTCTGAAATCCTGCTTTTTCTTTTTCAGTAAGGCTTAATAGAGCTGGTAGAAAGAACAATAACATAATAGAAACAGTATATATTTCCTCTGTGGGGAATGCAAAAAGAATGTAATGCTTTAAATTTCATAGATTTTTTTTAACTTTTTCTGAAAAAGCAGTAAGACACCTGTGATATTCTACATAGTCTAATAAAACTATGAATATTTTTCTTAAAAGAGGCCATTTTCATTCTGAGAATTTTGCTGCGATTCCTAATGCAACACTGACTGGCAGTTCGTGAGAAGAAGGAAACCATTCCAAATCTGCAGAATCTCTCTTCTTCCATATGCAACCACTATGTTCTCTAGGCTAAAAAAGAAATAGGACAAACCATTAACTATACCACTGAGACTGAGAGCAGGTCTTTCAGACTCAAAATCCTTGTTAGGGAAGGTAGGCTAATAGCATTTCCTAGAGACTCTGGGAGGTTAGCTAGGATTTGTGCAATAGCAGTGTACAGGTAATGTACCCTGTTCACCTTCTGTCATATCAACTAACATCTCAGAAGAACCATATAGTGATTGGGGGTTGTATGTGTAGCCTTTAAAATGCTACATTTTTTTGCTTTTCTGCATTCTTCTGAGGCTTAAATGTCACTTTCTTGATGGTTCATTGGCTTTTGGGGCCAAAAGGACAGGAATCTGACATGACACAATACAACAGACATCTATGCTGCACCCCCCCCCCTTTTTTTTTTTGAGCTAAAACCAGTTTAATAATTGAAATAAAAATTTTTAACAAAGTGCCAAAGAGAAGCAATCTAATTTTCAGTGCATAAAAAATTCCTTATATATAAAAAAAATAAAATTAAATAAATTTTAAAGGGATGAAATGGCTTTTAGCTTTGACCATGAAGCTTCATTTGATCATGAAGTCCACAGAAATGGCAGATTCTGATTTAAGGGACTGATTTAAGTTCATCTGCCATTTGTAAAGTCTTCCCAAAAGGAGAGGTTATAAATATGTGTTATTGTCACTACGCAGTTTTGTGAACTTACAACTACATGCTTAGATGATAATAACTTATTAACCTGTTTAGGGGAAGCATATCATAAACATCTGAGAGGAATTTCTGAGAATCCCAAGATAAAAAGGCAGGATCCAGGATCTGCACTCTTGTGAGAAAGAAGCAGAATAAAAGACCTTTCTGAATCAAAAGCTATCACTCAGGAAAAGAACACAAAGGGGAGATCTTATTTTTTATTAACCTTTACATTTTCCTCTTTTCACTGTTTCTGCTGTAAGAATGCCTATAGAGTTGATTTTATGAAAAGGGGCAATTTGGCTGATTAAAGCAGGCTGCTGCACTTTAAATATGCAACCTGTTACCATGGCAACAGCTTTACTTTGACACACAGCTTATCTTGTTTTAAGGAGTGCAGCCTGTTGTTATGGCAATTTGGAACACCGCTATTTTTTCCCCCCAAAGAAGAGTAATACAAGATATTAAAACACTAGTTAAAACGAGTTCAAGAATTAAAAAGCTAAACCTGATCTAATATCTTGTGGAATGCTGTAGTTTCTTAAATTTAACAAATGAAACTGGACTGGAACAGAGAAAGAACGAACCACGGTTCATGAAGAAATAAGGATAAGGGATCGTATTTTATACCACTGAAAGACAAAGGTAGATTGCGGAGACATTTTGTAACAGATGAAATCTCCCTTGTTAATCCACTGTTTTCTGCCTTCATGAAGAAAAACATTGCTTCCTGTCTTGCAGATTTCTTCAGGAGCAAAATCTAAATAAATGGATCTAGAAGGACCAATGCAAATTATTCCCTGAAGCTCTTAGCATTACAAGCAGGATGAATATTCTAACTGAAATTTCATAAACAGTAACAGTAAATGATCAGAGCTCTGCCCTAAAATAAACCTTTTTCAAAAAAGAAACATTGTTTAAGAGTCCTAGATGTACACACTTCTCCCTACTGATACAAACACTTCACATTAGATGCTAAGTAATCATGCACAAGCCTGAATATTTTAAATAAGAATGAAATCTATATACCTTTTGCTACAGGCATATTAAATGAGTCCCTACGCTTTGATCTTCAGAAAACCTCAATTCATGTTTAAGCAAGAGCTGGAATGGTCCTGGGAGTAGAAGAGAGGAGACATCTCAGGGACAGGAGAGATCGGAGGGACATCCAGTCATCCAAAGCCTTGAAATAAAATAAAATTTAAAAAAAAAAAAAAGGAAGAAACTTCAATCCAATTATCCAGTCCCTCAAAAGTAGCAGAAGAGAGCTCTGTATTGAGTAAGCAAGCTCAGTTAGCACCTGCCAGAGTTAATTTTCTGATGAAGTAGCCATACACTTTTGAAGATAAGCTTTCACTTATGAATTGCTCAGGTTCTGAAGCAGATAACCCATATATATTAGTCCTCTTTCTACTTAATTTCTTGTAGAAAAAAACAATTTAGGAGTTCCACAAGGAAAACGGGTCAGCAGAAGATCCTGAGCAGAATCTAGGCAGGACAAATCTCTTCCGACCATCTGCCACTGAATTTTGTCTGCAAGGATGCCATCCTTGAGTTTGATTCCTGTAACTATATTCAACATAGTCATATTGTTCTTTTTCAAATCTGTTTCAAAACCATCATAGCTTTACTGGTTTAGCTGAACAGTTCATCTAGTTCAGTATTCTGTCCCCAAAAAGAAGCATAAACAAACACTTAATGGAGACTACGGTCAGGGAAAGAAGACCTAATGCTCATCCGTCATTTGTTTGTTTTCAGTTCAGGGGATGTCTTTGGCTTGTTCCAGTTTGTCTGTTTAATAGCCTGCCATAGACCTTTCTTCCAACCACCTACATTCACATCAGCTTCTTCTGTCTACAATATTTCTACACCTGGATCCATATGGACTTACATTGGCCCATATACAACAGAGACGTGGTGCAAGACTTTTCTTCAGTAGGGACTTTGTCCTTTCTTCTCTGCCAAATTTATTGATAGCATTCAGCTGCCCTTTGCCTTAATAAAATAATTACTCTAGATACAAGATTTCCTGCCATTCTAGACTGCATGTGGAATAACCTATAGTGATTCTCAGTTCTCTGGAGGATAATGGTTTAAAGTTCTGCTGCAAACCAGGGATTTGAAATTTGATATTAGGAAAATGTTATTTTTCTGCAAGAAAAGACATGATTCAGTGCAGCATTCACAACGTCTAGATTCAATTTAGGTCCAACACAGGTAAGGACATAACTTTCTTCTCAGAATTTTCAACTGGAGATTTTGAACTACTGTGTATATATGTCCTTTTAAAGTGCTTAGGTCTCCCTTCATGTGTTATAATGAAATTGGGCATTTTGAAGTTAATTGTTGCCTAAGTCCATCTCCTTTTACAAGTTTAGGTTTTAGCAGGTTTGGAAAATTTTGCCTGAAATATGAAAGTCTGGGGGTTTTCTGTTTTAAGTAGTCTGTTTTAAATTACACTGTATATGAATTTTTCAGTATTCACAGTATTTGTTCCGGGATAGTTGTTGGCGGTCTTCAACATCCTTATCAATATTTCAGTCCTTACTATGAAAAAGACATTGTTTAGTACATGACATTTATCAACTTAACTTTGAAATTCCTCTTTTATTTTGTAGTTTTGTCTGTAAATAATCAAACAAACCTTCACAGGTGTGATGTCTCCAAGGATGTTTACAAACAATAGTCTAGATGAAAAATAGAGGTAGAAATGATGCATGTGATGAATTCATTTGCTGAATAGCCACTTTGGGAAGCAAGAATGAAAAGAGGGATTTTAGAACAAATCTGAATGTTGTGCCTCAGGCCCCTCTCTGCTTTGCAATAGCATCAAAGTTGCTTTGAGTTTTCTAATTAGTTTCTTTGAAACACTGTTATTGTCTTGCTGTAATATGCCTTCTCTCTTCTATGCCTTTTTTTCCCCCTCTGATAACTATCAAGAAGCCTAACAACTATTAGTCCCAGTCTTGTCCCCTTTCCGGTGGTGTCTGTGAATTTAATTTCTTTCTGACCCTGTATCTTTGAGAGCTTAATTCCCTCCAGCATTCTGCCTCCTTATTTCTGTTTCTCAATTTTTTCCAATCTTACTCATGATACGTGAGGACAGATGTGGTTTCAGATGTTCCTTTCTCTTCCTTTAAGAGAATCCTACCGCTGCTTTCGTTGCAGACAACACAAATTTGAAAAGACAGTGCAGAAGCCTTTTCCTGCACTTCATATATCCACAGAAACTAGGGGGAAAATAATCAGTCTGAAGCAGTTCAACATAAAGCTGGATGTAGCTTGCAAGGTAAAATATATATGGCTGGCCAGGACAAAGGTAGTAGAGGCAGCTAAATGTCCTTTGACTGTCATTTTATGGGTGATTGCAGATGTATGTGGGGCAGATGGTTTTCCATTTTGCCTAGAGCTACGTAAATCTGTGAACTCGTACATGAAAGAATAAAACAGTGATCAGCTCATACAAGATATCAGCTTTAAGTATTTGGTATTTTTAAGTGCTCTGTTGGTTTTAGTTATTAGTTCTTACTACAGGCCTGTGAAGCAGAGGATTACTGTTTACCTCTGTGTTCAGGTACACAGAAGAAACCCAGGCTCAGGGCTTTAAGTCTCTGGTCTAAGTGGCTTGCCCAGGGCCAGGCGGAGAAGCAGTAGCAAAGGCTGGGACAAGTAGCTGCCTGGGCTGTACCCACCATCAAGCCCCCAGGCAACAAGCTCTTCGACAGCTGAAGTTCTCAGTGTCACCCCTACTCTCTGACCTTTCTATCAGTGAAAATTCAGCATTAAAAATCTGGTTTGAATTACAGACATGCAGCACGTTCCAATGGTTATGCGAGCAGACTGGGGAATACAGTTTATATTCAACATCTGAGAAATTCATTTAGTGTTAAAGATATTAAACAACACCTTCTAAGTTTCAGATTATTTCTTTAAGCTACTTGGATGTCATCGTCATGAATTCCTGACTGGAATATTTTAGCAATATGACTATTCTTTCCGAAATTAGATTTGCTTATTCCTTATGTCTCTTGATTGTTAACATTGCCTTTGTACTTTCTTTTTGATTCCTGTTCTTTTAGTCCTGAGCTTTTCTCTTGTCATGTCCTTTCTTTTCTGTATTTCTTTGTTTTTCGTTTTTCAGCAACAAATTTGGGAATTTAGCATTCCACAGATAAGGTTATTAAAATGCCATTTAGTAAGATAATAATGTGAGGTTAACAAGTGATAGCAGAGAAGAAACACATTTTACTCATTGGTTCAATAAACAGTTATTTTCTCCTAAATTCAAGAACAGTCTCTACTAAGACCACATATGATTTCTCTATACAACCATAAGTTGTATGGTAAAATCTATAGATTTTAATTTGTATCTTAAAAATTCTTCTAATTTAGCTTTCACAAGGCAGCCATACAGTCAAATAACAGCCACATTATTTGCTCAAGCTAAGCAAAAAAAAAAAAGTAGAAGCTTTCCTCAATAAAAAAAAAATCCTTTAGCTCTGAATCTTACTTATGCCCACATCTTCAGATCACTACAACTGATGTCCAGCTTTCCATTTATAGATGATCGTTACAATTATCACATTCTTTAACACTGTCACAAATGCTTACCTCACTGGTAAGTCTGGATGTCCCCTAGCAATTACACTGAATAAAATCCAATTGCAGAAGGAATGCTGGTGAGCATGATATAGAGTTACAACAAATTGAAATGGCATTTCAAAATTTTGCTACATCCTTTCTACTCAGGCCAGTCCAATTACTCAGCTTGTTCTCATTACCTCCTTTGATATAAGTATTTGATGGTTTGCTGCTGCGTACATTATCACATGGAGCTGGCAGCAGTTTGCAGTTGTTTTATGAAGAATCATTTCCACAACAAGGGAAAAAACTAACCCTGCGCAAAATAAAGGTGGACGCCATAGGAGTATGGTCTCAAATCTCACTTTTGCAGTTTAATGTATGGGCATGGAAAAGGAAATATAACACAATCATCAAACTGTCAGGTTTCTGTTTCAAGAAGGACAGTATGCCATCACTGCTATTACTGCTCCACTCTGAGTCACCAATAATAGCAGTGAGACTTAGGATCAACCCAGACAACTATTTCCAATAATAGTTTCACCTGTTTATTGAGCAGACATATTTATTTATTTTTTTTACTAGCAGGACAACTTGCGTGGTGCAACTTGCAAACTGTATGTGGGCCAGAACTAGTGAAGTAAGCAGGAACATCTTTTAACTACACTAGAAACCTGCAACATCAGCTGTATGTGATGCAGAAACCTTTGGAACAACAGTGTAGTGTGCCTGCAGCTTCATCCCCCCCTGTACTGCAGTACAGAATGGTTCTCTGGGGGCACTTGACTTCTGCATCTCTGGTACTAGCTAATGTTTCTTCTCATTGCTTTCTACCCACCTCCTTCCCCGCATCCCTCAGCACAGCATCCTAACACCCTCCAGAGGATACTCATAGCTTTACTCAGTCATTGGCAGTTGCCTTCATGCTCCAGAATGGGCTGCAAGATGTGGTATGGAAGGCTGCAGAGCTGCTAGTACATAGGATTCTGTGTGCATATAGAACCAAAGGGAGGCCAAAGCACTCAAAAAAAGGAAGAAAATAAGGGTTGCCTTTCTTCTGGGGAAATCAGTGTTCAGAAATTCTGCAACATGCAGAGTTACACAAAATTAGCTTGTTAAAGTACATACAGGTGCTGTAGAAAGGGGAAAATAAAAGGTGGAAATAACTATGAAATTGCCATTTCCTTTTTAAGAATTTGATATGTTAACATTCAAAGTTTTTTCAAAAAATCAACACCATGGGTACCGGAATAGGGAAACCTATTGATTTCACAGGCAGGCCCTCCTTGAAAAGACTAGTCAGTGGGAAACTTGACTGGACTGATAGTGATGACAATCCATGGAAAGATAAAAAGAGGACAAACTTGAGAATAGGAGGGATGTTCCATCCTCTAACACTGGCCAACAGTGGCTGTGCTCCTCCTCCCTCCTCCCTTCTGTCTTTGTTCATCTGAACCTGTGCACCAGTTTTGTCTTGGGGAGTGCTGGGAAACTCTAGTTCTCTCAAACTCTTTTCTCTGCAGTCCAAAGGTATTTATTAGATTGCATTGCCTCTGATAATTGCATATGTTTGGATTCTTTTTTTTCCCCCATCAGAGCCAAAATGGAAGACAGCTGATGAAAGAGGTTGGCATTCTGCAAAGTATCATGGAGGTGTAGAGTTAGATGTAATCTTAAATATTTAAAAGTTTAACAAAGCTATTGGCTAGGAAGTTAGAATGCATAAGCATTCAGAAACTGATATTTTGCTTGCACCACCTCAGATTTACTTCTTTCTTTGTCAACAAAGCTTAAGAGAGGAGAGAGACTGAAAAAATTCAACTCAACCCTATGAGCAAGTTGAGAGAATTTACTCTAACTGTTCAAGGGCAAGAAAGTTTGTGAAGCCACACTGGCAAGATGCCAGTGCCTAGCATGCCAAGCTGAAGTTGTAGCCTTTCACTTTAAAGTATGTCTGGCTTTAGTCACCTGTATATGTTTAAATGCACAAAACCACAGTCCACTCAAACTTAATAGTGTCCTCCTCTGAAAAGTATACCATTGTCCAAGGAATTTAATACATGTGAGCAATAGTTATGTGAATACTAAATTTAGAGAGAGAGAGAGAGAGAGAGAGACCTGAATCTATGCTGAAACTCTTTCCAGTTTGCACAGAAAACATCAGAGAGGAACACAGACCCACCAAAAAAACCTCCCCAAAACAACAAAAAAAACCCCACGACACTTTCTCTTTCCTTGTGTAAATTCTTTGTCATCCTTCAACGTTTATCAGCAAATAAAAAATCAAAATAATCTTTGTGATAAAATTAGAGGGGAAAGGCAAAAAGATAAATTCTCTTGATGTATTTAACATCTGAAGTGCAAGCCCCATGTTAAACATTTAAGGACATTGACATTTATTCACTTAGTATCTTCAACGTTTTAAAAGATGATGCTATCTTCCCTTCCGTTCCTTTCTCTACCTCTCTCTCTGCCGGAGAATACCTGCCCACAGGAGTGAAGCAGAGGACCTTGTATCTCCTCACCCGCACCTCTCAGAATCAACTGCTCAGCTCATGTTGCTGAAAAGGCAAACCTCAGCCAAGCTGCAAGGCGGCATACTGAAGCAGCCAAGAAGCATCTGGATGTTTCATTTTGCGAACTCTTCTATGGAGACAGTAACACTGAATACAAGGTAAAAATGGGTGTGTATGTTTGGGAACTTACACTATTTTAGGAAGATCCTTTAGAATATGTCTTCCAGTGCCCTAATTTCTCATTCTCCAGATAAACATGATTAATAACAGGCTTTGTTCTATTCACAGTCAAGTCCTTAGCAAAAATTTACTAAATCTAGTAGAAAGAAAATTATGCAACTAATTCATTTAAGGAACTATTTTTATAAAAGTAATATTTCTTATCATATTTGAGTTATTCTTCACCACCTACATCTTTCAGTGAATTTATCTTTTGAAGAATTCAGTTTGGTGGTATGTTGCAAGATCATTCCTTGGATGGTATATTGACATTAGGTTTTGTACACTATCACAAAGAAAACCTTAAAAGACATGTTACTCTTCTGCCACTCTGTCTCTGCTGTTCTTGTTATGGGAAATGATCATGGCAATCTGAGCTCTGAAGGTTTTGGTTAGCTCTATTTCCATGTTAATAATCAGATGGTGGTTTGACGTACCATTTAATATTAGAGAAAGTAATTATATATTTTCAGGGTTGATTTTTTTTTTTGTTTTTTCATTGCAGGCTGAATTTGCTCATGTCAAGGTGTTCAGCAACTGCATTCAAATAGGAGATTCACATTTCTCTATTTTATTTTTATTTCATGGTGGTTTTTTCAGCATTATAAAGTGACTGAACCTATTTTGCCTTAAACATGGGGAAAAACACCCTTTCCATTCCAGCAGTTATACTATGCTAAAACTTCTTTCCATGTTCACTTTTGCTAATTGAACATACAATTTCAGGTAGTTTTCTCTCCCTCACAACCCTGGACTATGTATTACACAGTGCAATGCCATCTTGAGACACATGAATTACTGCAGAATGAGTTAGCAGAGATATGAGAACTAATATATGATAAATTACCCTGGGTTTTATTTTAAGGGAACATAGCTGCAATGCTTCTGATACCCAAGCCACCAGGGATGCTCCCCATGACGCAGCACTCTGATATATGGATATATGCTTAGTCTCTTCAGATTAGTGTCCCAGCCTTAGGGAAACAAGCATTGTTAAAAGGATAAAAAAATACTCCAAATAAGTTTTTTTTCCAGTGCTGTCTCAATATTTTATTTTTTTTAAAAACTAATGAAAGAAATTTAAGAAAGTAAGCTTGATACAGGTTAAAGTGAGATATACCTGGAAGTCTACCATGGTACAAAAAAGTTCTTGAATGATTAATGGTTTCAAGCAATGGAGGTATCTCTTTTAGCAAAGGTAAAACTGAACGTAATAACAAACTAATCAAAAGCTGGGCTAAGAATACACAACAGGGATATTTAAGTTTTGTCCTGTTTCGGTTCCCCATTTGTTCTCTTGCAGTATTCATAATTGTGCCAGTGGGAGTAGAGCAGGCTCTGGTCCTGAGAATGCACTCGGACGGACCATGAGTCAGTGTGGAGGATTCCCCCATCATTGTCTTCCATGTTTCAGCATTTAGGGCATATGAATCCAAACAACTTGAAATTGTTCCATATTGTTTTCAGAAACAATGGAAGCACAGGTACAACATGTATGGGCTTCTGTCTGTCTATTAACTAACTCAGTGAGGTAATTTATGCATATCAGCTCTCTAAAATTGACCTGGCTGCATTAGTTCTTTTGGAAGAAAAAAACGGTGGTTGGAATTAAAACATTTTTCCCATAACCAGAACATTAGTGTTAAAAATCAGGAAGCTTGGTCACTGAATCAAGTATGTAATTTATCCTAGGCAGAATATAAATGAAACATATTAGAAAAAATATTGCAGAGACATAAGTTTCTTTGCTGACTTTATTTGATAGAGCCTTGTGCCTATAAATTTGGTATATGGCTTCAGACTACTAAAAGGTTTGGGAAAGAATAGCGTGGTAGTGACAATAAGAAAAAATAATTGCAAAAACTTTTATCTTGATGAAAAATGTTTTTCAACTCAAGTTAAAATATTCATTTATATCAGGTAAAAAAGAAAAACCATAAGATTTTTTTCTGCTATGTTTTAAAATATATTTAAGAATTTTTCTTAAAGATTTTTTGGCATTTTTTGACCAGGTAATATCTCAGATTTCAAATACACCTGCACACTAACAGCATCTGTTTACCACAGCAATAGCTTTACTAAAATTCCATGTCAAAAAGTAACTGGAATGAGTAAAGATCCCAATCCAATGTTTTCATATCCTACCATCTTTTACTGAAACTGGATTTCTTGAAAGCTCAACTCACAGGAAGATGGTTAACAATAAGCTTTTACTTCTAAACCACCAGCAAAGCATTCTAGCAAAGGAGAATTCAGATATTAAAATAAAGAGAAAATAAGAAGGATCCGACTGTCAAAGACTGTGGGGACAGTCTCAAATGTTGGGTTTTTTTTCAGATGTTGACAATCATCATTCTGCTCCCTACAGCAAGGGGGCATTTAGAGATCCTCACCACTGAAAGTACTGTAGCTTCTAAAGCTGGACTTACTCTTACTCTTTAACAAATATTTCCCACAAACAGAAAGTAGGAAAAAAAACAGCCCAATGGCTCCAAAATGTAGACAACTTTATCTGCCTGAGAGGTAAGTCTCAGGCAAAATTTTGAATGGAAAGGTATGTTTCTCATATTTTCAGTTATCATGACCTGCATCGAGATTTTCTTATTTGCTTTATGGTTTCAATTTATTTAGCACTAAAATTTTGCTTTGTGTTGATTTTTTGGGGGGTGGAGTAGGTTTAGGGTTTTTTTTCTTTTTTTAGAATGAAGTAGAAAAGAGGATTAAATTCACTGGAGAGGAAGGAGGGAAGCTTTAATTTTACCAGTTTTAAACTGTCTCTTCTACACACTTGTTTTAAGGATCATTTCTATCTTTTTTTATAACTCATTTCCATTTTATTTTGTGAACAGGTATGCACAACATTGGTTATAAGGCTGCTATCTGCAGGACTGGTCGCGAGCCTGCAGCAGCAAAGCAGGTAGTGCTTTCCCAGCAACATCTCTTGCTTCCTGGCTGAGCTCTTGTTTTCTATGTTGTGCTGTTCATCCCTTTTTTGAAACACTGTAATAGGGCATGTATTCCAGCAGTATAGTATAGTTGGTCCATTGCTCTTGGGACAGTTTTTTAATCCTCTCCATTCATTCATCAAATCCTAGTAATTTCACTTCTCTCAGTTTTAACTCAGATCAATAGACCCTGATTTCAGTCTTCAGCTCTACCACACTACTCTTTCGTTCTGGATGCAATTTCCCTCTTGCTTCTCTCTCATCTTTCCAGAATACAGCAGGCAAAATAATTCGACATTCACATACATACTCTTGTAATTCTCACCCACATTATAGATGTTCCACAACCACAATCATCTGAAAGTCTACTTCTGTCTCTTACTGGTTTCATTGAATGAGTCACACCTCATCTACCCTCTTAGCTTCTTATTATTCCTCTTCCTATTATTAAACTTGCTCCCGTACTGCCCTTCTATTTAGATTTCTTTCAGCCACAGATAAAGTATTTATTTCAAATATTTTTTTCCAAACCCCACTTCTAATGGCCTGCATTTCATCTTTTCACAAGTCTCCATCAATGCAATGTGTCAGTCATGCATTTTTAAATTTTTTTTAAAGATAGGTTTAATTCATCCTCATCTCCTTGGAAACAAAGCTTTGCCTCTGATACTGGTGTCCAAAAGAAAGCATTAAATTTAAGAGATCTGACATTACTTTTTCTCTTAGATTGGCGTCTCACATTTTACTATTCATTATGCCATTGAATCAGCCTTGACACGCTAAATCAAGCACTATTTCATGCTAACTTGCCAAAGAAAGCATTATCAAAATACAATTTTGTTCAGGCATTTGTGGGGAGGAGACAACAGAACATGCTGCTGCAGAATTCTCTTACTGCAGAAATTAGGATTCCCAGCACTATTCCTGATTATGATAAGGAACCTAAATAGACAGGATAAAAAACACTTAGTAAATCCTCCCTCCTCTCACTGCATGGATAAATGTTAAGCTAAAGCTCTCATAACCTAAGTTCACTGTTTAAACACTGTGGCATAAACGTTGTGAGGGGGCTTCCTTCCTCCACAGTATTGCTGGCACATCCTCCAAATTGGGAATAATGAGCTACACAGAAGGCATCAAAGTAGTGCCAGGGATTTTCAGAGAGGTTTATGTAGGACTGTTTATGGTTCATTTTCCAGTGCCTCTGCTAAGGGAAATCCTGCCTGTATTTGAATTGATAAAGTCAGTAAAAATATGTTTTATGCCTATTCAACTATACCAAAATCCTCAGAAGTATAAATAGAAGCGGATTCTGATCTCCTTCACAGTACTTTTCTCAAAATCGTGTTCAAAATTACTGGAGATGGGGACAGAAGAAATTGTATGTCTGTCAGATTTCCTTTTGAGCAGAGCCATTACCTGAGAGAGAAAATCAAAGTTAAAAGGTAGTACATAATAAATTGGCCATGACTAATACTTTAGATATATTTTTTGAGCTCTGAATAATACTGACTTTTTGATTAGCATCGGTAGCAGAAATGAAGGAAAGATGTGGGTCTGCAAATAAAACCCCAACATTTTAAAGTCATGGCCTTAGTGGAAATAGTGATTGCTACTATGCTGCTGAGATATTCCTATTCTTCATTTATAAATCATATGCCAAGTGCTCCAGAAGAGTTCAGTTATTCAGCAGGGTGCTGAGTTTGTGAGGGGTTGAGGTTTTTTTGGGAAATGCAGGCAGTCTAAGGAAAATAGAGTGAAAGCAGATTCTGTATTCTCAAGATAGAACAGATCTGTCCGGTTCATGCAGTGTACTGACAACAAATCGATTTGGTTTTGGATTCAGGACCAACAATTCCTAATGGCTGGCAAAAGATAATATCAGTGATTTGAAGCAATGAAGGAAGCAGCATGAAGGAGTTTTTATCGAGTCTTAATTTTATAATAAAGTTCTCTGCCTTTTGAAAGATAACAATAATCAAATAGGCATTAGATGTAATCTTCTATCTAAATCGAAATGGTTTAGATTAATTTGCCAGACAATAAAGAGGTATTGTATTCCTTTCAAAACAGCTAAGCAGACACAGGTTGTAGTTTTAGTTCTACTGTCACCTAACACACATATTCTTGTGATAGTTTATAGAGACAGATATTTATATAAGCCACGTTATAGCAGTGGAAAATTACTGTAGATTAGCTTAAGTAAGTTGCAAAAGAAGCAAACCAAATCACATGGAGGAGTTCATGGCATTGAGAGAAATCATCCACAGGGGGAGTGGTGTATATTAGCCTTTGCAGGCTATCCCTACACAGAGACAACACCTTAAGAAACCTAAACACTACTTTCACAAGGCTTTTCTGAGGAAGCCCGTAAGTTGAAAGGTTAGAAAACCAGAGATGCTTTCAAAGCCAATGAAAAACCTAAGTCTGGACTCCATGACAATATAGGGTTTATTAAAATTACTGTGAAACAAGTCTTAGTGTTGCTGGAATTTGCATTGAAAGACAGTGGACTTTTTAATCTATTGTTCTAGAAACAAACTTAGAGCTTTGTGACTGCAGAATAACATTTACAGTACTGAAAATCTCTCTTCTCCTGTTCTCTTGTCACTTTTTTTAATATTGAGACCAGTGTCCCTTGAAACATCAAGTCTATTAATTCTGATTATTACTCATTATAGTGCTCATTCAAGCAGGGAATACTCTGACAAGTCAGGCATAGGAGTTCAGGCTTCATACATTTCCAAACAAAGCATTGTTATTCTTAAATAAAGGTCCAAAAGCAAATATGTCCAAATGCCTGGAAAGCAACATTAACAAAGTTTGTCTGTCTTGGCCTTTTCTTTATACTTATACATCCCCTCTCTCTTGCAAATACAAACTAGTTGTTTTATTAGCTCTTCTTTGACATTCAGTTGAGCATGAAAAGAAAGAGGGAAACATATATCAACAGTGTTTTGCTCCATTCTTTTTTAAAAACATATAAATGACTTAAAACCGAATTTCATGAAATGTGAATTTGTGTTGTTTGAATTGCCTTTGAAAGAAACGCAAGATAAGGATGAACAATGAGTGTTTTGTCATTGCCACTTATTTCGATGGTAGCAAGACCAGACCACAAATACTTTCTTGAAACTATGTGTTTCTGTCCAAAATTACAAGAAGTACACATGCTACACATGTATGTAGAATACTAATGTGTTTAAAGCATGGCCTACCAACAAACAAACTAAACACATGTAGCTCATTTAGCATTTCAGATTCATTTACATGTAGTCCAGATGCTTCTCAACAGTAGTGACTCACAGACTTGATCTACAATGATTTTTTAATTTTTATTTAGAAAGGTTACACCTTATAGAGACAGCAATTTGATTATTACTATGTTTGTATTACAGAATTACCCAGACAGGAGTACTGCAAAAGCTTCATAACCAAAAATGCAATTTTACCAAAGCTCTCCCAAAACATTTACCATGCACTAAAGAACGAGCATGAGACTTTCCACCCTCAAATGTAACTAAAGTGCTTTTAAGCAACTGAAATCAGGGCATGATGCAAGTACTGTCTCAGCTCTCAATATTGCATTGACATAATAAAATATGTTGCAGTATATGAGTTTTCAAAGATAATGTAATTTTCTTTACAACAGGTAGGCAATATGTGTGTCATGACTTCCTGGAATGCATATTGTTTCTTCAATTTTGAGCAGTTAAACTGGCTTGTCTGCTCTATCATACAGCCTTGGAGGAGTGCAGTGTATTGCAGGGATCAGAACAAATTGATTGTCATTTTATTCACAATAAAATATGGTTATACACAGCAGAAACACGTTTTAAAGTAGGTCCTCATTTTCTGCATTGTATATGAGCAAACATATCTCATAAGAGAAAGGAAAGATATGGTTAGATACATAAGTTTTTGCAAGGAGTAAGACAAAATGTAGCCACTATTGCAAGTCATACAAATTGAGTATTTGAGTAATGATGAGCTAGGGAAGGGGAAACAAGGGATAAATATATTTAAATGGAACACTGAAAGTCATGGCTTCTTATAATCCTCTAACTGGGTATGATCATTTTGTCACCTCATCCAGGATGCATGTTACCGGGCTACTGAAATTGCTTTTGTTGTTTGGTTGTTGTGGTTTTTTTTTCATTTGTAAAGAATATATAGTGGCAGCATGCAGTTCTGACTAGCAATTTAGCCATTGTAGTATTCTAAATCACCTTCAATACAAGAAATTAATAGGCAAGAACGCATTGCTGCCAATATTATGTACTATCTCAGTCTATTCTTAATGAAAAAGCCAGTCCTGAAAGCATTTGTGAGTATGTGCAACTTCATTCAAGTGAACAACCTCAAGTATTTATCTGCATGTTTGAGCTCTTACTCATTGCTGATCTTTCTGAAAGATGTTTCAAGGAACATAGGAAAAATTCTAGCCCTCTAAGAGAAACGTAAGAGGTTTCAGTTGAATATGAGGAAGAACTTCTCTACTTTGAGGGTGACTGAGCCCTGGCACAGGCTGCCCAGGGGGGTTGTGGAGTCTCCTTCTCTGGAGATATTCAAAGCCTGCCTGGACGAAGTCCTGTGCAACCTGCTCTGGGTGAACCTGCTTTAGCAGGGGGGTTGGACCAGATGATCTCCCAAGGTCCCTTCCAACCCTTGCCTGTGATTCTGTGATTCTGTGAACCATTACAGAAAGGCAAATAACATTATTTCCAATTGTAATATAGATGTTCAAAATATTTTTTTTTCTGTTTTCTCCTTTTAGGAACGTAACCAAGATCCTTAGCATCATAAGCTGATATTTAAATCAATTTGAAATGTACAGTCTGCTAGTGGTACAAAACACAATTTTGGTACGGTTATAAAAACAATTATGAAAACAGTACAAATGCCACCCAAGAACTCAAGTCATTGGTATTGGCTCTGAAAACAGTTCTGGATATGTTCACATTTGAACACTTCATTCCATATTCATCCTACTTTACCTGTTCTGGTATTTCAACCAAATATTATGCTGTGGGGGTTTTCATACTCAGACTGTTCTGGAGGTCCCTTTGCAAAAATATGATCTTCAAAAGACTTCACAGTTTTCTGTCTTTTACTCCACAGCAAGATTTATCTGCTAGTCCAAATTCGTGTGGATTTTTGTGGTTTCACTCTTCCTGTTTGAACCTCAGCCAACTAACATCCTTTGCAGTAGTCTTCAGCTGCACCCATCTCAGTCGAGGGCCATTGTCACTAGCTGTAGTGTCAGAAGTTCGATAACCAAGCTGGAGAAAGTCTTGCAACAAAGAGCTTCTAGGACACTCAGCAGAGAACAACCACAAACCATAAGTACAGTTAGAGAGGGATCACAAATGGGTAACGTAGCCTCCTGCTGCCATTGCCATAAGGTAATTTATAAAGAGATCCTATGCTGTTCCTTTTAATTCTTTAATGATCAAACTAATATTCCATTCATCTTGCAAGCAATTTTTCTTTCTTTTTTTTTGTTCTGATAAAGTCGTGACATTACCTAGAAAACATGTTTAAAAAAATTGCCTCCTCCACTTCCACAGACTGAATGTGTGAACTTATCTAACAACAGAAAATCCTATCCTCCTTCACTTAAAGGCACATTTGCACATTTTTAAATCTAGAGTATGCTTAGCCGCAACTGACTTTTGACTTTTGACTGAAGATTTAGATTACTTTCCCATACTTTTCTCAATATTTAGTCCTAATGGATACATTACTGCGATGCCCAGAGAATGGTTAATTTAACTAGGAATTTTTTCCTTGTAGGCTACACTGCCACACTTTCACTGGATTGTATGCAAGCATGATTAGCATGCATTAAATTTTTCTTGCTCTGGCTTTTTACCCAGCATTGGGTAGATATAATAAGTTGAAATACTTCCTTTTTTCTCTGCTCAAAGGTGACCAGGAAGGGTATTATTTTATCACAAAGAAAGCAAATTTCAAGCAGACCAGGGAGCAGGGGGGCGCTTTTTTCAGTGGAGAGGGGAGTCTCCTGAAGAGTTCAGTTTCCTCTGAAATGAAAACCATCCAACCACTCATTTTAAATTCAGACTGGATAGAGTAGTCAAGAATACACAGTGGGAGAACAATTGCTGGCACTGTAACAGCATCTTAAAGATAGCGTGGAATAAACTTTGGATACAAGAAAGAAAACCAGAAACCATCCACACACAATCTGAGTTTGACTGTTTGACCTCTATTCCCCGTCCTAAGCCAACTGGCATCTCTTCTGAGATAAAAGGACAGCAACGTTGGCAGGTCAGATGCTAGAAGCCTGGTGTTGATCTGCAGACAGCAACTGGGGGAGGGAACCTGCCTGACATTTTTCTCTCCTCTGCATCCCCAGACAGCCCTTCTGGGAGCCAGTCTGTGGCCTGGGGCTGCAAGGAGCAGGAACAAGCTGTTCTCCTCCTGAGAGTGGAAAAGGTGAACTGCTCAGCTCATTGGGGGGGCAGGGAGGGAGGGGAACGGCAAAATCTTGCTTTTTCCATTCATTTTGATGAATTCTTTTGTATGCAAATATTTGGGTTTTAAACACAAGTCTTCTAATTTGTATCTAAGCTCTGCACTGTGAATTACATGCAATGCTTGTTAGAGTCTGGTGGGGTTCTTGACATTCACTTTATGCGATTAAGAAAAGTCCTGCTGACCCTTTGAAGGAAGCTACATGGACTGACAGATCTGGCAAGGATAAAGGGCCAAGAGGCTCAGCAGATGTCATAGGGACAGAGATGTATATTCTTTGAAAACCCATTTCTACATAAATATGGTCTAACAGATGCAAGAGGCAGACTCTAATATACAGCTCTGCTCTGCAAAGTGACTGCCTGTGCCAGTGCACTAAAACCAGTCCTGCTGTGCGCTGTGAATCATGTCAGTTCATGTCAGTGAAAAGTTTTATATTGTGTAGCCTTGGCAAAACCAACACAATTAAGTCTGAATGAGCTGCAGTACCATTCCCTATCCTATATCAATAGAGGTGTTTAATCTATTTAGTCATGTCAGTGCCAAATACACTAAGGTAATTGCATCATGGACCTAACAAAAGGGCATCATTTCACTTGCAGCATTTTTATGACAAGTGATAATGTGCAACATGGAAAGAAGCCAAGAGTTTCTAATAGCTAAGACTGAGTTTGCTGAACTGCATTTATAGGGGGAAAATCTGCAGTTGTAAACATTATTATTTTATGTGACAAAAGAAATGCTTACTTCTAAATTTAGTTGGCCACCCTGAGGATTTCATTGTGTTGACCACATGAGTAGGAAGTGAAGTTAGTGCAGAGGGAATAAGAGCCGCCTAATGAGCAGAATTCAAAAGTCAAATACAGCAGCCTTTGGTATACCCAAACCAGGTTTGAACTAAGTCCCTCGGAGATCCTGAAGATGAGCCTTGGTTCCCCTCTGGACTGGTCACCAGAATTTATCCGTGACAGAGGAGAGCACTGCCCTGCTACACAACAGCACAGGCTCCTGTCTTTGTTCCTGACCAAAGATGACGTGCCGAGGAATGGGATGGAGGCACCCCAGAGCTTTAACCACCCACTAGACCCCAGCAGCCTGCTGCATTGGCAGGCAGCTTTCTGACTGCCTCCGTAATGCAGGCAATGTGCCAGTCTGAAATTGTGCTGCCTCTGTGCCAAGTTCTGCTTCTGCATAAGTACTTGCAAGAACTGCATCCATGGCTGGCGGGGAAATAGAGAAACTGCTTTTTAAACCTGAAACTCAACAGCTGATACCATTATTTAGTGGGAACCGAACCCCCGGGACTGATTTGCTTAAGTTTTTGCCAGGGCATGTAATGCCAAAGAAAGTCATGTTTTGACTTTGCTTATTCTGGCCAGAACTAGTTGCCATTACAGTGAAATAGATCATTCTATAAACTGGTGTGAAACCTGTCAAAGCTCTACATGAGATGCAGAATTAATGGTCTGACCTCTTCAAGGTCCAGCAGAGGCGTTTCTGTATTCCAGAGAGCCTTTTCAATTGTCGGATTTGACACCTGGAAAATGAAATGCATGGAGAGTTGGTAACCCTCTCCAACTTATTCCAAGTCTTCCACTACCATTTTAAGGTAAAAAATTGCCTGAAATCATTGGTTCATATCTGTAACATATCAGATACATTTGATTTAGCAGGTTGCAAGATATATGTCTGCTAAAAATACAGTCTGTTCAGCAGTAGTCAAATAGTTAATTTGAATATGCAACTACCAAATTATTTGTATGTTTTTCTGATATGTTCTATTGAATTTGCTATTAAGAACTTTTCCAGAGTCCAATACCAATGGCATTCTCCATTAGTGCACAGAGACTTAGCAATTTTTTTTTTAATATCCGGTAAGAAAAATTAATCTTTAAACCTCTGTTGCAACTGCCATTTCCCATCTCTGGTAGCAATAAAGAATCAGCTACTTCTCAGTGTAGTTACCATGTCTACCTTAGGCAGCTATGGAATTCATATCCCTAAAGGGGAATGTTTCACTCAGCTAACATCATGGCATGATCACTTATACATACAGCTCTAGCAGGCTTTTTCCATACTGCATGTGTTGTACTTCACTTTGCAATACTTACTTATTAAGATTTTTACATTTTTATTGCATGCCTTTGCTGCTATGGTAATGTCGTTGGGTGGATGCCAGAATCACATTTTGTTTACTTGTATTTTATTTGTCAAGGGCATCTGATGTTTTTGGGAGGGCATTATTTTTATGAAGGTATGATCGATTTACGTAAATGAATACCTACTTATACTATACATGATGTCAGGTAAAGAATAGTACAGAGAGAGAGAAACAAGAATAAATTAAGTTAAGAGGGGAATAGTTACTATGATACAATACCTGTCTGCTCCAGTTGGCACTTGGACAATTAAGAAGGAATGATTTTCACCATAGGCAATACTAACTCTGTCCTTGATAAATGTAATCTCCAGAGGCTAGGGATAAGGTTAACCCAAATCTACATGTAACATCCAGGAGAACAGAAGTAACCTTGAAGAAAGCCCTAAGCTTAAATTTTTATTTTTTTTTAACTTGACTGAAAATGAGGTTGTACCCCAAAGGACACAGAACATGCTATAGGACACAATTAAAGAGGAAACGTGCTGAGAATCACACACACAGACTTTTAATGTCAAATTTTTGAACAGAAAACTCAGCTTTCTGGGAAGAGGAGAATTAAATGTATGAATTCTTGCAAGAAATTTTTCTTAAGATCTTATCTGAAGATCCTTTAATCAGCTAGCCTATTTATTATGTTTTTGGACTTGTAGTACCTTGGCTAATGAAGCTTTAAGCTCACTTTTCTTCTGATCGTATAGCTTTTGCTAAAATGTTTGAATTTTTATATGCTCTTTGGGAAAGGAGGAGAGGATAAATGGAAAACAAAAGTACAGATATAAAGCAGAAGATTGCAAGAAGACACTTTAATGGCACTGCCACTGTTTTCTGTAATCACCTGTATTGCAGAGCTTATAGCATAGATCAGAAATCCCTTAAAGAGCTGTGTAACTAGCAGCTTTTGAAAGCTGTTAATGATTATATTCTATGATCTTTAGAGAGAATAAAATGTTTTGCAGAACTTACAGAAAACTTGATTATTTTTGTATTAATTCTGTAGACTGTTAATCTATTTGGAAGCTATTACTATGAATTTTCATAGAATACAAATATAAATTGCATACTAGACCCCAAGAGCTCTATCAGATAAAGCAGCATTGCTGTCATTAAAAAGATACTAGTGGAGGTGTAGGCAGGAGCTGATTTAAAAACTGCAACATCCAGACATGCTGATGGTTATGCAAGTAACTAAAAGAAAAGCTACAAATGAAAGCCACACACCCACACACAAAATTTGGATTCCAGGACTGCCAAGAAGATTAAATTCCACAAGGCAGCAGCTGTCTACTAAAAACCCAGCTTCCAGTCCTGGAAAATCTTAAAGATCAGAGCATATCAAACGAAGTTAATTTACCAGTCTGTCTAGCATACTGGACTTGTGTAAGCAACAGAATTCTTTGGTTCACTGGGAGTTTCAGAATAATTTTTGTAGCCAAATAAGTATCTAGTATTTCTAGATATGGTGAAAGGTCACATAAGCTTTACTGGAATAAAGCAGGATGGGTTTTGAACTTTTTTTTTTTTTTTTTGAGTAAAGAAACAAACCATCAAAATAGTTTTTGAAATGAAAGCTCTATCCAAAAAGACTTTTAGGATTGGGTTTGTAGCAGCTTAAATACATCTAAAGGGAGTTGTATTTAAGAACCATGGAGACCCATGTACTATCACAGAAAAGCACTTGTACAATGAACCAGGACATGTAGACATAAAAGCTGAGCTGGCAAAAACAGTTACTTTGTGCTGGAACCCCAAAACTGTCCTTTGCTGTCATTCATAAAGTTTATGCAAAGATCACAGAATGTTTAAATAAAGATTCAAAAGGAGTCTACCAGAGAAACACTCCTATGAAAACTTATACCACCATCCACTGTACAGGGGCAGTAAGAAGGAAAGAAAATTGAAACTGAAAAACTATCCAGTAATGGAGGGAAAGTGATGAAACAAGGCCAGAGAAAAAGACAGTTACATAGTTTCCCATCTCTACCATGAGATCTCAGAGCTCTAATCCCAGGGAAAAAGTAAACAGAAATGCAGAGCAGCAGAGCTCATCGTACTACAAAAGGAGCAGCTGGTCAAGGGCCAGATTTGGAATAAAGTCACAGAAGCCATTAGGCAGCCTCAGAAACAGCTGGGATGCTAGGGCAGCTAAAAGAAATCTTCTGTGGTAAGGATGATGTTAATAATGGACTTTGGGTTTATCTTTTTGCAGTGTTTTTCTATTACGGCAATTCTATGTTTTTAAACACAGTTTTCATTTAAATCTAGCTAAGACTTGAACTCCTGGTGACCTAATTCAACAAAGCCATTTATATGAGAAGGAGATTCCTAAGAGAGATTATTGGAACAGCAATAATTTTTTCCAGGGTGTCCAAAGAGTTACAGGGTAAATCTCCACTCAAACTGCACTGGCCGATTTTAAGAGCTGATGGTCAGGGGTTCAGGAAGAATTGGGTTCTCAATAGCCAGGAAAACTCTCTGGCATCATGACAAGGCAGAGATGGACACTCCAGAATTCTGAAGATCCTTACAGATTTCATAGCAGAGATGAATGGCCAGGCCTACAGCTGATGCAAATATTGCTCTAATAAAATGAGCCAAGTCGCTCCATCTCTGGAGGCTTTGTGCCAAATTCCTCAGCTCAAAATCTCCAATTCAAAATACTACTTTTCTTGACATAAGCACAAAAATGTACAGAACAAGAAGAAAAAATACTAAATATTTTTCAAGAAGTGTACGGGTACCCCTGAAATTAGATTATCAAAATTCATCTAGAAAAATATATATGGCTCCATAAATCTCCAAAGGACTGTTCATTTCTGAGAGATTCAAGATGAGCCCCTGGCTCAAAACTAGAAACCAGTTGCAACAATTAGTTTTCGAATGCTCATATTCCCTTATGCAGAGTTTTCCTTCTAAGAAATAAATACTCTCAGACTGACAACCAGAGTCACTTACACCTAGTTAGGGATATGCACTCACCATTATCTCAAGGGATTTATGTAACTGGTTTTTTCTCCTGTCCATCAAAAAACCACCTACTTAGGCAAATGTACATAAATAGTCCTATGAATTGTTCATAGAGCTTATTTTCTGACATGGGCCTTTAGCAGCCAACAAGGTCACCCAGCTTTCCTGACTACTCTTGGTTAATTTGTTATCCTCTGTATGGGCTCTCTTATTAACAAAACTATTAATCTAACTGTCCTTTTCAGATAATGTAATACCTTCATATCCAGTTCCCTTATCAGCTAAATTAATTTGTTGCATTGAAGCAACCACGTAGATCTTACACTGCAGCGTGCAATAAGATATAAAAATGCAGCCATGACAATCTATGTAGGAACTCATTTTTGATAATGTAAAACATGATTTTGAGAAAATTTGAAGGTTATGACTGCCCGCACAGCAAAGTAGCTGGTGCTGACAAGCCGACATCGGCAATGTAACTATAAGTCTGGACTGAATGTATATTAGTGGTCAGAGCGCACCCTTTCAGTTTCTTTTCATCAGGAAGGAATCTATCTCATACACTCCAAAATCATTCCACAGTGTGAACCAAAAATCAATAAATGGGAATGATCAGGAAATTCTTTTCTCTCTCCCCTCTGCACACTCATGTAGATGCACCTTGACTTGCAGTCACCTTGCAGGGTTCTCTTTATTCTATTCTTAAAATTACAAAATTTTCATTTCAGTGTTACAGGAAGAACAAAAGTTCTGTTCAGCCTTGCAGATGGAAAGGAGATCACCATCAGTGTTTTGGAGCAATGGTTGGGGGTAATTATATTGGTAGTGGTAGCAGAGAAATTGCAGAGGGTGCAAAGGCAAGAGACCACATGAGTGCAGTAGATCTCTGTGTACTCGTAAGCTAGCTGGCAAGAGATGACAAGGAGTGAACTTTATTTTTGAAAATATGGTATTCAGAAAGTGACATTGACATTTGTTAGCTGCAACACTAACACGCGAGCTACCTGCAAGCTAATCACCACACGGGACAATAGATCACTGTGCAGCTGAGTTGTAATACTTTTTAATGACCTCATGAAGCTAAGATTCACCTATTTGTAGTTACAATACACAGTGCAAGACCTTTTGTTAGACTAAAGGGGTTATTCTGTCTCCTAGTGGACTCATGATTATTTGATAGACTGGTTTATTTGACACGAGTGGTTTTCAATTAAAAGGAAGAAGCACATTGACTGACATTAATTATGCTTATGTTCTTCAGCTAATAATCCTCACATCCCACAGCAGCATTTCTAATAATTTTGCTTGACCTTGATATCAAACTAGGCATCCTACAGCTACTCAGGTCATCGTCTTCCTTCTTAGGCACCATTGCAGCTTTCCCCACCTTTTACTTAACAGAAATTTTGCCACATTACAAGGTATATTGAATGCTGGCTTCAGCAGTTCAAAGAGCTCATCAGCAAGCTGGTTTAGTTTTTTTAACCAGTGACTTTGCCAAAGACAAGCAGGGCTGGTAATACCCAGGATAGACTAGTTATATGAAGTCTGAAATATGAAATGGAAAAGGACAAAGTGACCAGGTTAGTCCCAGAAACTTCAGGTGGAGACAAACAAGAGTAGGCTAGCATCTGCTTTTACACAATCTCTTCTTCTCTTTTCAACCACACTGGAAAACTAGATCAATGGGTTTTAAAATACTTTGGCAGATTTGTTCATGGAAGATGCAATATTTATCTGTGCATTATAGAAATACTCATTGTGGTCCACTGTTAGTATCTGAATTAAAACAAGGAGGAAAAATCCTAAATCTTCTTTAGCTAACTAAGTGGGAACATTTTCTAATAGACTATGCCAAATAAAAATTTTATTTCTGAAACTGTTAACATAAAATCTTTGGCTATTTTAGTGAGACACTTATTTATAGAGACAGAGATTTTAAAGCTTAAAAAAACCCCCCACCAAACCCAAAGGAACTTGTGCCTTCTAGCAAAAATGAAAAATGTCAGTCAGAAAAATGCCAGTACATGTGGCTTTATTTCAGAGGAAACAAGTGTTTCTGAGTGCTTTCTGGAGGCATTTCAAAGTCATTTTGCAAATATGCAAAGTAGATACTCATGTCTAAGTTGTTAGCAGTGTAAGACACATTGCTACAACAGCAGGGATACTTGATACTATGGAATTCACACATCACAGTTACAAGTGTAGGAAGAAAGTGAAGCTTTGAAATCTTGAGGGCTAAGGTCCTTCATAGTGACTTCTCATTTTAAAAAACTTCATTTTTAAAAGAAGAACGTTACATTAAGACTGATAAAGAGCGAGAAGACTTCTATAATCAGACAGTGTGCACATTAAAGCTAAACCTCACCTATTCTCTTAAAATGCGTGTACCTTTTTGTCATGTTTTTTCCCTCTTACATTGACAACCATCCACAGCAACTCAAAGTTGCTTTATCTCAAAGTACAGACTCTGAAAATTTGGAAGAAAACTCAACAAGGAGGCCCAATTGTTTTAGCTGCTTGAAAGTCTGCATTACTGTTTCTTGTAATTGATCCGCTATATACCTTAAGGCTTTTTTTTTTCTTTTGCAGAAGACACAACCTGGAGTTCCTTTTTGAAGTAACTGGTTAAAGCCAAGCACTCAGCCTGGTACAGCAGGTGAACAGAGGATGAAGGATGTTAAACACATAGATGGTTTGCCTACCCTTTGGTTACTGCTATGGGGTCTACAGAGACATAGCTCTCACAAAAGTATCTGTGCAGGACCTTTATGCAAGGATGAATTTTATTTGATCCTAAATAGATTTTAAAGACAGTGAAATACATGCCACTTATCTGTACCCTGGGAATCTCTCTGGTAAGATCAGGCTGCCTATTTATTAGGTGCTGATTATGTGCCACACACATAGTCACTCAACCTTGAATTGTATTAAATAACCTAAATACAGAGTTAAGTATGGTTTGTCTGAATTAACCCCAGAAGATAATGATATTAAAGCTTGGATCAGATACAGACACCCTTTTTAGAGGTACAGAGCACATTCTAGAAGAATATGAAAGTAATATCCTCAAAGAGCTACTTGTCTGGCAAATACAACTTCTCAAAGAGAAATATTTTTTTTTTCTATGTTCTGGCCAGATTACTTGGTTTTGCCTTAAGTCTTTTATTAATACAGATTTTAATACATTTTTACAACTAATTTTTAAAGACCCCAAACTGAGATCCAGGTGACAATAATTCCTCCATCTTTAAAGGGTCAAGTAGCACTTTCTTCTTCCTTCCCTTCCTCTCCCTCCCAAGGCAGGAAGGTATCCAATGTCACAGATTTCCCAAATTCACTTTCATTTAGAAATTTCCTCAATAAAATCTTTTAAGAGCTTCAAAATTATTTTTCCCTTGCAAAACAAAATGAAGTGTTTGCCAATCTGTGTTAAGAACTGATGTTTCCAGCCCTCACTTAAAGATGAGATTGATTCAGCAGAGTATCCTGCAATTGCCACCTCCACCACCTACTTGCAGCACTCCTAAAACCAAGTCTGATTCCAGAGCAGCCTGTGCAAGTTCCTATTTGGGACATGGTAATTGTACTTTTCAGAAAGCATTAGACATCTTTAATGACTCCTATTGCATTTCCAATGAAGTCACTGCTTTTTTATCTCTTACATTGAAATGTCCTGGTGCTCCACTTTCTGGTATAAATGGCTAAAGTCTGTCTACTTGTCTTTATAAAGACAAGTAAAGTCTGAGCAATTAGCTGTTCTGTGTCATTTGAACAGCACTTTGCTGCCTTATCCCTACAGCCAAAACATTACAGTGACTCTCTTAGTGTGGTAACAGTAAAACTTTTTCCCCTAGCAGAATGCGTCAGAAGCCACTGTTTGATAACATACCAATAGATACCAGTTCCTAGTGGTGGCATGGAGTGAGAGGATATGCTCAGTGTTAGGCACGCATGAGCATATCTTCTGTCAATATTAATAGATGCCATGGGCCAAACTGCCTGAATAGCACAATTAAAATTTTCCCATGAGAATAGTTTAAACCATGCTTAAGAAGGCTTGATACTGCAGCCACTTGAAACCACTTCAGCATCAGGAGCTTTCCTAGTGAAGGTTGTTTTGGGGTGCTGACCTCATATCAGAGATACTCCATGCCTCTCCAGCTCACATTCATGGCAGTCCATTCTTTTTCCCTTTGATAATTTTGCTTACACATGTAAGCAAACAGTAGAAACTGTGTCAGAACATTACTCCTACAAAATGTCTAGCATGGAAAGGGTAATTTGGAATAGATAGAAATTAAGGTCTACTAAATGTTGCTTTAATTTAGTAGTACTTTAAACAAGTGTATACACTTTCCAGTGAGGAACTTTCATAAGACACTGCCCCAAAATGTGATTTAAATGCAAAATTCCGTTGAGCAGTCTCTTGATTTTGGACCTAAGCCAGCCTCACTGGCACTAAGTATGTGCTTCTGCAAAGCAATTTTTGTTAAGTTGCTGCTGTTTCTTCAGTAATTTTGCAATTTTGGACTACCACTAATTTATCTTAAGTGTAAACTATCTAATGCTACATACCACAGTAATTGTTCTTATTGACGTACATGCAAACACAGTTCAAGAATGTTGCGGTTTCTCCTGGCGGGCAACTAAGCCCCACCCAGCCACTCGCTCACTCCCCCCCTCCCTCAGTGGGATGGGGGAGAGAATCGGGAAAAAAAAGTAAGACCTGTGGGTTGAGATAGAGACAGTTTAATAAGAGAAAAGAATAACAATAGTAATAATAATAATGGTAAGGGAGTATACAGAATATATAAAACAAGTGATGCACAATGCAATTGCTCACCACCCGCTGACCGATGCCCAGCCCGTCCCGAGCAGCGATCACTCCCTGAGCCACCGACCGACTAACCCCCCCAAGCATGATGTTATATGGTGTGGAATAGCCCTTTGGTCAGTTTGGGTTAGCTGTCCTAGCTGTGCTCCCTCCCAGATTGTTATGCACCTGGCCGAGCAGGAGAAAAGTCCTTGAGTAGTCTGAGCATTACTTGGCAACAACTAAAAACATGAGTGTGTTATCAACATTCTTGTAGTACTAAATCCAAAACACAGCACTATGCTAGCTACTATGAAGAAAATTACCTCTACCCCAGCCGAAACCAGGACAAAGAACCTAGTGGCTACTTACATACAATGCACTATTTTGACTTTGGGGTTTTTGTCATTATTCTTTGATTTCTTAATAGTGCCTAGGGAACAAAAAGTCTTTCACCAGAGTAGTTTACAATACCGAGGCTTAGACTAACATCAGAGCTCCCCTCTAGGTACTGATATTGAGCACGCCACAGTTTCACTAGCAGTAGGTGGCATGGTGGAAAGGCAGAACGCTAGGAAAGAGAACATCATTATGCAAGAAGTTAGTATTACCAGAGCTGAGTGACATTTTTCAAACAATTTATGTACTGAAAACTTTGCTTGAAATTGATCAAGATAAGACATTAATTCAGCAAAGACTTTTTTAAGCGGTCAAAAGGGATAGGAAAAAAGGGTGAAGGATGTAAGATTCAGAAGAAGTTGTAGAAGTTGTAATGCTTATACTGAACTCTTTTTCCACTTTTTCATTTTAAAAAATGGGCCTTTTAATTTTTGCCAAAATTTTAAAAACTAGGAACCTGCAAAAAGATGTGAGCTTTAGAAAAACCACTAACTGACCCCTCTTTCTACCACTTACAGTATGAGATAGATCCAAGAGCCATTAGGTCTTTTCTCCCAGAATCACTCTTAATACAGTTTTATAGTTTAGATACCTTAGCCCTGAATTTGGCCCTCTGAGAACCTGAACAGATAAGGTTTGCAGAGCACAGGGCTAGGATGACAAAGACACATTAGCATTTTAATACCCAACCTTCTGGCATCCCACTGTGAGGAGGGGTACACTCCCTCTAACACTCAGCAGCCTATCTTTTGTGCAGTAGATCTGGTGATGGACAACTGGCTTCATATTCATGCTGCGAATGTGAAAAAACTGGAAGCACAAACCTATGGTTTCCCAAATCCCTAGATTGTAGTTAACGTACATTTTTAGTGAGAAGACATAGACCTTCCCCCAAATTCCAATACTGATTTTCCTCTTTGCAGTTATCTGTATATGAGACCCAGCCCTGGGAGTAGCTGGTGGGGAGAAGACACCCTTTGAGAGTCCACTGAAGCTTGGGCACACACTGCTATGCTTGAATAAATGCCAGATAGTCTTCAACATCTGGCCTATTGTAGCTGCTACAGTGGTTTCTACTGTTCATGCAGAGGACAGAAAACCTCCTCAAAGGCATCTGAGACCTCACCTGTGCAATTCCTGCCACGTTATGCCTTCATGCCTCACTGTGCTCTTGTGCAAATCATTGACAGGTTAAGCCTCTCTCTAAAAGAGGGGCAAAGTAAGAGAGTGTATGGAATGGGTAAAGTAGCTGTAGAGTTTTACACAGGGAAGCGCAATGGAGGACTGTCTACCTTAGATTCTTCACCAAAGTTCCCATGATTATTATCACCTAAGCTGTTTTCACAAACGAAACGACAGGCTATAGTTGTATTGCTGAAAAGCAATATTGGCCATTGGTATTGTAACTGCTGTTTTCTCACTTCCCACTCATGACAATTGGTTAGGGACTCTGCAGACATCTGATGGCAAGAATAGAAAATCTGGAGGTTTGAAATACAGTATTTATGCAGTCATATTAGGTTCTTTCTTACACCATGTTAATTATTTTTTCCTGGAAACAGCTCCTGGTTTTGTGAAATGAGCTGAAAAGAACAGAAACAGCCATAGAAATATTTTAGTTTCAGAGTCATACTGCCCTTACAAGTACTTGTACAGATCCAGCAGCTAGTGCTCCTGATTCAGACCGACTTTGTTCAAAATAAAGGACAAAATTTCCAAAATTGGCTTGTGAAATAATAGTCACACAGGAATTACAAAACAGATGGATTCGTTAATTTAATACTTTGCATAGCTTCCTCTGTCTCCTGATCTTTGCACTGAGTAAATGTATTTTCAACCAAAATGTTATAAAACTATGTCAGTTCTTTTAATGGGGTTAGCTAATCCCTGAATGTGCCAGCAGATACATTAACAATCTTGAGGAAAACAAACCGATTTGATTCAGAATACCTATTTATCATATTTTACATGATTTTCAGCCAAGAGATCACTGGGACTTTCAAAAAGAGGAAAGGAAGGAAGTAATAGAAGACATTTAGCAATTATCACCCTTTTAACAGTCATAGTGAATTAAGACCATAAGTTCTGTACACTCCAAAAATATCAGGCTGATACCTGTTGTGCAGTTCCTTATCAAAAAATCCTAAGTTATATCAGGCCCAAATCTTTAAAAAGATAATTATATTACTTAGAATACATAGCAATACACCTCTGACATTAGCATCACAGATGTCCAGAGCTTCCCTTGTTCAGCAACTTCAACAGGAGATGTGCTGAGGAGGAGTGGGTCCCACGTCAGTAAGATTTATGCAGAGCATTTAAACATTGCACAGCCCTCCTACTGCAAGCTTCTCTGGCAATGTTTCAGCATTAATCAACGGTATTTATATCAGAATGCAAAATTCAAAATTAAAATGCACTATTAAATGTAAAATGTCAAATGGAAAAATATCAAAGAAATTAAGTTCTTCAGAAATGAAAAAAAAAAGTGAAGATTGACATTTTCTTTCCCTTGAAATGATACGATAAATGATTGCTAAATTAGTTACCTCAGTCCACTATCGTAAGAAAAATTATATTTCACTTAAAACACAACATATTTTGACTGTTCAGCACAGTATTTGTAAAAAGGAGACAAATACACGGTTTATTGATAATATAGCACATATATGTGTAAAATTGTCTTTATATTATAAAAGCAGTTATATCTATCCTGAAGAGATCTTCTTTCTTGTTGTTCACTTACAGAAGAGCAAGACCGCACTCAAAAATATATTGGTCTACAGAATCCAAAACAATATAGCTTTGAATAATAGAATATTTGACTGCTGAGGTCAGCAGTTTTCGGACACTTTCCTACTCATTTTGCCACATCAAGAGACATCTATGCAGGCAGCCCAAAATTCCCAACATGGAAGAACTGTTCACACATTAAAAATCTCAAATGAGTTTTCCTTCAAATATACTCACAGGAGATCTGAAGATAGGGGGAAAAAAACAGAAGTGTAGTAGCTTTAATAGCACTAGAGGAAAGAGGTTATAATAACTCTTCAGACTACTCAAGGAGGAATGCTTTCTGACAGTCCTGGACTATGCTGCTTCGCCAGGCTCCTGTTTGTGCCAGAAGGAGTGATAAAACCTAGCATTTTCCATTTATAACTTTCCTACAACAGTTCTGGTTTCCCACTAGATCATTATTGTGAATAATCTTTTTGATCCAGAGATACTTTCTTAGAAATTAAAATCCTGTTTCCCCTACAGGACTGCTTGTTCTTAACCTGCCCAAGTGTGAAGCTATCTTTGATCCTGTCTTCACTTCAGTACACAGTCCTGCAGAGTTTAGGGCATTTGTGCTTTTAAATAAATCATCCTTAGTCTAGGGTTTTTGTCATGCAAATTGAATTAGTTGTGGATATGAATATAACATTAATTGCAAATTTTGAGCTCTAAAACCTGTCCACATCCACAGTTTTGTTCCTGACTTAACTCAGTTCAATACTGAATAACGGAAGTTGGGGACAGAGACAGATTCCTTACTCGTTTTTTACATTAAACATGAGTAACGTGGGGTCGGGTGTTTTCAGTAAACAAACTTACAGAAAGAGCAGCCATTTAGCTTAGAAGCTAATCTTAATAATTCTGAAGAAATCCAGTGAAAGGACAGAAGTGTTCTGAGCAGAATGTGGATGATTTTATGACGCATTGCCAGTTCTCCATTGCTCACCTTCATCTTACGGAATTTGGTCCACTGCATACTCTGCAAAACTCATTTGCATCCCAAGGAAAACACTTAAGATGGAGACAGACACAAATAATTTCATTGCTAAGGAACTCAGCTGAAAGAGGAGAAACGCTGCTCCCTTCACAGCAGAAGCTATGGGGCTGAACAGTTTCAGTGGGAAAGCTCAGCTACTGTTTGGGGAGGGCTTGGGGATACAGATCTCAAGTGGATAGAATTCTTTCTGACATCCAAGCTACACAAAGCGTACATGATCAGCAGGCCTGTCTTTTTGTATTTCCCAGTGGCTAGCTCTCAGTTCAGATACCAGGCCTGTGGTGGTGACTATGTGCGTTACAAACCAGTGCTCAGTTAAAGCCATGCCTAATGAACGCATGTAAATTGAATGAAGGCATTACCTGACCGCATCTGTCTCCCATACAGGGCATGAAAAAGGAGATTTTATCACTCTTCTTGAAATGCAGCTGCTACATGGTGTCATGGAAATACATATTTAAAACTTTTGATTCGTTTTCTTCTTTTAAAATAGTCTCAGTTTCAAGACCGATAGCTAGAAGGATCACCATGAGCTAAGCGTCTCAAATGTGATGCTATTCTGGAAACTATGTTTGCAACAGCTCACAAGGAGAAACTTGCAGAAGTTCACAATTTCTAAAGGTTTTTAATAGGTTGGGGATATCAGCTGGTTCCATGTGTTTTTCCCACACTAACCTGTAGGCTTGTGTGAAGAATTTTTTCTAACTAGAAGAAATCTGCTTTTGGAAGGGCCTGGTAGATTCACTAGATTTTTCAAAAACTGGCTGAATTTCTGTTCCAGTTTGACTGAAATCAGAAACTATTTGGATTATTTCATGTGCTAAGTAACTATTTCAGTGATGATTTATTCTGTCCCAGCTGTTGTTGGCTTCAGCTGAATATATTGAGATTGGAAAGTTGATCTAACAATTTAAAGCCATTCACACTTTGGTCCAGCACATAAATGCTCCTCTGTTGGTGGGGACTCCAAATAGTTTGCAATCAACAAAGGTTAACAACATGAATTGTTTAAAAATTATAAAGGCAGGTTGCTGTGCTGATTTGAACATAATGGGAAATTGCCTCCAGGGATATGTTCACGCTATGTTTTCTTTTTTCTGTCTGCAACACTGACCTGGAAAGCTGACGTTCTTGTGCAATTACAGTTTCAAGAGGTGAAGCTTTTGAGAAAACTCTAGATTTTGCAACGCTGGTTATGCTGATGTAAAGACCTACTTAGTTCTACTTAGTAGCATTGTTCCACAGTACAAAGTAAAACATAAAACCAGCAACTTTATGACTTTATCCAAACACTTTGCTTCCATTATTTAAAATGTTGTATGCAAAACCCTCTAGTGGAGTTGGCAGAGAGACAGAACACAGTTTTAAGGTGTGACCGGTCACGTGCATTTCTGATACAGAGATGATAGTAATATATGGTAGACTGAAGAGAAGAGTGGACTCTACTTGTATAATTTTCTACTTTGTATGAAAGTGCTCAGCTTGCAATCGTCCTGCAGAATGTCTCATTGAAATGCTTCTTTTTAGCCGTAATAAATTATATATTTTTGCACAGTTCAGGAAGATTCTTTAGTTTTAAAGTTGTTGTGGAGAAAGAAATGCCTACTCCCCCCCGCAAGGGGCAAAGAGATCGGAAAAATCAATCTGGGGGCGCAGCCTCTGATTGCCAGCTCAAGTGGGTGCAGAGGCTGATATGTGACTCTTCTGACTTCGCAAGAACTTGAGTAACTTTTCTTCCAGAGCCTCTCTAACTCATGCCTCTGAATTTGGTCACAGGCACGTTTGGAATTCACAGTCAATCCTGAGACAGTTTCTTTAAGCCCGAGACAGGCTTTCTTGCTGAGCAGAGTCATCAGTTGAGCTGCAAAGAATAAATATATAGAGAAAAATAAAATAAACCCTTCGCATTTTGGCAGTTCAGTCTGTAATAAGACAACTTTTAAACAGTTATCGGAAGCTTAGATACTTACCAAGTTGATCTTTTGGAATGAGATGGATATCAATTCATTTTAAATACAAAGAGAAACTACTTTAAAGCTCTTCTCACTAAGCGTCAGGCTAGAAAATCTGTATAGTGAATTTTTAATAGAAGTTAGATTTGGGGTAACTGTTTTTAGTGACTAAAGTATGAAGGGTGCCATACGGGGAAACACAGCTCCAACAATTATGATGCACACCGCAATGTCAGGCTCCATAGGCAGTGTCACAACATTTAAGGAAAAAAATTAATTCATCTTATGTGACATGTAGTTCATAGGTCATTGTATTTCACTGAAACCAGTTTCAATAATTGTATTTAAACTATATTTTTCAATCCTCCAGAGATTTTAAATGATGGATGAAGTGTAAGAGAACACAGTGCTTCGAGAACACAGCCTGGCTCCAACATGAACACCAAGCCAGCTCAGAGCACAACTTATGCACTGCTGACAACCCGCTTTTACTTTTGATAAAGCCCTACTTCTTGAGAGAAAGATGAACATTTGGGCAATTGTGCATCATCCTGCATGATCCAGGCAGGCCACCCACTGCAGCACAAGACTTCCGTGCTGGCACTGGTGTGTTTTGTAAAGCTTCTAAAGCTTTAGTGGGGTAACAACAGTTAAAGACAAAATATAGAAAAGCAAGTTGTGGAAAAAATCGTAGAAGCAGTGCAAATTGCTGATCAAAACTATGACATAAAAGGATACAGAATAAAGTAATACTACATCTCTTGACATACCCTACTGTCAAGTCTATTTTTGCACACTCTGCTCAATTGAAGAAGAAATAAACTCCATATTTCCATGCAGAATAGGCATTTGTGACACCTTTCTTCATATTGGTCCAATTTCACAATTGCAATCAGGTCATGTTGCAGAAGAACAAAACCTGATGTTTTTCTGGCAGCTAGTGACAATTTCCTTCTGTGCTGCGGATTGGAGAAGTTTGAGTGTTGCTGTGCACCAGATGGTGGCTGCATTCCTTCAGGGCTGTATCTAAGCTAAGAGGGCAGCTCTCCCTTGCTTACCACTATACCACAGTCAATGTGGGAGAAGGTTCCGGGTATCCAGAGGTCAAAGGATGGGGGCGGAGGAAGAGAAGCAAAGATCAGGATCAGCAAGAAGGGCTCCTTGAAGCTGTCACTGTATACTGCAGAAAGAAACCACAGGCCTTGATGTTATTTTTCTGCTGGTTTATTGCATATTCTAATTTTATTCTTTACTGTTGGCATTGTCATACAAAGAATTTTGTTCCACTTTCAGGGTACTTTTCTCTGGTTTTCTCTGAAAATATATATATATATGTATATATATGGTTGGACATATGGCATCAGTCTTTCAGCTCTCTTTTCTTTCTGTCAGAAAGAATTTATAGCTATTTACAACTTTCACTTCCTTAAAATGTAGTTTTCTAAAAAGAAAAGAAAAGGAGTCGATATTCCTGGAGGAGCACCCCATTAATACTAATTGTTTTTAAATGGCTAGTCCATTTTAAAGCCTATGCAATTATTAGAATGTTACTTCATTCTCTTGGACTAGAGAAGGCAGACATTTTAACCATGCATAACAAATTCAGCCCAGTAAGTTACTGCTGTATCATTCAATAATTTATGAAACATAAGGGGTGCAAAGAAGTGTTGCCAGGCTGCCCAAAATTCTGGATCTGCAGTTTCTGTTACACTACTTAATTTGCAGTTTATCCAACTTCTGATTAGGGTAATTTGCTATCATTCCCTATACCCATGCACAGAGTTTTTATAGAATGAATATTTAGATCACCTAGAGATATCACTTTCTGTATGAGAATGAGTTTCATGAGTTTAGGGGGGTTTTCCTCTTTTTTCTGGAATAGGCTGAGACAAAAATCCATTGCCTCAGATAAGCAATTTCCTTGTCCACAGTTATACAGTATGGGTCATACCACTGCAGTGACTTTCATGTGGCCATTACAGGGCATTTCAGTAGCAGGGCATAAAAACATATTTTGTATAAGTTTCAATAGTGCTGAAAAGTATATTAGTCTCTCCTTGTTAGTAAGCATGAGATATACAAGTGCTAAGAATCATTGCAAGTCTTACAGGATCTTGCCTGGCTCATGGATTTTCATAAGTCATTCTATCATCAGAGGAACATTTAAGCAATTCTGGCAATATAATACTTGTTTACTTGCATAAGAAAACAGCTAAATAAAATCTAAATAAAATGTGAACTCTTCTAAAAATGCAGTTTAGCTGCCTTAATAGCTGTCAAAAATTCCTCTAGAAAAACATAAGCTGTTTCCTATCGCCTTTTGAAGCCCATTCTGCCTGCAGCTGTACTGTTGGTGATGCATGCACAAGATAGATCGTGTGCCTCATTAGGAGCAACTTTACATCTCAGATTCAGACACCAGTCTTGCCAAATCAGCTGCAGTTTCCTTCTTCTAAGAATGAACTGTGTATGCTGTTTCTCAAGCGATTCTTAGTAGTGTTCTTGTGGCTAAACAGATAACAATATGATCTGTCTCTTGAAAATTAAACAAATAAAGCTATGGTTAGGTATCTTCTTTTTCTCTCCTAAGCTTTAATAAATACTTCAAATCAGCTTTGTACTTCAAAAGCAAATGTGTGTGTATCACATTCTACTGACTCCTGTCTGCTTTGACAGTCCTCATGTAAACCTCGTGTAGGAGCATGGCCAAATATGACATTTCAGCTCCCTTCATAAATTAGAGCCTCAGTTTTGATGCCTAGCAGGAGCTATGAGAGTGTTCATTAGCTCCATTGACAGTGTGCTGTGGACATACGCAAGCTTGTTCTGCCTAAACCACTTGCCATACAAAAGCTGGGTTTGGTTAGCAGGAGAAATGTTTAACTTGCTTTAAAAAACACTTTTTTATACAGCAATTTTCATTTAGTGCATTTTTACAGAAAAATGTTCTGTTTCATGTCCACCAGGGAAAGTTTACGATGACCTGATGTCCAGTGGTACAAAATTTCTCCTAGTCCTTTGGGCTTAGCAGGATGTGTAGAGCAGTTCCAGAGTTCCCTAAATATGTCTCAGGGCCCAGAAATATCAAAATTTAAAACTTTTACTTGGCTTTGAAGCCCTGAGGTAGTACATACCTCTAGTAGATCCATCTGAAACCTGACAGGCTTAAATGTGCCTTCCTCTAGCAAAGTAAAGGGTTCCTGAGGACAAGGTTGCAAAACAGAAAAATAAGTCAATCAAATGAAATTCTAGATGATACTTAACAAGAAGTAACTAGCTGACTTGATTTCCTATGTTTCCCAGTCATCAGCAGCTTTGATGCCTGACAAATCTGGCACCTCCTTTTTTCCTTTAAGACTCCCTCCATTTCTCTTCAATACTTTCCCCCCATAATGTAAACATAGAACTTCTCTTTGTTTGTCATGTTGTGACATTTTTAAGGCTGTTACAATATTTTGCAAGTCATATATCAAAAGAAACATTTGCTGTTTATACACCTTAGAAAAGTCGCAGCCTATTAGCACACTTTTAGTTCCCATCCGGGAGGCCACACGTGACAGCTGAACTGCACAGATGGAGATCTGTCATAGTGCTCTGTTTAAATCACCTCTCCTCCTTTTGACCCGGTTACATCACATGCTTTCCCGCTAAACTGTGGCTTTTTGACAGCAAAGATGTTGTGAATCAGTAGCATAGGGCTGTGGGAAAAAATGGGACAAGCTAGAGCCCAGAGCTCTACTCTGTTGTAGCCTAGAGCTACAACAAAAGCATAAGGAAAATAAGAGGGTTTCTCTCTTACAGAAGGGGTTGATATCTTGAGCGAGACATCAGACCGAGCAGGAAAAGCTCTCTAGGGAAGACAGGGAAGGCACCTAACCTGACGAGGTTGACTGCATCCAGAAAATACAGCCCAAACATTCTCCAGGGTTAAAATTTCTATTAACTACTTGCTCTCCCCACTCCTGCGTACCTGTACAGCTGTGCATCTGATCTGTGCATCTGCTGTTTCTGAACAGAAGCAAAGTAGAGATGACACCACAAGACAGTCTGCTTTTAATAACACACTTCAGTTGTCATAACAAAAAAGTCTGTTCCAATGATGCTTCCAAGTACATTACAAAGCCAAAGGGTTGAGAACAAACATCTGAAAAAAAAAAGAAAGAATCAAGCCTCACAATTGTTTATTTTAAAAACAGGCAAGGTATAAAAGAATTAATGTTACTTTTTTTATTTGAAGTTGTGTGTATTCTGTTATATAAAACCAATAACAGTAAAACTTTGCAAAGAAAAAAAAGAAAGAACTGTACTTGTGAGCAAGTTTGTGCTAAGAGATTCAGACTTTGTCCTACTTATAAAGCCACTTCAGATAAGGGTAGCCTACTTGCATCTTATTACTTTTCCAAAATAGCACAAAGCAAAAAAAAAAAAAAATATCTTAAAAAGAAAAAGGACTGAGTAGGAAAAGGGAATCTCTTTCCTGGAAAATTATTCCAGATGCAGGCAGCGAAAAAATACACAAAAGAAGAATAAAAGCCTTTACTAAAATACCTAAGGAAGCTTGCTTGGATTCTAGAGTTTCTGTAGGTCTTCCATTTCTTCTCTCACTCCAACAGTTTATCTGTGCTAGGCCTAGCAAAACAAAACCAAGAAATTCCAGGGAAAACATTGATAAAAACAGAAGCTTCAGAAATTATAAGTGCATGTGGGAACTATCTGAAATCATTTCCAACTGCATTGAACACCTACTACAGATAGGATTTATCTCCTCATGCCAGTTTTTTCTTTAAGAAGGCCATAAGAATAGCCAAAGGTGTCTTCTTGAAAACATTGGGTCCTAATTACTGAAAGGACACCTAGGAAATACTCACATGTTGGGTATAGTGCTCTAAAGTCTCATTATTTTTTCACAGTGATCTGTTGATTTGTCAGTCCCGAGATAGGGTGTGTTGCAGGAATGAGTTTCAGATGACCGGTGGATGCATCGAGAACGTGGATTGTACAGAACAAGGGGCCTGAGACTCTAGGGGGAATAGGCTATAAGGAGTACATCACCTAGGTCTTTCAGGGCTTCAGGTAGTTCCCAGCTTACATCCACTGACAGTTCAAGGCATTTTTCTTCTTTGTTCAAGAGATGGGTTGAGGCCAGGCTAGATGTTTCTGTCCATGAATGCTAAGATCTATGAATAGTTTGGGGTTTTATCAAAACCTGATTAAATGGATTAACTGACTCTTCTTAATCAAGAAAAGACACACCCCCCCTAAAAAAGTTCAACTATATCCAATAAAAATGTAACTTTTAGTAACAATAGGGGATTTTAGGTTTTTTTTCTATTTTGTCACTTAAGAAAATGAAATCTATCTTAAAGAAAGCAAAGTTACTTTTTAAAAAATTAAGAAACTAAATTTAAATACAAGACCTTATGATGTAAAATTTCTGTATTTTCTGTAATAAATGGTCTAGGAAGTAATAAGTTTTTAATCACATGTATTCGGCTGAAAGCAATACATAAAATTACTACTCAATTTCTCTAAATAAACTTAGAAATCCTCTACTTTTTTTTAAATGTATCTATCATAGCTGGGTAAGGGAAAAAATGCAGAGTTGTTTTTTAGAGAGCGAAAAAAGGGGAACATCAAGGTCTCATCATGGAAGTTGAGATTCTTTGGGGACATTCAACCCACATATATGGAAAACTTAAAGACTGATACATTAACTTCTTTCCCATATTTTCCATCACAAATGGTTTAATTAGGGCAGAGAGGCTGGGTGCCAGCAGTTACCTGGGCACCCTGGGCTGCAAGAGGCCATGCATTCTCAGAGTCAGCACCCAAGAGGGAGCAGGCTGCTGGGCTTGGGCCATCACAGACGTGCTTGTGGGAGCCTGTCAAGGGCACACAGCCCCATCTCCTTCCCTGTGAGCCGGAAGGCACTAATGGGTTCCCTGCATCTGACACCTCCTACACATTTTACTTCTTCTTGTCTCACCCGCTGTGTCTGAATTAGATGAGTCAAGCTCTGGCCTCTGTTACGCTAGGATAAAACAAAGGAACTCCGGAGAAGATGAGAAGTTACTCCAGGTGGTATTTGAGAGTTAATGGAGTAAAATTTGCTTCTGCGCCTGCAGCTACTGCCACTCGTCTGCTTGAGTAATAGAGCCTTAGACATTTAAGTGATGGATGTTAGTGCATGCCAGCTGCAAACCAACAGAGCAGGCTGTAAACACATTTTACTTGTTTCTCTCTTTCTTTTTCAATGTGCTCTTTCTCTCAGCTGAGATCCTCACGCCTCTCCAGCGCTGTATCACACCAACACGAACGGGCCCAGCCAGCCAGGGTAGGGAAGGCACAGCCTAATGTGACTCATAGTATTCAGCAAGTTTTAGTCATCAGGCTTACAGTACAGCTATGGTTAGCACCCCGACTGCAGCATTTCAACCATGGTGAATTTCCTCTGTTATTCCTTCAGCTGGAACAAGCCATTCTGGGGTATCTGTAGGATTTTTTCATTAAGACTGCTTGTGTGTGAACACTCGTATGCTTACACACCTTTCAATAACAACATGAAGAGCAATGTGTTTCTAAACCCCTCAGATCTGAAGCTGAAGTTCTCACATTCATGGAAGTGCTTGTTTTTGGAGATGCAGGTACCTGTTTCCTCACAGGACAGGACTGGAGCTATCTTGGCAAAAATCTATTTTCTGCCCTGTATTTGATGGGGCCATATTCCATAGATCAGACCATTTTCTGTGTAGATAAATTGCTTCATTAGTAAAAAATACATTGAGCGTGCTTAAACTAGGAGCGTGGGGAAGCTGTGCACTTAGATGACACCCCCAACACACACTCACTCAGACCCAGACTTGAGTGCACTTGTTCTCCCCCGTGTATTGTCATTTTATTTGTCAGGGAACCCATAAAATGGAAAACAAGGGTCCAGGCCCGGAGAGCACCAGGAGGCCCTAGTTGCCCTGAGCAGCCTCACCTGGGCCCCCTGCCCACGCACCCTCCGCCATAGGCCCAGGGCACCATTTAAGCTCAGGCCTAGGGCCTGTGTTTTCCCTGAGCTGTGGTGCAGGTGTGCTGCCTCCAGCTCTGCCTGCCTCCAGCTCTGCCTCCTGATGGGATTGTGGACCTGTGCTGCTGGTAGCTTGTCTCCTGGCTGGACCTCGGACACATGTTACAGCCCTGTCTCCAGCCCATCTTCTGCTGCTCCTAGCTGGATCCTGGGCACGGTCCATCCCCGCTGCTTTTCTGAGGCTGTTGGTGGACCACGTTGCAACCCTGGCTCTGCCTGCCATGTCCAGGCCTGTGGGACAGCGCTGTGGCTGAGGGCCCCCAGCTCCTGGGTCCCTGCCCCTAAGAAAGCAGCTGGACCTTGCTGTGCCCTACAAAGATGAAGCTGGCGAAGGACCCTGGGAACAAGCTATGAGGCGCTGCAGGTAGATTTGTTTTCTAATTGTAGCATTGTCTATGCTTGTCAAGCCTCTAAAATGTGTGAAGCTTGTTTGGAGGCAAGAATTTTCTTTCTGGGTAGTTGTTAAACCAGGGTAGGTCTGTGTCCAGCTGAAGTAGTGTTAACAAAATGCAAGTAAGAGGACTTAATTTCATTAGGCTAGTCCAACTAAACATCTATTAACAGTGGCTTTTTATCTATTATCTATTTTCTATCTTTTTATCTATCTATTATCTATTTTTTTATCTATCTTTCTATTAAGACTCTTCTATAGGAGCATCTTCTGGTTCTTATATGCATTCTTGGTGACTTATTTTTCAGCTGCTAGCTTCTGAAATCAAAAACCTACATTAAATTTGTCAATTGGCTTAACTACAGGGCAGGGCTAGTGGTTTCCTTCCCTCTTGCTCTCTGTTTTCTTGAACTCTAGTGCTTGCAGTGTAACGGGTTAGTTAAGTACTGAGGCATTTGCTGCTTGCCTGTTCTCTCACTGGGATCCCACAATACAACGCAAATTAAAATGAATTCCAATGCCTCATCAGTGCCATTTATTATTTCCCCTTCTTACATCTGTTCTTGAAGCTTTTCAGCTCTCTCTGCCCTGGAAGCTTCCAACTATCTGTAAATAAGGCTGGTAGCCTAGCAACCTGGAGTGAATACATTTCCCTTGCTGAATAATGCTGGGCATAATCAAATCAGCTTGTTATGCTATCTGCAGCATTAACACTGTAAGTTTGAAGCAATTACAAATGTTTCATGTACATTGGCATCATTTTGAATTGGAAACTTTCTTCAGTTCCTTCAAAAGCAGTCTGTGCCCACAAAGTGAAGTAGAAGTGCTCAGCTTGGTAGCAAATAAACCAGTTCCAGAACTAGGTGCAATCATCAAACTGAATTGATTGATTAACCTGATCCTTCAAGGACACTAAAGAGAAGGCAAATGCCATCTCTGAGCATCTGTGCTCACCAGCACAGACAACCAGGCAGGTTAGAGCTACTGCAGGTATCTGACAGAGAACTGCCTTGTGGTGCACAGCTGCAACATTCTTGTAGGCAGGAAATGAGCCCATGTTATAAAAATTGAGCAAACACCTACAAGAAACAATCCATAGCACCATCCTTAGGACTGTCTTGCTCTGAAGGGGAAACTTGCACTGTCAAACTGCATTTACTGCAACATATTTCAGGGGTGGAAGCAAGGCATAGCCTTTTCCCTGCCCTGTCACGCTTGCATGCATGTGAGGAGCAGCACCAATACTGAAGGGTGCACGTCCTGCTCTTCCCATGCCCTGCAGCATTAGGTTATTCACCCTAGTACGTGGAAGGGTGGCACAAGTTAACTGTGCAGGGGCTAAAGATAAACAATGTCAGAGCATGAAAAGCTGCTTAATTTTATATCAAAACTATGTCAGAACAGATTCTTCAGTTTGTAGTGCACTGTACAGACTTGCCATCTTCTTGAAGACTGTATTTTGTGTGAGTAGAACTTTACATTTTCCAGATGCTACATCACTTCAGAACAAGGGAGTCTTTGTTCTGCATTTTTTAATTGACCTTTTTAATCTAAAATGTTTGATTGGGCAATGAATGAATGGTTCCAGCATAATGTTATCACAAGACAGAGTAGGTGATGCCAAGCACAAAAATAGCTCTGGCTTTTTCTCCCTCTTCTTGCCTCCACCACTGATTAGCATAGACATGAGTAGATAAACAGCAAAAAATCTGGTTTTAACTTAGATTTTATAAGCTTGAGTACATTTTTTTATTGCCTGGGAAGATAACTAGTCTTATAATAAAAGTAACCAATTGTAAGAACTAGAGAAACTAAACCCCATTAGGATGAGGTTCAAATAGAGAATTCATTCTGGTGTTTTTGAAAGCTTTACTTATATTGAAATAACTTCAAGTGGCTTAAAACACAAAATTTTAATTCACATTGATATAAACATTACTGAATCAAAATAACCACTTCAATTTCTTTTCATGTTCGGTTCTGCCTAACTAGCTTATATTGCTGAAACCTGGCACAGGATGTGATTTACAGTCGCAGCAAGAGCTTGGTTTGGTCTTTGCTACAAGCTCAAAGCACATCTAACTCTGCTTTCTTAACTTGGTACACAGCCCAGCATGGATGGGACTGAATATCATAGGCTTGTAAGACAAATGCATTTATTTCCTGATACCTTGTCCCAGGCTCTGGGACCTAACACTGTCTGCTGTAAGTAATTGTGCTTGCCATCCTTTTTTCTCACAAGGTGACAAAGCCTTCTGCTCAGTAAAATCACTGCTTGCCACCCTGAGACGGACCTAAGAATTGGTAATGTGCATGCCCTGAGGTTACTGCAACCTGGGAGGTAAAAACTGATCTTGCTACTTTAGATGAAATTGGAGTTTGGGAGCAATTTCACAGAAACCCTAGGATATCTATCTGTCTGTTTCTCCCATTGCAACCTGTTTTGCACCATAGTCTCACTCCACTCAATGATTACTTCTCTTGCTGTCAGACTTCCCTTCCCTATTAACTGGTGAGAGACCTGAGCAGAGTTACCAGGGGAGGGCTGCAACCAGGCGTCTCCTAAACAAATAGGAAGAAGGTTCTGACATTGAGAAAACCTATAGCAAAAAGACTTAGAGTAATAACATGGGAAGTGATGGAATAGCAACATATTAAAATGTCTAGGTAGATGATAATTGACAATAGGAGTTGAAAAGGAGTGTAAAAGCTGTGAGGGGGAAGAAAAGCAAAAAAGTAAGGAGCTATATTTTTTGTACATGTTCTGACTGTGTAAAGGTAGGAATGCCATTACACCTACATGTTCTATCTCTGATTTGCTTTTGAGATTAATGGGAAGAATTTCTCATAAAATAATCTTAAATATCCCCTTAATCACCCCTTTTTCCCACTTTCACTACAAAGAAGCTTTTTTGTTTTCTATTTCTTTGCTGGTTTCTTAAAGAGTGGAGAGCCATCATCTCTAATGATATTCTCTCCTTCCCTTAAATGCAGAGAGATGGAGCTGCTTGTAAGGAGCTAAAAGACTTGGCTGGAGGAAGGAGGAAAAAGTAGCGTGGCACTTGATCCTGTTTTTTTAGGAAAACATTATTAAGCCAAACAAAATATACTGAATAACACACTGAAGCTACAAAACTTCCCCTGTCTACCTGGCTGCATATTTTGGGTAGGCAGATTTAGATGTGTATTTTGTTCACTGAAATCTCAAACATACTGTAATACATGGAAATAATCAATTCTAGTACTCAAAGAAAATGAGGGTACTTGAAAAGGAAACATTGAGCACATAGCTGAGGCTACAGAGCTTGCCTATATAGAGGTTTGCCGAGACCTTCACAGGGCTGTATAAAGCTGTAATGCTTCCAGCTGAAGGGGGGACTGACCAGCACAGCAATGAATGATTGATGCTTTGCTGTCTTCTGATCCCCCAACCCCTCCTCATATCTGCAAACATTCATTATTTTCTGGAATGTCCTTTTGAAGCATGCTTCTTCCTCAGTGCTGCAGTGCCCTCCACTGCTCAGAGAAAATGCTTCGGCTTCCATTATCAGGAATCCAAAAGACAGAGACACCATTTTATATTTCATTGTAAGACTATGTGATTATAATATAATATACTAATAATATACCTCTTCCCAGTGCCCTCTGTTACCTGATCCAGCCAGAACTACTCTTGGAAAGCTGCCTCCTGGTTAGGAACCTGTCCCGGGAGCTGTGGGACATTACTCAGGGGTCTCTGAATCCACCTGCACCACAGCCACAAAACAAGGCTGTGGCGCTCTGCCTGCTGAATGAGTCTGGCTGCCTCTGTAACCTGGGGCATACACCTGCTGCAGGGCTGTGACCCCCAGCTTGCAATGGATTTTCTCCTCCAGGGCATCTCTTTTGATGCTTTCAGTACTTCTCACAATGACACAAGCTGCCTGAGGTGAATGATTATCACCTCAGTGAGTCATATCCTGAAAGTGGTTAAAACGCTCCTCTAACAAAAGTACTGACAGTGGTGTACACATTGTAGTTCAAGGATTGTTTGAAGTAGTAAAGTTTTTATAAACACTTGAGGTTGCAGAATTTTAATGAAAAATCCTGATTAAAGATGAGTGAGAAAGGCATAGAGCAAGTCTAAGTTTCCTTTGCGAGTTACATTTTTGCCATTGCCCATTTCTAGTGAAGAGGTTTAATAAATTCCACTTAAAACATCACAAGTGCTTTACTAAATACAAGTGAGACAATTTGTAAGTCCAGAGCAGCTCAAAACAGATACCTGGTTAGATTCAAAAAGTTGATGGCGGGATGCTCAACAGGCTAAAGAAATTCAATTTCAAGCTTCCATCAAATTATAGTAAGCTGCTCAAAAAAAAAGGGTGTTTTCTGATAACTTGTGTTTAATGGGGAGAATAAACATCATAGCACTGTCATCTATGTATTTTCACTCAAAAAGGCATCTTTTTAGAGAAGTTGCCAGGTGAAATAAGTTATATAAATATTTAGTTCAGAGAGCACAACATCCCTCCCATGTTTTTCATTCTCTTCCAGATGTGAAGTATCTGACTGACCATCACAAAGCTGCAAATTTCTGGTCAACCCAAACACTTGCAGATCAAATATTCAGCATTCTGGTAAGTGAGATCAGTCAAATAAAGAAAAGGAAGAGGGCAGAGAAAGAAAGAAGTATACACAAGGACATAACTAGAAGAAAGGAGGAGGTCAGAGATGAAAATAAGTACCTGCACTCATGTAAGATATTGAAAGGATAAAGGAGCCCATCAGATGCTTTGCATTTTGAAATTATGATCTTCAATCTTCCTCTGCTTTTTGGATTCACAATAGAGTTTTGTAATATTATGACCAAGTAATGTAATAGCATGGTCTTTCAAGGAAAAAATTTAAAATTACTTTTCTCTCTGCAAATGATGTACCACAGAGACTGAAAATGAAAATGTGAGGCTGAGTATTGATAACCAGTGGGGGTAGTTTTTGGAATTGACAGACCACATTTTCCCCAGCATTTAAGTATGAATCTCTTCCTAGTAAGAAGTACCTGTGCTTTCAAGGCCCTTTTTTCAGCAGGCTTTATAAATATATTAGTAGAGATCCTGACATAAAGGGGCATTTTGGTGTTCACAGCTGATTAGCAGATGCTTGGGAATTGTAATGGACTGTACTTAGCTAGCAGTTATGCTTGACAGGCTCTCAAAACTTGTGCTGCTTTTTTCTTGTTTACAAAACAAGCAAATCTGTAGAATCCAACCTTTAACAGATGTATCTGGATCAAAATGTTATCTTCTGTAAGTGTGTCCTCACCATTTGTGCTGGGCACTTGCACCAGGGCTGGGTATCATGATTCTCTGTACAGAGATGCCTAGTTTTGACAGAATTGATGGAAGTTCACAGAACTTGCTCTGGCTACAGTTTTAAAGTACTGTTATAATTTGCGTGACTTCCCCCGCGCACACTCTGCAAGGCAGCAAGGTTCCTGACCAACTTAAAGCAAAGCCTGCTCTAATCTAAACTTGCAAGGACAAGTTTAGATATATGGCACTTCTAGACCTGGTTCAAAGTTGTTGGTGAGGCACAAATAGATCTCAGTAGGAAAGGCTGCCCCCAAAATAGAATATTATTCTGAATGTTTCAAATGAGCTTGACTGGAAGTACAAATAGAGGGTATACTCATTCTGTCAGTAGCATATTGTATAGATAAATTCCACAGGCAATCAGAGCTGTCTCAGTGCAAGGGTACTCTTAGAATCTGGGATTAATTTTGAGGTCAAACTGGCAAGCTAAAGCGTTTCCTGAAGCCATGAGCAGTAAAGCTTCAGAAGTGTACATGAAGCATGTGCAAGCATTAGAAGTGCTTCTTAAATGGAGATTACTCTACAACCATATTTGTGCATATAGCTTTCGATAGTTAACCATTTTAACCAAACCTTAAAAGGCATTGCATAAATTGTTAGCTGATCATTTGAAGTACACAGTCCTTTTTTCCATAAAAAAACCCTTATCATTTGCAAATGAATGCAAATTAATGTGATTTGTATTTTTGCATGAGTCATTACTCTAGAACAGCTTTGACTTACAAAAATAGAAATCCATAATATGAACAATTAATCTCTAATTTTAAACCTACATTAACATGCTCTGCGTAAGAACAGACATTAATTGCATTAATAATGCAATGTAACAGTGATCATTGGATTTAGGACAAATTACTGATATTCAGCAAGACTGCTTTTATTGCTCAGTCTGTCCTAGCTACATCAGTCTAAGGTGGTAGACACCACTGTTTTCATGGCTCTAGCTCTGTTTCTTCTATGTAAAATATTATGAGTGTACATCTTATTACACCATCAAAGGAAGGTTGTTTTATAGTGGCGTTCATCAATGACTGGCCTCTGTTTAGAGCTATGCTGAAGTAGCAGCACATTAACTGCAATGCTCCAGGGTTCATATATACCCTCCCATGCCACAGATAGGCAGTTTGGGACAGTTATTTTCCTGTTGCAAACATCCTTTTCAAGTACTTTATGCCCCAGACTGATTCTTGAAGGATCAGTTCTCATTTCTTATGTTTACTGTAATCACTTACATACCTGGGCCCCATGTTACAGATAGATTTTTGTGCTTGCTAGATAAACATTCAGTTTAAACTGAGATTATTTCAGTGATTCTTCAGAAAACCTTCCTGCCATAATAATTTTATATTATCAATAACTTTATTAGGTATAAATAACACTGTACAGAGAGATTCTTAGCCCAAGTATTTTACAGTTTTATATTGTTGATATGAAAGATGTGTATTGCTACTTTTATAAAAGACAGTTTTCAGATTGGATTTAACAGTTGCTATGGCAAGAGTTTTATATATAAAACTCAAGACTCTGGAAGGATTTAGGAATTCTCATTTACTTTTTTAAAGAAAGTGGAATTATAACTTATGGCCATAGGTTCTGGTCTTGTACTGTAGCAGGAAAGCCATTACTGAATTGTTGTTACTACAGTTACTGAAAAATTATATTCATTGGGCTCATTTGCACAAGATAGTAAAATACTCCTAAAAATTGTCAGATACTTCTTCTACCTAACAAAAACAATTTTTGTATTGTTTCACTAAATGTCTCTACTGCATCCTTTGAAGTCAGGACCCCAGACAAAAACTTGCCAGAGGTTAGAAGTGTTCTCTTCCACGTATTTGACTGGTTTTACTCTCTAAAAATGGCTATTGATACATGTTCAGGAAAGACTCAGTAGCTGCCAAATTCGGAACTGGCTATAGAGGGGGGGAAAACTGTCAGGCATCTTCCATCCCCTCAAAGTTCCTTGGTGTTACTAGGTAGCTCATGTTCAGTCAGCAGGCAGAGACAGCACACTGCAGTCCACAATGGCAGGGATGAGGCCATATGTTCCCCATGATTACTGCACATGGGTGTTTTCTCAAGTCCTGCATGGTGCTGGGCAGCAGAGTTGGGAGAGGAAAGCTCTGTGCTGCCTCACACTGCAATGGGAGAAAAATTCTTGCTTCAGTGTGCAGCAGTAAATAAGATGAGGATGAAAAATGAACAGCAAGGGATAGAAGGAAGACATTCAGAAGTGTGTGAAGGTAAATGGAAGCCTTTGACAGAGGGAAATCAGGAGGAAGGACCAGAAAGGGGAAAAGACTTGACAGCACACCTTTTGCCCTGGGTGCTGAACATGCCTGTACTAGAGGATGCAATGAGTTATGCTGGCTTTGCAAAACACTAGCCCCCAGATCAGCAGAACTAATGTGAATACACAACGCATTTCAGTTCAGAATCACTGTTTTCCTTATTTGACTTGTGCTACAGAAACTCTGTTTATATACAGATCTTAATACTTCTGATTTCCCCTGGTTGATGGAATCCTGTATCACATTCCGTGTGCAGATGAATACTTGACTCTGAATCTGATAAATACTTTGACAATGGCCTATTAGTTCTTAAAATGTTGCATTTAAAAGTCAGTATAAATGAAAATATTTCCAGAGGTTACAAACTGCTGTAAAAGATGTGTCCTTAAATGGTGCAAACAGAGGACAATCTAACAAATACATGTGCCATTAATAGCAATGAAGTCATCTGCTTATACTCTTAGGAAATAGAGGGAGATAATGTTATTGCATAATTTGCAGATTATTAATATTCTTTAGGTGATGTATTATCTGTAGGCTAAATGCCAGCTGTACCTCAAGTTTTATGACCAAAATAACAAGTATAGTAGGTGAAGCTGAAACTTAGTATTTTGTGACAAGACAGCTTCATTTCAATTTAGCCCGTAGGCGGTATTTTTGGATATTTGCTTATTTGCATGTCCCCAAATCTTGGGTCTGCTCCCAGATGGTACATAATTTAGGAGGCTTTTTCAACAACCCTATTAAAAAATAAAATTGAACCATACATTCTAATATCCTTTTCCAGTCTACATGAAGTTATATTTCTTGTTACTGTGCTGAAATAAAACAAGACTCATTAGCAGGGCCTTGCAGTTACCACTCTCAGAGGACCTTCTATCTTGATTCTGCATCAAGCAAGCAAGCAAACCCCTGAATTTGTGTAAAGCATCATTTAGTTTGTCTTCCTCTGCAGTGTCAACTGCAGAGTAGTGTCGTGATACCCACTTTATCTTCTGAAGTAATTTCTCAACGAAGAGGCCCGGTTTTTTAAAGGTTGGAAACAAATACAGACACTAGATGGCAGCAAACATCTTAAAACTGAGTTCTGCCTGTAGTCTCGCCCGAATCTAATAGCTGTAGGTAGCCTTCCAGCTGTGAAGTACGTCTTGGGAATTCTTCCATGGTTCAGCTGCTAAAAGACTGTCTTGCCAAAAATGCCGGTGTTTTCTCAAGCTTCTGAAATACAATTTAAAGTCAGAGCTTTCCTGGTACTGCTTTGATGAAAGTAAGAAATTACTCTGTTTCAGCATCCCACCCCTTCTCCCCACCACATACCTATACTTAATTTTGTATTAAGGCTATATAATTGACTAGGACTGAGTTCAAATGTTATCTTTACAAAGGCTTAGCTGTAAATGGATGTGGCAATTTGGGCTACTTGCCCAATTGAAGTTTAGCAATATTGTATCCAGTATCAGCTCCCACTGCTCAGTATCATCACACTTGCTTGGCACTCTATTTTCCCTCCTGCAGCAGCTTTAGGCACACTGAGTAAACATGTCCATTTTTCATGAATGTCTTATCCATCACTGCAATTTCCCTGAGCAGGATTATGTCTACTGCTTTATTAAAATAGTCCTATTCAAGCTAACAAATACTTCTTAAGCTGCTGTAGAGGGAGTTAACCATAGACTTCCTTCAGATTCTGGGAAGCCAGATGTTTCCTAAAGATTTGCTTTTCCTTTATTAGGAAAAAATGGATAATATAGGGTTTGTATGCCCTTTTGTAAAGTGTTCTTTCACTGAACTGATTCATTAGGCAAACTTTTCAAGGGCTATTTTTGCATCCATGCAGCTGTAAACTAAGGATATGAAAGGTATAGGACTGAGCATCTGCAGACATTGAGATATTTGCGAACTTTCTATTTTCTTGCTTTATGAGGATGGATTTTATGCATTTGTGTACAGGCAGATACTGAATCAGAACTGAAAGACCATGCAAACTCTTCAGTTCCACAGAAAGCTTTTAAATCTGTACATATTCACTATAAACATGGAACACAGAGCACCTGTAGCCTAGTGCATCACTATATTGCTCAAGGTGTATGCAGGAAAGGGCCCAGGCCCAGCTCTCAACAGTCATGACAGGTAGATCCAAGGAATTATCAACTTTTGCCAGGCTTGTGTCTCTGGGTGACTCTTATTTCATCCCAGTCATATGTTGAGTATCTTCTCTCCAGGCAAAAATGGAGACCCTTTAGCTTGCTTGCAAAATCTCAAGAAAGTGCAGGTCTGCTAAACAGGAGGAGCACTGGAGTGTCACCCATGTCTCTGACAGCTGAGACATCACCTTCTCATTGTTCAGTGCAAGTAATGGTCAGAGCCCTTTCTCCCGTTCAGTTTTATTTCCTAAATTTGTTTTCCTGCCTTCAGGTCACAGATTTTTTTTTTTTCATGGGCTTTTAGTGTGTTTCTTAGCACAGCTCCCTTTTGGGCTAATCTCTCCCTGCTTCCAGTCTTTTGACCTGCTGTTGCTCTAAAAACAGGAAGCATTTTCCATAATTTTTCCTTCTTCCTCACTGGAATCTTATCCATCTTAAATATTCCCTTTGCCACAAAAAAAGAGAAGTAATGTGTGAAAAGAAGGGGAGAGTTTTAAAAGAAGTCTAGCTAAATTATTCTTTGTTAAAGTAAAATTACTGAAAATGCTAACCTCTAAAGAAATAAAATGATGCTTTTTGTCATATTATGGCTTTATCCTAGGCCTTGGGAATAGCTCCTATAAGGAGCATAATGTCAAACATTTAACATATACTTGAATGTTACTTTGGATCTGAGTTCATAGGCAGTATCAATCAATGTAGCATACAACTTTTCAGCCCTTTCCTACAAGGCCATTTCTGGAATTGCTGTTGTTCTGGAAGAAATACTATTCAGCTGCAGCAAATTAAAAAATATTTTTTCAGACCATGCAATTAAGTATGGTTTTTATTTTCCTGTAAACATTCATAGGGCAGCTTCCACTAGTAGACTGTGCTTTCTCTTACCATTGCAGCTCTGTGTTACACTGTACCAATGCAGCTTCAGGAAGCATTTTATTAAGGAGGCATTGAAGTAATCATTAGGTTTAAATATGTAACTATTTATATAAATTAAGAAATAGCTCTTGATGTGGCTTCCATATTAACCATTAAGAATGAACTTCTTAGGATCTGTGAAAGGAAGAATCTTTGTGTTCAGTATTACCAACCACAGAAAAAATGTTTACTTCTTCCCTCATCCTCTGATCTTAAACAAAAAAAAAGAAAAGAAAAAAAAAATAGAGACAACCTTGATTTTATCTGAAAATGTAGTGAAAGGTTGGAAAGTGTTTGTTAAGTTAAGCTTGTTCCCTTACAAGGAAATGCAGTTTTGGGAACAAATAGCATTCCAGTCTTTTTCCCAGTGGGCATTATGCCATTGTACTTGCAGACACTGTGTCATGGAAATGTGCAAGAAGGCCTGAAACAGCTAAGAAATGCATTGCCTAGTTATATATTTTCTGCTACTTAAAAGCTACTGTCTACTCTTATTCAACAATAGAAAAGAGGCAAGCTGAGGCTTATGGATTACATGTTTTTCTGCTCTATTGACTTAATAGCCGAAACTTAGGTAATTCTGAAATAGTTAATACATGTAAAACTTGTTCTTATTGAAATATTTTAATATTGGTAAAAGCATTTTTAAGCAAGCAATTCTGTAGGTGATTCCCATGCTGGTCAGAGTTAAACTTTTCAGTGTGAACAAGGAACATATTCAAAATTAGAAACAAAGCCTTTTTGCTATAATTTTTTATGAAAATATTATTCTTCAGCAAGAATTTAAGAGACTTCTCCTTTAACACTCCCTGCTTTTACACCAGCTTTTAAAATACACTTGAGAAAATTAATAGCAGATGTTAATTTTTCTTTTCTGACTTTCAAGGTAATGTCTTATTAGTGAGGTACTTTTGTAATTAGAAGGGGGTTTACAGTTATTAATGTTATTAAATGAATCTTTCTTAGGAAATTACTTCTATTACAAAAAGTGTGATTTCTGCTTGGAGACCTTTGTTTTATTCCTTGATACTATCCAGTAAAAACATGGTTTAAATCCCCACGAGCATTTTGACAATCTATTGTTTTCTTGGGCCACAGAGTTTTTAATAAAACACAAGCTCCTTTATGGTTCTCTAATTTTCAGCAAGCATCAGAAGACATCAGTTTTAGTTTAGATGTTAAAAATTCTTATTTCCAACCTAATTCAGATTACTTATCAGCAATGAACTGGTTCTTGTGCTTTTTCCAGCCTACTGCTCTTTACTTTTCTACACAGGGAACAAATTTCAATGTAAGCAGGATATTCCTAATTGCAGTAACCTCTCTGCCATCTTGCTGACAAATATTTGAGGTAAGGCCAAGGCATGAATTAAAAGCTGTATTCACTCATAGATAACTTCCATAACACTCAGTTGCTCATGCTACCTTCGGCATCATCGCTGTTTTCTGAGATGTGAAAGCCTACATCAGGAAGAACTTATATTCTCAACTACCTTTGAAACTTTGGGTTCATTCATTGGTACCAATGGGGTACTGATCACTCACAGCACAGTAATGTTTGGAGAACGAAGATAGTTTTGAATTGTATGTCACATAGTTTGTTCCCAGGGCAATGGTACCAATGCAGCCAATGAAGGAGGTTCCAATAATATGCTGGAAAATTCTCAGAGGCCATCTGTATTTTTTCTGGCTCAAGAAAGGATGATCTATGAGTGCTTTTGACCATTAAATTCTTACAGATCACATCACATATTGCATTAAAGCTGAAATTTCTTATCTATGCATTCTGTATGGTGAATCAATAATGCAATGCCTGCTGATATAAATATGAATAAACAAGTACAAAGCTTTAGCAAGTATTTGACCCTCTTTAAACAGAACTTCATACAGGCTATTGGAAAAGATTAAAGCACCAGCAGGAAGTCTCTGTACCTTCTCCACTCCAAAATGTGCACAAACAGAGTATTTTACTGACAAATGAACTTGAATTTATTTTGCAATTATGCTATCAACATCCCTGCACATTTTTCCTATTACCCCACATTTAAATGTAGATAGAAGCTAGCCAGTTCTTTAAAGTTTTGCCAAGAGCAAAACATGAATAGATGAAAGCTCACAAAATCCCATGGTTAAAGTTTACATTTTCAGTGCCCTGCTTTATGTGGCATTCACAGCCTTTGCATGCTCAAGGGAAAAAATTACGCTGGTGGACACTTCAATTGTTAGTACTGTTTTGGGCTTAACTCTAGTATGCCCTGCAATTATAGCAGAGCTTCCTTAGGAGGGATGTGAACATTGAACATGTTTCCTTTTCCTTAAGCTTAATACTCTCTTCAGAATCACTTTATTTTTGTATATGTTAAGGACCCAATATTTTTAACTATTAGAGAAGTTCAGCATTTTTCCTCTGTTCAGCCCACAGACTTCAATTCTATGAAGGAAATGGCTCTGTAAGTGTCACCACAGGAGCTGGGTCTTTGCTTTTTTAATAATTACTATTTGTTGGATAAGTGGTTTTACCCACAACTCTTTTTAGTAGCTTGGCAAATAAAAAATGTAATTCAATTCATGCTGCTCTAATTCCATACAGCAGTTTCAAGATTAAGTCCTCGGTGATAATATGTAAAGCAGTTATGACTTTGCACAAGTTACTGAAGTGACAGTTACTAAAAATATCTTGCAACAGTCATAGGAACAATATTTTTCATTCTTTTAGCAATATGTGAACTATTACAGGAGCTTGATCCCTACAAAGCGATGGGCCATGACCTTATCCACCCAAGGGTTTTAAGAGAGCTGGCTGATGTTGTGAGGCCACTCTACATACTCTGAGAAGTTGTGGAGATTGGGGACATCCCAGAAGACAGGAAGAAAGCTAATGTCATCCCCATCTACAAGAAGGGCTTAAAGGAGGATCCAGGAAAATACAGGCCCAGCAGTTTTACTTCAGTCCCTGGGAAAGTTATGGAAAAAATCCTCCTGGAGGCTGTCACAAGTCAAAAGAAATATGTGATTGTACTGTCCACACACTTATGAAGAATAAAGAGCAGAAGCATTTATCAAGCTGCTAAACCAATCTAAGAACTACCACATTTAGTTTTTAAATTGCCTTCAGTATGTGAGGGCTTGTGATATTTGTCACTGTGGCCACTACTGAGTACAATGAAGGCTTAAATTGTCACCACCACAACAGGATACCTTTTTAGAAGGTCATTCTGTGTTTCCAGGAGTAAATTATTATTTCCCGCTTTGTCTTCCCAGTCAGCATTCCCAGACAATGAGTAAGTAGTGTGACAGCAGCCGTCATACAGTGACTAAATGTAGGTGGTCTTGGGATCTTGCAAAACTAAATCTTCTCTTCCTTATGCATGCCTAAAGGGGCTACCTCAGCCCATGGAGCTGAGATCTGAAAGCTGTGCCCTATGTTAAAGGTGTGCCACACCCTGGGAACTGTCTGACCAAAAAACAGCAAGCTGGTGGTGGCCGTCTAAATTCATGTGTCTCTGGGCAGCAGGGTCACGGATTCGGCTCAATGAGGCTCATATGCTGAATATAAAAATAATGCTTTCTTGATCCATTCATTTTTAGCATTTCATCCAGTGCCAACACTATTGCTGGATTAACTACATGGTTATAGACAATAAGACTATTGTCTTTATTCACCATTACTGACAAATGTAGGAAAGGATACCCTTAGGTGATATTTGAGGTGAAGAGAAGCTGATGCCAGCTCTCACATAAAATATTTTCATTCTTTCTCTCCTTTCTGTTTACCTCTCTTCCCATATTATTGGTAGAGTTTTTTCCAGAGCAGAACTATATCCAGACAGTTTTTCCCTTTTTGCAAAGTCATTGCTTTTATGGATTCCTTGAACAAGAAGCTTATCCATCAAAATGCAAACACTCCAAAATCCAGTGACTTCCCACAGCTTCAGGAAGGCCGCAGCAACTAATTGGCCTAGGCAGATGCTCATTTTGCCCCTGCAAACACCTCTGGTAGACCCACGGCACTGCTCACATGGCATCACATGTTCCCCATTGCTCTCCTCACAGGTGCTTTAGCAGGCTCTCAGAAGGCCTCAAAAAGCACTTGTAATATAATTAATAAGTATCATTATTACTCTACATTCACTAACAGCTTGTATGCAAGTTTGACATATTTAAAGTCCTACATAACTTAGCCTGTTATCATTTGTTTCTCAGGCAGTGTTCTGACCCAGCAAAGCAGTATTATGAAAGCTTTATAAGCACACTGATGAAACAATACATCGTTTTCAAAGGCAGGTGAGCTTTTAAGATACAAGTCATAAGGAAGGGTTATTTTTGCTTATGAATTTTCATTACTTATCTGTCAAAATTGATTAATATAAGTGCTCAATTCAGTATTTAGTAGTTCTTGCTCTTTTGCCTTCTCTTCTCTGGTCAATACATCAGTAGTTCTTTCTGGTAGTCGAAAGATGAATTACAGCTAATAAGGCTCAGCAACTCAGACTCCTGCTGAGCCTGACAATCATACGTGAAGGAAATTTTTTGAGGCTCTTATGTGCTAGCTGAAGGGAAAAGAAAAGCTTATATTATTTTAAATAGTCCTGCCATGAGGGTCTAGAAATATTAATGAGGCTTCTAAACAAAAGACAACTTTTTTTTTTTCTACCTGAAAGGGGTAAAATCTTACACAACTCTGTTCTGGAGATGACAGCGAATGGGACAAAGAGGTGACTAAAACTAGTTCAGTTTCAAATTACATTTCTACCTTTTCTTTCACAGGTGTCTATTTCTAGAGTCTGAACTGCTTTCAGAGTATTTTCCTAGTGTCTGTTAAATGAATGGTGATCATGAAACTGTAGTAATGAAATAGGAAAGCCAGGGCTTCGATTTTGTGTGTGTGTGCTTGTGTACTTGGCCCTTATTTTTGTATGGATGTTAGCATCAGAGCATGCTTCCTGCCTCCCCTGCGTCTTGCCAGCCACACACAAATAGGAAATACTACAGCGGTGTTCTTAATTAGGACATTAGTTTGTGTACTGTAAATAGTCCCAATTCATTTACTGGCTGGTTGGGTATGCCTCAAAAAAATGCTTGAAAGATGTAGTTAGTTACAGGTTTCATAACATTATCTTCCTGGCAATTTTCCAAGCAGATCTACCAGTATAGAATTGATATAGTACTGTTCTGCAGCAGCGCCACTTTGACCAAAGTCCTGACTAAACACAGACCTGACGTTGGCCACTGGCCTAATTTCTGCCAGTTTCCCTGACACATTGCTGAAGACTCTAACCTCAGCAGCTTCCTATGAAAACATTTCAGAACACAAATGTAAGATTAATTGCTCTTTCATTCTAATAATGGAAACCACATGACTTCTATTTTAATTAAAGTTAGTAGTCATCTGTAGATTCTTATGTTCAAGATCCAGAAACCATTGTTTCTATCATCAAAATGTTAAAAATAGGTTAGGTCTTTCTAAGCATTAACTGTTTTCACTGGAATGATTCCTACTGTAAAAAGCTGTAATGGAAAGAAGTGCATAGGTACTCAGTACCGGTATTAAAAATCAGTATAATCATAGTCCCTGTATTCTGAGACTCTTTGAGTTGGAAAATTCTATTTCATAACCTATAATATCTTTTTGCTGTATTATTCAACATGGGCAATTCAAAATGGAGCACATTATTAGTATTGTCAGGTAATAATTTTCATTTTCCAATCATTTGTAAACAAATTGGTGTCCAAGAGCTAACATTTAAGAGTTCAAATCATGTGATGTAGTACTCTTCCTACATTTGTCAAATGTTCCTACTGTAGCTTCACTGATGTCTTCAGAATAATAGATTACTCCCTTCTTTGTTGTGTGGTCAGGAGGCTGAGAAGCATTTTGATAAATCTTTGATTAAAGGCATCAGTGGCCACAGAGAACACATCTTTACCTGCCCATTTTTATTTCTTCAGCTGAGAGATAAGCTAGTATATTATTGACTTTACATAAATCTTAATCTCAACCAAGATGTATCAAGTAATTTATGGAATCTTGGGAAATAAAAACATGTACTTTATTGTCATATCAAGATAAATTACCTGTAGATAACACCAGTATGTTTTGATTACTTCTTCAGAGACCACCTTGTCATCTTCTGTATTTTCATGTTTCTCTAAAAAGAATGCCTTAAAAGAGTTTTCTTTTTAAAGCAGTTCTAAAATAATTTCCAATACCTACTACTTTTGAAAGATGTTTTGTGTTGACAGTTTGCCATCAGCAATTAAAGAACTTCCATGTAAATCACTGAAATAGCGGTAGCAATTATTATTTATTCATCAGTGAAAACTGAGTTCATTCTTTTCATGGAACACACCTCTGTCCTCCAGGTCAAGGTTGCACTTGGCCTGGTTGGTATGTTCACAGTCCAGGAAGAGCTTATTCTGACACTATGTCTCCTAAAAATATTTAGTTCAGGATCAATGTGTGATTTTTAAAATCACCTTTAGATACCAAAACTGATGACATATTGAGAGAGTAAAGTTCAGTGCATACCTTATAGGTAGACTGAAGATACTCAACAAGTCTCAGAGCTGATTGATGAATTTTTTTAAATCAAGCTTGAAGAAACATAGTATTATTTGCTTTTGAAGTTTCAACACCCAAGTAAGCTACAGAGGTTTGCAGGACTTGTGCTGGAATAAAAAGATAGTTTAGGGAAACAAAACAGCTTGCAGTAAATAGCTCAGATTCACTCAGTTAGTTGTGTGCCTTGGAGAGCGAGCACCTTGCTTGGTCCTTCCCTGTGCCCTGTGTCTATGCGCTTTCACTCTTTTAGAAAGAGATGGACGATGTCTCTCAGGGGTTTTGAATGTATAGATGAAAGAAGCAGGAAGAAGAAAATTCTTATTTTTAGACAAGTTTGCTTTCAGAAAGTGATTTGAGAGCATTATCAATGCTGTCTTTGGACACCACTTGTGGAGCCCCTACAATGCTGACAGCAGTCTGAGTATACTGCTTGATGTCCTGCAGAAAGGTCAGACTTCTTTCACAGGCCACGATATGTCCTCCAGAACGGCTCAAAACAAAAGCAAGAAAGGAAAATTTCCTATTCCCCCCAGTGGACCTCATCAAATCTTGCTGAACGCCCAATGCTTTCTGTCAGCATTGACAGGCTTTTGAGCAGGTCATGGAACAGCTTGTGTTTGCACCTAGGATTCATTGCAGAGAATTGATTTAATTCCTTTCTGCCTGATCACACTGGTCTCAGTGCTTTAGAAATTGCTGCTGCTTAGGGTGACAGTGTGCTGCTACAGCAAAATTTCCCATGTCACCCACATCGTTTGTAGCACTGCTTATACACTGTATCAGGAAGACCTGGTGTTTACCCTTAAAAACTTCAGCCTGGCTTAGTACTTTCTGTTTCTCTTCAGTATGTGCACCTAACTCCTGGGAAGGACACCCACAAGAACTGTGATAAGATAAAAAGGGCCCATAAGTACCTCATGAACTGGAATAAATAGGGACTTTTTGCATAGCTACCTTTAGGTATCTCAGGTCAAGATGCTCACAAAAATCTAAGATGCTAGCTAACCACTGTAATAACCAAGGTTTCAATCTGTGTCAATTCTATAAACTCAAGTATCTGTTTCATGTTGTTAGTAAATTTGTTTTCCACTTGGTAAAAATAAAAGGTAGAAGCAGATCACAACAACATTACCAATGTCAGAAAGACTTCTCTGTGTCAATTCTGTAGCATTCTGTCTCATTCTTATACCTCCCTCTTGTTTAAAATTTTTTCTAGCAAGTTATCAAGCTCCTTAAAAGTGTCAGTAGCCAAACAGATTTGAAAGCCACAAACACAAGGCACCACTGTAGATTTTTGTATGGATCAATGCAGAAGTAGTGACCCTGAATTTTGAAAATTTACATCTTTCACTGAATGAAAAGAGATTATTTGAGGTTTGGTATTTTTTGAGAGATCTGAGAACACTGGGGTTTTTTCCATCTTTAATGATTTATGAAAATTCTTATTCATAACAGAGGTGTCCAGGCACACACAAGAAAAGTTTTACTCGTGAAACGCATCTGTATTTTGAACTTTTTTTAATGCTCCATACTTTTTCATACAGAATGTGACCTCTAGGAAGAGCTACTCATATTTTTCTTTTAAATGCAATTTTGACTGGGGTTGTCAACACCACAATCCATTATACGTTTTGGTAGAACACAAGAACAGCAAAGGAATTACTGGATTTGATGCAGACATTCCAAAGAAAAAAAAATCTCAATTTGGAGAGGGGACTTGGGGGTGAAGTTACAAGTATTACATTGTTTTCTGTTCTGCCCTCTGCCCTGCTGACCCAGTTGCAGCCTTCACCCTCTTGACATTTACTGAATGGTTGCTAAACCAGCCATTTATCTAAAAGGCTTCCAACTGGACATCTTCAGAAGACCATTATTGATATAGATGATAAAGATACACTTGGGGAACATCACTCAAAGTTGAACTCATTCACTAACTGGAACTTCAAAAATCTCAGATCAGGGAACTAATAAAACATTTCTGATTTCTGTGTTATGTTTGCTCAGATGAAGAGCCTTGCATCTCATATGCTTAATTCAACCCTTAAATGAAGGATTTAGGTTTGTACCTACAGAAGTCTTACAAATAATCCATCACAGTGCAAGAAGTACAAAGCCCTGTGCATTTACACATCAGAAAGGGTTGAGATGGAACTGGCCTAAGGCAGCCTTCTAGCAACTTTATTCAGCATAACTGTAATGGCTTTTCAGTCCCAAAACATTACCTGCAATAAGGATTGCAGGGTCAGACAAGTGCATATATTTTATATGCTGCCATCTTTTCAGAATTATTCGGTATATTTGCATAGCTGATTTGTCTCTTTCTGTTGAGTACTTGTCCCAAATCTGACCTCAGCTAGCATAATTAGCAACACACATAGCTAGCAGTTATTGTCAGATGCTTTGAATTTCTTTTCTGTTTTTCTTGAAATCAGCTGTTTGAAGGTAGACATTTAAAGAGCCAAAAACTGATGCTAGATTTTAACAAATGTTGCAACGGAAGTAAATCTCGAAGATGAAGTCACAAAAGCCTTAGTCTTGTGGTAAGGACCAGTAGCAATACGCAGCAGTGATTAGACCAGTCCTGCACTGCGTGAGACCTGAACCCCAGGGCATTTTACCCAGGCAAAAATCCTTCCAGCTGTCGTAGAGTCCCTGCAGTTGTACATGGATGCAGATACCATTAGAAAAGAATCTCCCATGCTCAGCACCTTTCTTGTGGGAGAAGAACAGGAGGTCCATAGGCAGATCTATAAGGTTACATTAGCAAGGATTTGGGGAAATAGTGACAGAAAAGAACAGGTGACAAGTCACAGACATAGCCCCCAGAAGGTACAAGACCCCAAATTATTGTTCATTTTGAGGGAAGAACACTGAGGTGTTATTCTTCATAAATTCCAGAGGGAAACCTGACTTGTTGATGTGGTATCTCCACTTCTGTGGGTGGCAAAATGAACTCTAGGCCACATAGTTTGTGCAAGGTTTTCCTGGGCAAGTTGGAAAACAAAAACATGTACGACACCTCCAGACTTTTCCCATAAGATCAGCTGAGAGTTAAATTTCCCTGCATATGTCACTTTCAAATTTAAGAATAGCCCTAGTTTTCTTTTTTAAGCAAAGTGCCTTGCTAAGCCTTTAGCTATTTGCTACTGAGGTACTGTTTCTGTGCAGGGGAATCACATGAACTTCCAAGACAAAAGGAGCTCTTCAGCAACATGAGTGGTAACTACCTCTGCTAGAAATATTAAGTGACCATCATTGTGCTCTACTGCTTTTGTCCCAAGAATGTTTCCAAGTCCGTAAGAGATTTTGGCAGAGGGTTCTGCCTCCAGTCTTCACAGAAAAGTATTTTTAAGCAACTTTCTTCTGAGGTTACATTCCCTAATGTGCCAAAAGTTCTATTTCCAGCCACGGGGCAGTGCTGGCTTTGTCAGTCAAGCGTTAACTGAAAATCTACTAATGAAGCAAGACAGTAGAAAGTGCAGCACCACTTTATTGCCTTTCAAGTCTCATTCACAGAGTTATATCTATTGCTTCAGGACATTTCACTCAAGCCCAAGGGCCCAACTGCACAGGTTTAATGGAGACCCTCAAGAGTTACAGGCAGACTTGCACACTGTGCATATAAATATAATACAGCCCAGGAGGCTATTTTAGACTGTGCATTGGAGTACGTCATAAAGAATTAACGGAAACTGAGCCAGTGTGTCACGAACATGAATACAGTGCTGTGTCTGACATGAGGCACAACGATTACAGAAGTTCATACACATTAGTTTCCTGTGTTTATTGCAGCTTGATGTATTGCCCCATAACACAAGAAAGGAAGAGAATGCATACCACAACTACATCAGACTTTCATTTAAACATCAGTTGACTCTCATAAAGAAATTAGTATTGGAGGAGCATAAAAAAGTCACTGACATAGAAGGTCAATATCTAAGATTCCTGTCCAGAGAACAGTTTTAGAGATAAAGATATGTTAGAAACAAGAAGAAAGGAAAGTACAAGTGCAAAAGGGATTTTACTCAAAAATTTTCATGGCAGTGACTGAAACAAAGTTTTAATAGGAAGATGCACTGTGGACTATAACAGTATGGTTAAGGTAGCGGGTAGGATTTTTTCCAATACACAACTAAATAATTTCATACTAATTCTAACAGTGAACATGAACTGAATATTGGCCACCACTTTTTATTTTACATGGCATTATAGTGCCCTATACCTTATACCATTTATTCTCTAGACACAGGATCTCTGATAACCAAATGAAGGCAGCAAAAAGCAGAGCAGAAACATATTTCTTCTCTCTGCACCTCCTTGACAGAAGTTCTGAAGGTTTCTTATGAATCCAATAAAAATAGATCAAAGCATTTAGCACCATTCAGACAAATAGTAAACTAAGAAAAAAATAAAAAACAATGAGACAATCCGATGGGCAAGTTCACAGGAAAAAGAACACTGAAGAGAGATCAGAGTGGACTAATAATGTTTTTCTTTGATCTATACTTTCGAGGTGAACCTTTGACAGAAGTTTGAAAACTTTCATTTTCACCCAACACAGGTCTGAAAATGACATTAATATTAAATTGCACAACATATTTCAGGTGTTTATTTATTTATTTAGTCTATGTTGGAATTGTCTGTTCTAGTCTTCTTTGGTGGCACCTCCTTACATGAGTATCAGGCAGAAGGGTCCACTCCTTATCTATACCTCTGTCAGACAGATGTTTTTAATCTTCACAAGTGGACATGTATCTTCTGACAAATCCTATGCCAAATTTTCCACCACCTAAATACTGAACTTGTGACATTATGAAAATTATATGACTACAATGAATTCAACAAAATGATTTTTAAGAAACCCAAGCAAAATGAAAGTAATGGTATGTGTCCTAGTTGTCACAGAAGTCTAGATCCTCCTTGCCTAGGTGGAAGTGATCTTAAAAATTGTTTGTGTAGTAAATCAAGCGATGTCACAGGTTTAGCAAATGCAATGCACAAACAAGGGCATAAAAAAGAAAAGAAGTCTTATTTAGACAGTTATCTGCAGCTCAGTACTGTACTTTGCAAGATGGAAAGAGAGAAGGATTAGAAATTGTGAGTTCATGCTGACTTCCAGGTTCACTTGAACAGATGTAACTCTAAAACTGCCTTACTGAATTCAGTAGGGATTTAAGAGATACTAGGCAAATTCCTACTCCTCCCTCCATCTTTATTTTATCATAGTTAGAAGGGATACTCTAAAGTGTGCTTTGTGCACAGATCATTCCTTCCACATACTGCAACCAGTGCAATGCTTATATAAATATTATTCTTGTGATTTTAGCCTGATAAAGGCCAGTGAAGAGTGACATCCAATCTCCCTCTGAAAGCACCATAAATTTTTATCACATACACTCAATTCTGTGTCTGCTGATCAAAACCTAGAAGACAAAAGGTTTTTCTCAATTTGAAATGGACACTCCCTAGTCATTCCTCAAAAATGGCACCATTTTGCCTTTCTTCCTGCAGATTACCTGGAGGTTACATCAGGATGAGAACAGAAATGGCTAAACAGTTTTTATAAAGAAAGTAAGAAAAAAAGGAAGCATAAAGCTAGAGTGGATCCAGATGAGAAACTACTACTACGTGCCTATAAAGTCACTGGATCCTCACTTGACCTGCTCTAAAAATATTTACTAACATTAAAAGCTATTTCCACTTTTGTAAAAGAATGGCTCAGGGTAACAAAAATAACTTGCTATTCATAGAGGCAGAGCCAGGGAAGTAGCTACTTTGCTCAGTTTATATGCAGAACTGAATGGCATATAAAAGCCTTCTCAGAAAACAGGCAAGGGGTACTAAATCCCCTAATGTTTTGGATAACCCTGTTAGCTCTGTTTCCCCCCACCCCTCCAGCCTTTCTTTGCAGGCAGGTATAGACTTTGAGGTAACAGGTGGTTCTTCTCACTTTTTTTCCTGGGACTTCTCTGCCTAGGGCTGTTCCTGCTGTAGCCAGGGCTGTCTGGCAGGTAGAGCCCAATCTCCAGCATCTACCATCCAGTCCTATACCAGATCCTTTGGTTCATCTCACTTTATAACCTTTCTCAATCAAACCCAAGATTTCATAGTTCAATGTAGTTCAATTTCAAAATGTCTTTCACAGCATAAGATAGAAGTTGGGTTTATTTGAAAAGACTGTCCTTTGTCCAGTGTTTACAGCAGTAAATTTAAAAAGAAGTATTTAGAAAATGGAATTCTTATTTGCAGTCAGCTGGTGACTTCAGCAAATACTAGTATTTTCCATGAAAAAATCCAGAATTAGAAGGGAAATAGACATGCTGACCTCATAGGGCCTCATTTCTATGTACACCAGAGGGCTGCAGCAAGCTCTTAGCTAACAGCTTTGAGAAAACTCTGCTAAACACAAACGCTTCTATTGTAATGCTCCAGCTATTGTAATTGTAGCAACTAACAAAGCTTTTGTGTTTTCTATGCAACTGCCCAGTTCATAGCTTGAGCAGAAGACATTTCAGTTCTGGAAAAGGTCGCCTGATATCAGGATTTTTGAAACTGTTTTAAAGTTATGAAGATTGCTTGTGATTTCTGCACATTTCTAAAATGTATTAAGAAATCTTGTGTCTTCACAGTTGTAAAGGGTTAACAGTATTTGAACACTTGCTCTCAAAAAATTATAAACCCCTCTTAGTATAGGCTCAAATGCTTCTTTGTAATAATTAGTATATAATGTTTCCTTCTGGGTGTGGATATGAAGCTGAGCCAGCTTTCCTCTTTTGTTAGTTTTTAATGTCCAGTTATGACCGAACTCATAACCTGTATTTAGTGTTCTAATTTAAGAAGTCAGATTCTGAAACATTGAAAAATACAGAAACTTTTAAGTTCAAGGGAACAAATGAAAGAAAGGTCAGTGGGACCCATAAAGTGCTTAGAGAAAAGGAGGGAGAAGCCATGTAAATGGGTGTCTGAAAAGAATTTAGGAGACTAATTTAGGCCCCTCTTTTTTTTTAAGTTTATTCTAGGCCCCTCCTTTTTAAAAAGCGTTTTTATCCACAATCATTTCCTAAACATCCAATCTTACAGCAAGAATACATTTCATTAAATAAATTATATTTTAAAATGTTCTTTTTTTTCCCAACCTGCATTCAGTGTTGAATAGTAATATATATTGCTTTTTCAAGCTTGTTGTTGTTGCTTTAAATGTCTTTTTATGATACATTTCCACCAGCCATTGCACTTAAAAGGCAATGGACTTTAAGCTGCTTAAAGAACCATCACAGGATGTTATGAAAACCTACCTAGACAGAAGACTGAACTAGATTGACGTGATGTAGTAAAATAAACCATGAGCAAACAGATTCCAGCTCTGGTTTGCATGGTAATTTTTCTCTACCTAGACAGAAGACTGAACTAGATTGACGTGGCTGTGCATGTAGTAAAATAAACCATGAGCAAACAGATTTCAGCTCTGGTTTGCATGGTAATTTTTCCCTTAATGAGTAGGATTTATTTTAGGTATATGTTATTCAGAACCTAGGCAGTTATAAATCCAAATTTCTTAAAACTGTAGTGACAGAAAAAGCATTGAGATATCTTTCTGTTATAGAGAGTAAACAAACCCCAAATCTCTAACTCTGCAGCTTCCTAATATCCTGAAATACTTTTTCTTCATCAGCACTGACATTAATCGTCCAGCGGCTGTGGTAGGATAGGTTAAATGCACATTTGTCTTCAAAACCTCATCACTGCAGTTCTAGTGAAGCATTCTCTGATGGCCACTTGTTTGAACCTCTAGTAAATGATCAGTCATGACAAGTAGCCCTTTAATCAGAAGCAAGAATGATGCCACTTAGCTCTTGTGTGTCACTTCTGCCCCTTTCACCTCTTCCCGCAGCTACTAGCATTCCTGTAGTTTACTTTGGCATGCACAGCAGACACTTCTCTGTTCTTTAGGCTCTAGTAGACTCTTGGAAAAACTCTCATTTGCACTGCATGGGTATAAAACAGATTATCAGCAGATAGGCAGGTACCATCAGCAACCACCTACATCTGCAGGTTGAAATTTATACTTCTGTATGAGTTGTGCAATGGTTTGAGGACAAAAGAGTATTCTTTTGGCCATTCTTACCGCCAAGGAAAAGTTTGTATTCTAACTTCTCAGAGCACTTTTCAATGAATCATAGAAAAATTCTTTCATTAGATAAATTTGAAGTGGCTACAATGACATTTTTTCAATCCAAGAGATGTGTTCAACAAATAAATGAATGAGCTTATAGGAAAAAAAAAGAGACATTTTCCTGTTTCTTTTAAGCCTGTTCATTCAATATAAGGTAGGTAACTCATATCAGAGAAAGAGAAAAAATATCCATCAGCCATAGACCACACATGCAAAATCTGAAACGCAGATTTCTGAGCTGGTATACAAAAATAGAGCATATGTTTGCCAGACTCAGTCTTATAACAATAATCCCTTAAAAACTTCTTTAGAAGACAGCTACATTTTTCAACCAACTATTCTAAGAAATTAAAGGTGGTTAATGTAATTTCAGAAGTTCTTCAGAATATATTCCCTTTAAAAACTGCCTTACTGATCCATAAAATATATCCACCTAATGTAGCCCCACAATTTCACTTGCCTGTACTTGATACTTAGGGAAAAAGCATAGAAACCAGTTATATCTAAAATAGTCTTGGTATACCCTTCTGTTTTCCAGATGCCAGTGATTTACAGGCTTCTTGAGTGAGGGGCAGCATCCAGACCACAGTTTCCCAAAAAGCCCATCCTACATAAGTGCATCTAACCCTTCAGCCACTTGTGTCTACTAGCTGGGCTCAGAACAGGAGAAGACAGAGGACAATGAAAGGGAAGGTGAGTGCCGTAAAGGATTGCTTCACAGCGAGACAGAGCCGAAGCTGGCAGGAGCTACTGGAGAGACACAGGAGCACTTCACTGATGTGAGAACTGGGAGCTACACAAAGTCTCACTAGCCTTTAGTCTTTGCTCTCTGCCAGCTTGACTTCACAGTTGTTGTATCTCCTGCACATGCGTGGTGTGTGGCAACCGGGAGCTATCAAAGGCCGCTGAATTAAGGGTTATGTTGTTATAAACACACAAACAGCAGGATTTAGGGCTCCCCACAGAGGTGCACACAAACCAGATGGAAGCATGCAGGAAGCAAAATCCTAAAGAAAAAAGGATGTGGGTGCTACTTAAATCCTCACATTATTTTTTATCACCAGGCTCTGACCCATTACTTGTCATTTTTAGGGCTGTGGCATCTTGTAAGACAGTCTCATTTTCAGCCCCATAAACCTGTAAAAATTTAGACCTTTCCAGTGTCACAAGTAAGCCCAGTCAGTGAATAATAGCACTGTTGTATCTGAGTCAACTGATCTAATTATTTCTTGTGGCTTAGCAGGGATTTCAGACATTCACAGCTGCTTACACAAGGCACCACCTTTTTAGCACGAGGACACACAGTGCTAAAACATCACATGATTATTTCAGCTCAGGCTGAAATGTTGCTGTTTTTAGACTGGTCACATATTTGCAATTCACCTAGCTCATGTGTGTTTCTGTCCTCCTCATCCTAATCATTGCTTTTATAACTTACATTGCTGTTCCCCCTAAGGCTCAAAATACATCCAACTCTATGGTCAATACATCTGTGGGATGTCTCTGGCTACAACCAGCTTTTCTCTTATTACCTACCTTGATGTAATCCTGAAACATGAAATGATAGCAAATATTGATGTGTATGTTCTTATGACACAATCATGGCAGTTAGAGATGAAATATACACAGTTTATCCATTGACTCTGTGACAGATTTAGATCTGGTTTATGAGAATTTAGGATTTACTGTTGGCTCACATAATCTGCAGCAGTTGCAGAAACAGCACCCACAGCTTCAGCAGCACCTAAAGTCCCTCCTGACTCTGTGCCTGTCCATGTTCTTGTGCAGGAATTCAAATGGTGCCTATTTTTCCCCGCTGCACTTTACAACCTAGAGGTAAGATCCAATACTGCAATATGTAATAAACATCAACTGATTGGAGTTGCTGGCCTATGTCCTTCTCTACTGAAATTCTAGCTCTAAACACAAGTTTCCTGCCTGGGAATCCTGTGTGGGAAGAAGGCAAGGGGGTAGCAGGGGGCATGTGTGCCACAGGGGTGCCACCTGATTCCTCCTGGACATGCACATAATGGGACCGGAGAGCCAGGTCCCAGCTCGCAGATCTGATGGAGCCTGAAAATATTGTGAATTAGCTCCCAACTTTGGCCTTGGCACTCAGGGGAGGCTGGTGCTGGCCCTTGCCTCAGCTGTGGCTGGGCAGTGGCAGAAGCTGGGACCTGGGACTAGTTTCTGTCACATATGAAGCTAATGTGGTAGGTGTGCGGTGACATGAGAAACACTGACTTTCACTGTTGGGTATTTTTTCTTTTTTATTATTTATTCCACGACCACCACTGGTGCCATCCTACTCTTCCTAGTTACATTCTTACGAACGTATAGGTTCACCATCCCCCAGAGTTCACAGGCTATGACCACTTGTCCTATCCTCACTATACTGAACTGAGGAATGCTGTTCTGGGCTTTTTTTCTTTTTTTTTTTCTCTTACTTCACACCCTACCCCTCCACTCAGTTTTGCTGTTTTTTCCTGAAACCGTTCCAGCTTATCAATGTCTTCCCTCTAACAGAGTGCACAGTGTGATTCTTTAAATTTAGTGGAATTAGATTAACATGGAGAAACACGGACCCCTTCTTATTTTATCAGCTGGAATTCTGATATAAGCACCTCAGAAAAGATTTGCAACTATCTTTTGTAGCAGCCTTAGTGTTCCGCAAACTCAGTTCAACTTTGGTGTTCTCCCTCAGATTTAGGCTTTTTTCTTCACTTCTAATTCACATAATTCTTTTCTTGCTATATATGTAGCTAAAATCCTTACAAAACTCCTCTTTCCTCCAGTGATTTGACTTCAAAAATTCATAACTTTTATAAATACGTCGGCTTGCTTCTTTTTCACACAGTAAGATTATTTTCTGTTGATGCTTGTTAGTCTTAGATTCTTTGTGCATTTTCCTTCTCTTCATTGCTGCTTTCATTACTTCCAATAGTCATTTACATTTTAATTAATTAGGGTTTTTTGTATCTTAATTTAGATCAGCCATTACAAAATCCATTACATTTGAGAATTAACATCAAATTACTGAATAGAAACATCTGGGAATATAAAGCACATATAAATTATCTGCTCATTTGTCTTACGGTTTCAAAAGGGAAAAACTGAGGAAGGAATTTTTAAAACAAGGACTTTTAAGAACAGGAATACATGTCACTTTAAATGTATTATCTCTGGATTTCTTCTTGAGATATTTAAAATTTGTGAAAAAAGTCCCCCAAAATTAAATATTACAATTATCAGTCTTTTCCTATGTCCTAATAGCAACTAGTAAGCAGGTTTTTGGGAGAGTAACAACTCTTATTCTAAACCCATAGCAGAAAATGGAGGTGAATGTTCCAGGTGAGCAGCTAGAAGGGGAATGAGATTCAGAAAAAGAGACTTTTTTCCTTGGGAGCAGCACTGCTCCAAGTAAGTATCAGCAGTAGGAAATAAGGAGTTGAGTAGCATGAGAATGGTAGAGATTCATATATATTTATTGTTTCCTATGGCTCAAAAGGACACTCAAAGATGAGGAACCGATGCTGACACATCCCACCATCTCAGCACCCCACCGTTTACACTGCAAAAATTAATCTATGCTGAAGTGAGCACACTGTGAACAACTGTAGGTCACTGAAGGTGTTAACAAGTGTTGACACATTTATTTTAATTAGAAAACAGCAAATAACCTGGTTATCCCAGCAGAATTTTTCATGCCTTGAATCTATCCATAGAGGTGAAAAAGTTAAAATATAACATTTGGTCTTTCCTGTGTGGGAAAGTTTTTTCATTATAAGTTATGCTATGACTTTATGTCAAAAATTAAGGCAGGAAAACCATGTGGCTTGTGGCTTTAAGTGCCATATTTTGTTTTAGCTTGCCCTATGTCATTTTAAGAGGAGTTTTAGTATGCACAGCTGTGCACCTTGGCTCCAGTAGTAATTACACTAGTATAACTGACAAACTCTCTCCTGCAGACAAAACTTTGGTTTTCCTAGATCTGATGCATGGGGAATAGCTATGGCTTCAGGAACATCCTGAAACAGTCACCCCAACAAATCTTGCCTAAACAGCATTTTTAACTATCTGCTGGGACATATTAAATTATCACTTGAACAACACACTGTGATCATTCCAATCAAACCAAAATAAAGTAATTAAGTGAATAGCAAAATAAAGAATTAAGTGATGGCCTTCCGATTTTGAAGTTGTACCCTTCTTACAGGCACCAAAAGGTTTGTGCCTGCTTGGATGAGCAGTGACAAAGAAAAAGCCTTTCTCTCCATTTTCTCTGGCACATAAATGCCTCTGTGTATTCCTGCTATACACTTGATATACATCCTTCAGCTTATCCAGGCTTTTCAATGTATTATACATATTTCTCTAGACCAGCCACTGCTCTACTGCTTTTAAAACTTCAGCATAAAGAAAATGTTAATCATCAGTCTTAACTTTCCTATATTTTTGTTCTTCCCTGTGAGCAATCCATTACAGTATGTCTGATTATTAGGAACAAGGAACAAACATTTCCCCTCTGTGAAGAACAGGAAACAATGTTTGGAGAACAGTCAAGTCAATTCTCCATGGAAAAAAAATGTAGCAACAGGGGAGAGGGTTGACCTTTCTCCAATAAAAAAAAAAATTCCATTTTCATCTGAGGAAGAAGAGATCAGCTTATGTATTCACCCAATCTGACCTCTTTCTAAAGATGTATTTAATTGTAAAGTGTATTTAAATATCAAGCATAACCATGAATGGAAACCAAAACACTAGGCGTATTGGACTAAGTATTTTCCTTTCATCTTGTGAAATTCTTTTTTACATCTGCCTGCCATTGTAAATTACATTTTCAGCTGAACATGAAAAAATGCACAAGATACAAGAAAGGCCATTCCCCTACATGGAGCACACATGAACATGCACTGCCACCTGCTCGCAGCTGTAGTTTACATGGGGGAGTTAGCCTGGGAAATAACATCAGCAAAAGCAAAGTGACTCCTCTGAGCACAGTCCAGCTGGGGTCTTGTAAACATCAACAGTTCTCTTCTCTTCTGTATTTTTTCCAATATTTATTAAAGATGAGTAAAAAAAAAAAAAAAGGTGAGACAAACATGTATGGCAGTGGTACCTGCATTGATTCCCTTAACATGACACAGTTTGAAGTCGTAAGGGTACGACTGCCACCTGCCACCTGCCTCATCCAATTGCATTTCATATTCCAGATTTCTGTTGTATTGCATATTTCTTCCCTTTGGACTAATAATTAATTCTTCACTGTGGGGCAGTATGTAATTTTGTTGCCACAGCAGCGAAGGAGTCACAATATGGTTCCCCGTTTGGCCCAAAGGGAGGAAGTAATTGATGCCAATTTTTAACTTATGAACAAAACTTCCCTGTGTGTCAGCTCAGACATGTGGTTTGTGCATCTGGGAGCTAAACACAAGGTTCCCACTCGCACCCCACACAGCAGAAATTTGATGGAAATTTTTCTCCTTGCTGTGCTGTACAACAGCTGCAGCGACCATCTCAATACTGCCATTAAAATCCCTGGGTCGGCTCTCCCTCTCTGGCCCCACAACACGTGCTATGAGAACACTGACATCTCAGTACATTGCATTTCAGAAGAAAATGAGAATTTACCAGTCATATGCGGCAATGAATTTGCCAGAGATTACAGTTCTGGTATTAGATTTGGGTGGTATTTCCCAACTTGCTGACCAACAGCAGAATCTCAGGGAATGGAGACTTTTTTTCCCCTTTTAAGCATATTTCTAGATCTTTTAGCTAGGGGAAAAAAAAAAAAAGAAAGGCTTGAGAAAATGAAACATACACAGTTGTTGGGGCACAGAAAATGAGGTTACAGGAAAGAAGCTAATGTTTATTTGTCATATTTTTGAATTCACTATTTTTCATTTGAACTCATTTCCACAGGTGCAGTCATGGGTTTTAGACGCCTCAGTGTGTCATTACTGAAATAGCAAATGCTCCTTGCAGTACCTCTGCCTGCTTAAAGCTGACACATTTCCACCACTGAGCTGCCAGCCTTCGGGCTCACTTGACAGGAACAGCGTAGCCGCTTGTGTCCAAAACCAAGACATTAAGAAAGGGCAGCAAGAAGATCAGAACTGTTTATTCTAAGGGGAGAAAGACACGTTGCAAAGGCAAATGCAATGAGTGGTGCCTGTCAGGTATGAATTCCTACTCAGAGCTCACAGGAGACTGTGGAAACAATGTTCTTTAAAAGGCTGCACACTTAAAAATTGTTGTGAACTGATAACCCATGAAACTCATTGCCATTAGATGCTACAAAGCTTAAAACACATCAAGAAAAAGATTAGATGCATATGGCTGAATTCAAATACTGACATGCACAAGGACACAAAGAAGCCAGGAAATATTTGACCTGACAAGCAGGAGGGTATGAAGCAGTACCTGCAGTATGTAAAGATTATGGGGGTTTTTTCCCACAGAAAATAATGCTCCATTGGCGCTTGCCAAAGCACTCAGGCACGATCTGACATCAGGCTGAGAGCTTGTTGATTAATACAGGTAGAATAACCTTTCTGGCACATTCCTTTAAAATTACTGGCCACATTGTAGCTGTGTTTCAGATTTTACTCCCTCTACAACCAGATAGTCTGTCAAATGCATTCAGCAAATAATATGTTTACTGAATTTCATGATGTATTATTAGAAAGCTATTATTCAAAGGAAAGTTCTCAATGGTTCATTCAGCTCTGGTCAAAGCTCTGCCCTATGGGCTGCTGTTGACTGAATTTGCAAATCCTCCTACACATGCAGCAAAATACCAAGGCATCACAAGAACAAGTTCATTTTATAAATCTCAATCACCTTTTCCCTTTGCTTGAAACAATCCTGCCTTTGTCTTATTTGTGAAATTCCTCTTGGGATATAATGATCTTTAGTCCTAACATTCCACTGTTGTACCACAGAGATCTTAACTTTTACAGTTTGTTTGCAAAATTAAGCAATTAAGCTTGCAAACTCAAAACTTCTCAAAACATTTTTTGCCTCAGAAATCTGAGGGCTACTTTATAAAACATAAGGAGCAAATTCCATCGGTAGCTGTCTCACATTTGAATACAGAGCAAAAGACTGATAACCACATCTTAGAGATTTAACTATACATTTATCAGGAACTGTGGAAATATTCTAGCAAGTTATAATTAGTATTCATTAATCACAAAAATGGATTAATTTCTCTTTTTGCATTCCATCCAGGTTTTAATGCATGTTATGGACTGTATTCCACCTACTTTGGGGGCCTTTTTCATTTTAACTCGTTCCATTTGTCCAGTTGGAGTCAAAAAATAAAGCAAAGTAACAAAGTTGGCAATTGTACAGTCCTTCATAACTCTGTAGTCATACTAAAGAAATTACATATTACCCAAAAAGTTAACTTCTGTTTCCACTGGCACTGGAAAAGCATTTCTAAATTAGCCTTGTAGCAAAAAAAATCGCTGTCACTCTGTTTCATCCTGTGAAGATTTACCGCTGGGTGTGCAACCCCTTCTGACCGGTAGAATACTGAATCCACTGATCCAACAGTTTTTTTGCAACATTGGGCCTTGTTCTTTCTGTACTGCCTGCTAAGTGTCAAATATGTTTTGACTTTTTCTGCAGTGTAAAATTAAGGCTACCTACGGACCTGTATAAGAGGCAACTCTCAGTGAAAACAATAGCAAAATGCTCGTGACACCATTTCTAGTCTGGCAATGGATCTGGCACCACAGGCCAGTCAGAGCCTGTTGATTTTGGCACTAACATGGTAGAATTTGTCATAGGAGTATGCCGTAGAAGTTCTTGAAAGGGGAGATGATGTTTGTATTTGGCGTGTTAGGGAATTGAAGGCTACTAATAAGATCCAAATGAAAGCTGCTACGGTCATAACCTTTGCTTAGTAGTGTTATGAATGGCTGCGTATAGGGCAACATTGCAATAGCAAGCAGGCCCCAGAGAAAAGGGTGTTTCAGGACTCCAGGCACGGTATGAGAACTTGTACAAAGCTGCGGGTGGAAGAGAGAAGGCTGTATCCTAGAGAAACTGCACAGAAGAACTGCAAAGCTGAATTTGACAGTGAAGTTACGGGCCTGAGTGACAAGCCAGCTATTGATGTTGTCCACAGTACACAGAGGAGCTGTCTGTGACTATTTGAGGAAAAAGATTAAAATCTTCATTAAGCTTTAGATGCTGGCAAGAAACTCATGAGATGGTATCAGGCAAAAGCCAGTCAAAACAAACTGGAGGCTTGGTGTTTCAAGCCAGTTTAAAAGTACAGACAATGAGGAACTGTTCGGAACAATGGCGAACTCTCAGATTCTTTTTATAGCTTGTCTTGAATTTTTCCCAGAAGAACACTATCTTGGTGTGAAAAGTGGCATGCAAAAGCAAAAAATTCATACATTTCTACATTTTCAATGAATGTAAAGGTGTACTGAATTAATATATATTTGGTGCAAAATTCTAATCGAGAATGACCCATCTCTATAAGGATTATATTAAGCACATCTTATGATTATTACACATATATTATGATTTTCCTCAGCCTGCTGTTCGATTCCATCAGACATCTAGTGTATTTAAATCACTGTGCTCTTCACTATTTATTCACTGTCATGACTGAAAATCCTTCTATAGCAAAAGCATGACTTCACCATAGAAGCTTTTTAATTACAGCTTCTTCCAGTATTTTTCTGGCTTTTCATGGCTTTTCCCAGCTTACTTTCACCTCAGTCCCACATCCCAGCCCTGCAGTGCTGGGACATGGGAGAAAACCACTTTACACAGGGAAGCTAGAGAGGAAGTGGGGGGGGAAACAGTAAGGCTCAACTGAAAGGCTAGGAGGGAAAACAAAGCTTTGTCTCCTAAATTCTTTCGCCTTAAAAAAAATCACACCTCCAATTTGCCTTAAAGGAATTGCACCTCTAGGTCCATAGGCAGCCGTGACTGACAAACACAAGCTGCTGTACCCCCTCTTGCTCCGAAGAACGCACCCTTGAGCCTCCCCTCCATTCCTCGATAGCGAACCTTAGCA
>NW_009259317.1:805145-815504 GCF_000687185.1 Egretta garzetta | reverse complement strand
CTACCTCCCACTGGAGAAAATTTGACCTTGCCTGAGCTATATTGTACGTATGCTATACTGTATATGTGCTGTGCCTGGCCTTGCACCTGTCTTGTTACTACATGGACTTGCCTGGTGGTCACCGCATTGTTGGCTGAACGTGGTTTCACTAGACCTGCTCCGTCCCTCCTGGCTAGGGATGGGGGACAGCACTCTTGCCCCGCGGCCAGCCCCAGCTGCCAGCTTGCCTCCACTCCCACAGGCGCCTGAGACAAATGGTTGGGGACAATCTAATCTTCCAGTGTTCCTCCTCATCGCTTTCCCCATTCTTAGGAAGGCAATTCTTTCTGTATGGCTAGTACAGGGGACCTGCCTTTCAACACGATGCATTCTGCTGAGCTGTATTGAGATATTCTTAATCTTGCTCTTATCTTTTCTGCTTGGTTCCATTTTTGAGCTAACTCATTTCTGAGCAGCCCAAGCTAGATAAACAATCCCATACATCATCCTCATCCTAAAAAAGACAATTGTTTCCCAGTTCCTGTGTGGCTCGATGGTTACACAGATGGTGTGAACATCCTTCTGCATGAAGATTTTGGCTCTGGCATTGTTTGTCTCACAACTGAATGCTCACTGTCCCACGCTGTCTCTTTCATTTACATTAAATTGTTCAGCTGATTTACAAAGTCTTGCATTCAGTGTCTCCTTCACTTTCCAGAAGAGCAAGAGGCTCAGGAGAAGCTTTACTGATCACTTCTGCTAAAGTGAGCAAAAGTTTTCAAGGAGATGCTTTATGGTATTAATTTTCCAGTGGCTGACTTGACTTGCCATGCTCCATTAAGACAGCCTTGTGTACTAAGCAAGCTTCAGAAATGGAAAATTGTGTCTTACGGTAATTTAGACATCACCACCCCCCAAAAAACAAGATTAATTCCTATAGGATATGTGCTGGCATGGTTCCAAGCAGCTGGTCTTGCACAAAGCAGCCTTTTTTGCTTTAATAGATTCTGGTGACGTTTTGTCCCTGTCTATAAAAATTGCCTGTATTTTTCTGAAAATAGAAGCAATTGAGCTTTCCCTGACCTGATCTGGAGGAAACATAAAAAAGCTCATTTACAAAACCTAATTAATTTACACTCCCAAAGTTCATCACAAAAACTTTGTTGAAAAGTATTTAGGAAAGCAAAGGAGGCCTCAAAAATGCTGTTACTTACCATCCATTGCGTGGCTGTCACCCACCCCGATTCCTGGGGAGGACTCTGAGAGTTTTCTATGTGCAAAAATTGCACAATAGTATGCAAAACAGGCACAGGAATTCCTAATATCCTGCAGTTTCATGTTGGAGAAAACAACTTTTTGTATGGTTTTCTGGGACGCAAGGCTAGGTTCCCAGCATCATCATATTACTTTTACAAATGCTAAAGCAGAAGCAAGGCTGCTGTGTGCCCTAAACAGAAATGTTCATCCTTCATGAGAGTTTTATTCTACACCAATGATTATTCTTAGAAACAACCTCCCTGTGTTGAGGAGTCAAAAGACATTTAGGGATTTATTTAATTTTCATTTCATGTTCTTGTCCTGGTTTTGTTTTCACTGAGGTCAACTTGAGACTGTTTATAAAGCTAGCTTGGAAGCTCAAACAGTGAGTTCTGCATGGATGAATTATAGAAAAATAAACAAAAGTAACCCTACTACTATAGTTATCTATCTGTCTTTTTGGGTTTTTGGTTTTCTGGCGGGTTTTGTTGGTTGGTATTTTTTTTTCTTTTTTAAAGCCTACTTTCAAAGTATTGCTCTATTTTGGATTTTACCTGTCTCTTTTGAGCAATTGATTTTGAGGTATGTCTGTCAAACATTTGATTTTTAAGGACATTACTAATTTATCCTCAAAATTATATGTATTCCAAACCCCTACCAGCTTTCTCTCTGTTGAAAATGTGATCAAATCAGGATTAAGGAATTGAGAAGAAGATACTAAAGAAACATTCAGTCAGAATGTAGAAAGAAGTCTATATGTGATGTATGGGTCCCTCTAACGTGTTAAACATCTTGATTTTTGAGAAAAGCAATTTACAGAAATAGGCAATAGCTTTCAAGAAATTATTTGATACACTTGGAAAAAATAGGCAAGTATTCAGGCGCAGAAATCCAGTCAGTCGTAATTCAATGGTGTCCCTGTTACAATTTTTAATGTAGTTATTCTTATCACAGGTCGGTACATCAGGCAAGAGTCACCATTTTACCAGCTATGAATCAAAGTACACAGGTAAGTCAGTAAAGGTATCGCTATCCAAATGATAGTAATAAGAATTAGACACTTAATTACACTTACAAATCTGTGCCCTAGCTATTGCATGGAGACATGCAGGGCACCTGGAGTGGAAGGGAGACCTGAGCACTTGAACGTGAACTGAACACCCATTCCCACAATCCCACAGTATAACCAGGTCTTTCTGCCACTGTTTTGTATAAACATGAAATTATCTTTTTAACTACTTGCATCCTACTTTTGGGCAGAAAGGAACTGCCATGGAACAATAATTGTGTAAAAACTGAAGCTAGACCTCAGACAAGCTCTACATGCAAACTGAATCCTATTTGGGATGCTTCCAAGTTAAGGAGCGTTTCCAAAACTCAAATAAAAACCATCTGATTACATATAATTTTTAGAGTGCTCTGGTTTTTCAGTCCAACATATTTCATAAGTGTTCTTTTGTGTAACAAAAGGACATGTGAGAAATTTGATACATTTGAAGTTCTGAGCTATATCAAAGCTCCAGGAAACAGGCCCATTTAAAAGGACATACTGCTGTGTAGCTGTTGATAAACCATCTGAGAGACAAAATGCCTACAACTCTGACGTGGAGCCTTAACACTGGTATTGCTAACTCCTGAAACACAATTTTGTCTGCTCTCAGAGCTACAATAAAAAATAACCACTACAAGAAAGCAGCCGCCCATAGAGATACAGGAGAAGACACCCCCAGAAAAGTAGGAGATGAAAGGGAAATGTGTGTTAACAAGAGCCAGTGGAAGCGCACAGGGCTTCATTAGCAACCTTTTGGTCCCTTGGGGCCTTAGCATCACAAGCCAACACCCCCCAGCCTGAGACAAGAAGCTGGCAAGTGTCACCCAGTCCAGAACTTGGCTCCGAATAAGAATGGCCTGATTAAAGACTAATGCTCTTTGCCAAAAATTAATCACTGCTTCACATCTCTCGGAGAATGAATGGAAACCTTTTCATATTTTTACAAGTTAAAGCTGTCTAACTGGATTGCAGCTTCAGGAATTGCAGGTATTCACTTGGCCATCCTGTGGTGATTGTTTTAAAGCTGATTTGCTGCTGTATTGTCATACGCGGGGCTATTGTCATTACCCAACTGACTGGCTTTCAAAGCTGCTATCAGATCCTAAGTGAGTCATAACTCATACAATTTTAGGAAATATTTTTCAATAGTAGCATTATGTTTGTGTGAAATTTTCTAATTAGAGTTTGAAAATATATATCACCCTCACAAAGTGAGAAGTCAAAGGGAATTCGACTGTTTCACTGTGACATACTTTTACTAAAATATATCTAAAATGGTAAGTAATGAATGACCATTATAAGCACTGTTTGATTGCATCATTTTGTAACTAATTAATTAATTTGATGTGGCATCAGACTATGTCTTCAATGAAAGAGAAATCAAGTGAACTATACAAACGAGCCCAGATAAAGGTATTATGAGGAGGCAGCGTCAGAGTCAATGCTCACTCTTGCCCTTTGCTACATTTTTCCTCTGTTGTGCCAGGCAGAAATAACTCCCATTTTATGACTAAAAGAAGTTCTGCTTTCAGGATTCATTGCCATGCTCACACACACCTTGTCAGTTTCATAAGAAACAGGAAGATAGCTTTTACTTTTCAGATCCATTTTGACCATGCTGAAAACTTAAATGTTCAAAGTTTCCCAACATGTGTGTGTTGTAAGAAACCTCACCCATGGAAAACTGAGCTTTATCTAAGATAACTGCCTAGTTTCTAAATCTGTTTCATTCATTCATTTTTATCATTATTATAGACTCAGTTTGCTGCGTTATTTTAAACTTTGGGTTTTGGCTTTGAATGTCTGTTTGGAGCAAATGATCTTTGGAAATCAGAGATCTAACACACCATGCTGGGAAGCACAGATAAGCCCAACTCTTGAGTGAGCATGTCTCATCATTATCACATGCCGGAGCCAGCAGTTACCATATTCCCTGGGACTGCTGCCATTAGGTCTTCAGGGAATGTTCTACCAGATTTTAAATGAGGAATGACCTTTAGATAAATGGCAGCATCCAAACAGTTTAGACATCCTGTTTTAGCTGGAAATGTATTCTGAGCTGAAATGGTTTTAGGAATTATTTTTTTTTCTGACATAGATATTCTGCTATACTTGATCCATATTACTTTGCACCTCAAAACTGCAGCATTATGGAAAATGTAGCATGTACGGTTTAGCAGCTTTTGGACTGATTATGAAACCTGAATGAGTAGAGTGGTTTCCGCAGACAAAAATTCATTATATTACATATTTGCACTAGTTCAAAGGTGAATGATTTGCCAGAAAGCACTAATGTCCTTCCTCATGAACCACATTATTTCTAATCTATCATTTCCTTCTACACAGCAGGCTGTTAAACTGGTTTAAATGCATATCAGCTCTGAATTGTCAGTGCAAAATGTGTGGAATAATACTTGGATTTTTGTTAAAGGAAAAGTATTGTTAATATAACATGAACCACAAGTGGAAACTTCATGTGTGGATAAGAGTATAAAGTGTTCATTTGCTTGTGTTCTTGCAAGACCCCTGGAGAACATTCACAGGATGTCTCTGAGGAGTGGATTTTGTATCTGGAATTAATGGAAAGTTGTGTCGCACCATGTCCAATCTAGCAATTCACTGTTATCTACCATGCTTCTGGGAAGTTATTACTTATTTTAGCATGTATAGAATATATTTTGGTATCATTAAACATGCTGAAGAGCCGTACACTAAAGTTATTGTAAAGAATTCCCTCTTAAAATAACACCAGAATAAATGAGAATCAGAACCCCATTAGGAACACATAAAGACCTAGTGTGGATAATTCAAAATTTCCATTTTTGTGAAATCTTGCGCAGGGGTGTATTTAAATATTATTAGTATTTAGGGAGGAGCTGGGTGAACTGAGAGAGAACCTAGATACAAGCTTACATTACCTAATCTTCCATGAGCTGTCTTCTTCCCAAATTATATTGCTAGCCCCTTCTTTGCCTGTGATTCATGATTTGAGAGACGTGCCATAAAACACAGCACACTGACCAGGCAATCTCCTGACTTAGCCAGAAGGAAATGCTGAAAGCTGGATGTCTACACGCATGCTGGAGGAAATCACCTATTTCCATTGGGAAATTACAGCTGCAAACTTGGCCAAAGCGGTCCTTTTGCAAAGGAGCTTAATGGTTAGAGCACGCTTGTGGGTTGAAAGGCACCTGGACCGAAATCCTCCTCAGTTAAATAGTAGTTGAACGTAGGTATTCCACCTCTGTACAAGGGAAGACACCATTAAAGTTGTGAAGGAATCATTACAATAGTTCTCTGAAATGGGTATTTCTGGATTTCTTCTGTTGAACCCATTCCAACTGGCACTCGGAAAATTCACTAGGAAACCTTGTAGGTCAGAGCAGATCTCTGAAATGCAGAGGAATCGAGCTCTGGTCTCTGAGCTCATCATCCCAAGGGAAAAAAGACATACTAGCTCCACTGGGCTTTAAGCACATCTCAATGTGAAGACCAAAGGCTTAGGCTTACAGAAAATTCTGTAAGCGTAATACACCCTTCACTGCAGTCCAGAATGCCTGAACAGATCTTGATGACATGTCTATGTCAAGAAATGGTAAACAAAGCTTGGGAATATGATGTGTAATTGCAGAAGTTTCCCTGGAATTGGAGGTTCAGGTTTGAGCCTTGCAGGACACAAACTTTGCTCCCACTTATGCCAACAAGGACTTCGTTATGGGCTTGAAACATATGCAAGAGTGGAACAAAATCCAGCAAAACCAACAGTAAACTGTGTTGCAACATAATCCTGTTGTGGCTCCAAGACTTGAGGCTGCTAGAGTGGCCCCCAGGGATGGAGTCTTGGGGAGAGGAGATTAGAGCTGGCTGCGTGAGAAAGTGTGGCCTCTGTTGGGATCCCTCATCCGAAGTGCAGGACTCTTCCAGGCTTTTGTCATTATACAGTGGCAGAGAGAGTGGCAGCTTATAAAAACTTGTGTTCAAGGAAATTCTCTTCATTTTCTTGAACATTCATCCAGTCCTTAAACAGTAGAATAGCCATGATATTGAGCACCACAAGTTGTATTTGCAAAACTGAATGAGTATCAGATCACATTTTCAGATCTACGCTTATGAAGTATGCTTTTCTCCGATGATTTGCAGTCCCTCCTTACAAGGCATATTTACACAGGTTTTGGCAGGACTTCTCCCCCACCAAAGAGGAAAAATTATTTATTTTTCCTTGCTAATTACACTGTTACCTATACTTAAAATCAAGTAAAGCGAGTAGGCTGAAAATTTGACCCTGAACTCTATATGGGAGGCAGGGTGCCAAGAAGTACTGAAACACATGTAAATTCTGTTTTCTTAGCAGGAAAGGCAGCAATTTTGAAAGCTCGAGGATACCTACACTGGGTGGTAAAGCTGACAGCAGAAATTCAAAGAAATCTTAGCACTAAGGCAACAGTGTAACAAAAAATACGCGTCAGCTCTCCATTGCCATGCAGATTATTGCTCAGATAAGACTGCGATAGAGGGTAAGAATTCTTTCCCAGTATGGTGTTGACACTGCATAAGCTTTAATCTGTTGTTCTTTGCCTTTCGGATCTCTTGCTTCAGAACATAAACACTAACAAGTTGACAAAAGCTGTGTTTGCACATTATAGCTACTTGCAAACTAGCATTTCAAGTTCAAGTTTAGACACACGAGAACACAAAGCAAAATGAAGTGGAAAGCTGTGATTTTAATGGGGATTTAGTCTCTTTTGTTCTTTGACCTTTTGTGGCTCTCAGAATACATCGACGCTTCTGTCGCATGAGTTGCCTTATTGGCTTAGTTCATGCTGATACAGCCAAGCAAGCATTCAAGTGCGACTAGAAGTGTAGGTTTTGATGGTAATTTGCACTCTTTCTAGCAGCAAAGTACTATAAGCGCTACCCAATGGGCTACAAATTCTGTGAATCAGCCCAGGCCCCAGCTGTAGTCCCAAGTGCAGTGACTCCTGCAGCTGGACAGACAGAGCCTCATACCTCGGTCAGAAAGCAACTTTAGAAAGGAATGGCTCAGGTAGCTGGCAGTGTCCTGAGCCTGGGGGAACCGCCAAGTCTGCTGAGCATCTTCTTTGAGGAAGGCCAGAAGAAGGCGGAGCAGCACTTGAACAGAACTGTCACATCTCATAAGAAAACCTTCTCATGTCTGATTATTAAGAAAACAACACTCTGCATTTTTGGTGTATACAATAGGCAATTTTTATTTCCCCTTCTCTTTTCTGTTACAAAGCCTGCTCAGCTAACAGCCCAGCCATGGAAGTCTCCTAATTAAAAGTGCAACAACAGGGACTGAATGACTACAAGAGGAACTCACAGCAGAAGGAATCAGCTAGCTGAGGCCCTACACAATGGTCACCAGTCAAGATGGAGCCAGCAGTCATTTGTGGATTACCTATGTGATAACAGGTCTCAAATTCTCTCACACCAAACTCTTAAAAAAAAAAAAAAACCAACCCAAAACCTAGGCTTCTGGGATTTCTCATCATAATCTATCTCTCCCCTGTACCCTCCTCTCAAAAATTTAGCCAGATACACTCTAATAATGATACACATGAAATAAATCAGGAGATTCTCTCCACGCATTTATGTATCCAAGCTGCAGCAGCAATTCTGGGTAGTAGCAGTGATATCTGCTATAACAGGAATATTATATGGAAGAAAAAGATCTGGTAAGAAAAAAAGATGTTACTTTTCTATTTGGATTCTGAGAGACAATTGGTACCAATGCTTCACATCGTTGGAGATCACCAAGAGAAAATCAAATGGGTCTTTATCAGCTGCAGAGGACACTTGCATCTTGTAGGGATCAGGTGCAAAATAAAAGCTGCACGTGTCGTGTTGAGAGTTTTTCATTTAAATCGTTCAGCCACAGAGGGAGGAAAGGTTAAGCTTATCACATGGAAAGAATCAGCAAGATTTAGGAGTATCCCAGGTATTCAAACCTAGAGAGCTGACTACGTTAGTAATGTTCATGTTATAGGTCAGTGACAGCTGTGATGGTAGATGTGTCCATGCAATCATGAAAAGAGGTAGCAGAATGAGTGCATGGGGAATCTGGGGAGAGATCTGTTACAGCCCTGTGGGCCTGAGCATTATCTAAGATAAAATGCCTCAGATGCTTTCCTCACGCAGTGAGATTTTTAAACCTAGATGTTGTCATATTTAACAGGACAAACCCTTTTATCTTCCTTCAGCATGATGCTGAGGGCATCTCTAAGCTCTAGCTTCTGTTTGGGTATCACCAGTTCCCCATGTTTACTGCAACTATGCCACAGCGGCCTGCAGAGTATGCTTCAGTCACTTCTCATTTAAAATTTTTGACTGCACATTTCGTTTTCAGAAAAGACCCTGTCTTAAGTATGTGATATATCCGCATATATCTGAAAATTAAGACGTACGACCTGCTGTTGTTTCAGAATTCCCAGAGCAGAGCAGCTCGCTGGACTGCCAGCTTTTACCATCTGTCAGACATCATTCTCACACTTCATAAGGCTGGCTTTCACACTGGTGCTATTTTCCTTAACAGTTAATAAATTCCATCCAAATCTCGAAGTGTTTCGCATAGCTAGCTGAAGAATACCTCCGATAAGGCCTGCTTGTGCAGCTTAACAGACCTCCATGGAATGCCATGCCAGCTTTTCCGTTAAAGGAAACGCAGATAATGTTCCTGAACAATGAATGCTGAACCCAAATGATTAAATAAGAAGTAAATGTACTGCAGAAGGCTAAAAAGGAAATAGCTACTGGAACTGAACTAATTTTTAGAGAAAAAATTACTGTTAGAGAAAGTCAGCCACCTATTTCAAGATCTGATTTAGTTAAATAACGGCGTTGGTATATTCAGTGCCACATACAGATAGAACAACACATTGCAGTGAGGAAAAAATGTGTCTGCATTTTGTGTGCATTTCATCCTTTCCAAAAGAACAAAATCCATGGAACTGCTTTTGGAAAACCATCCTCAGGCATTAGAAGATTGCCCTCTGCTTGCTTTCTTTTCTTTCATTGAAGACAAAGCAGACTCACAACACCCAAGCATCTCCATCCTTGCAAATAAAGATAATTTTACATATCCTTATAAATAGGGAAAGGGCCTGAACAGCTTATAGCATTGCAGCTGGTTGAATAGCCTTCAAATATGAGAATACATGGAATTCCCTTCTGGGTCACACCAGTGGGCCACCTAGCCCAGTAGTACATCTTAGACTGTGGCAATGTGAGGTGAGCACACGAGCCTGGGGCAATATCTGTGACCCCTTTCCCTTATATTCCCCAGCATCCAGAACTGGTGTATTAGGAATGTTAGATGAGGAACTTGCCTAATTCTTACAAAGTCCGTATATAAACTTGCTGTCCTTGAATTTGTCTAATCCCCTTTGAATCTCCTGATATTATCAGTTTCCACAGTTCCTCACAGCAGCAAGTTCCATAAGCTTGATACCTGCTGTGTGAAGAACTTGATTTTACCTGCTTAAAAGAGATACTAGTTTCACTGAGTGCTCCACTCCTTTGGTACTGCAGGATTTGCTGAATAGCACTTTCTGCATTCATCTCATCCATCATCTTCATGATTTTGTAAACCTAAATTACCAGCCCCTCCAGCTTTCTCATCTTCAAACTAAAGAAATCTCTCCTTACGAGATAGCTGATTCAGCACCTTGATCACTGCAGTTGTTCTTCTCTCTACTGACTCTAACTTCAGCTCATACTTCTTGAGATGTGGAGACCAGGCTGCATACACAGTCCAAGATTTAAAACCTCTCTGAGGTTTTAAATAGCAACAAAGTAAGGCTTTTACATTAATCCATACTGAAGCTCATCTGTCAGGTTTGACCTTTCAGTTTCATGAGGTTCTTCTAGAGTTTTTCACTATTAGTCGGTCATATTTTATCAGGTTTGCATGGCAAGGTTTTGATTGCAGGGGGGGTGATACAGGGGTGGCTTCTGTAAGAAGCTGACAGAAGCTTCCCCTGTGTCTGACAGAGCCAATGCCAGCTGGCTCCAAGGCAGACCTGCCACTGGCCAAGGCTGAGACCACCCGCAGC
>NW_009259317.1:794820-804943 GCF_000687185.1 Egretta garzetta | reverse complement strand
GCCCAACGGCACCCCTGCCACTGGCCAAGGCTGAGCCCATCAGCAGCAGTGGTAGCACCTCTGGGATAGCACAGTTAAGAAGGGGAAAAAAAACCTGCTGGGGAACAGTAGCCAGAGAGAGAGAAGTGAGAGAGAACCAGCCCCGCAGACCCCAAGTTCAGTGCGGAAGGAGGGGGAGGAGGTGCTCCAGGTGCCGGAGCAGAGATTCCCCTGCAGCCCCTAGTGCAGCCGACAGTGAGGTGGGCTGTCCCCCTGCAGCTCAGGAAGGTCCATGGTGGAGCAGATACCTATTTACCTGCAGTCTGGGAAGGACCCCATGCTGGAGCAGGGCGATGCCCAAAGGAGGCTGTGACCCTGTGGGAAGCCCACGCTGGAGCAGGCTCCTGGCAGGACCTGTGGCCACGTGGAGAGAGGAGCCCAGGCTGGAGCAGGTTTGCTGGACGAGCTTGTGACTCCACGGGGGACCCACGCTGGAGTAGTGTGCTCCTGGGGGACTGTACCCCATGGAAAAGGATGGACCCACACTGGAGCAGTTCATGAAGAACTGCAGCCTGTGGGAAGGACCCACGTTGGAGAAGTTCGTGAAGGACTGTCTGCTGTTTCATCTGGAAATGGGATAATTCAGTGGAATTGTGATGAATTTACACAAATGTATCTGAGAGAATTTAGCCTGAAGTATTCAGTAATGTGCAAAAATAAATAATGTTTTTAATAAAACAAATCAAATTACTTTGTGTGGGAAAGAGAATGTTTAAAAATGTTTCAACATCTTTGTGTTTCTCATTAGTCTCTCTTGAATCATGGAAAAAATGTAAACTTCAGAGACCAAAAGTTCTTAGGCTACTTTAACTCTGTGTGAGTCTCTATTCCACGTAGAGTTCAATGTCTTTCTCCTGTTCCTGTACTTGCTCACGGTCTATTACAAAGTTTACCGGTCATTGACCAATATTTCTGTTCTGGCATCATAAATGGGCATGGCTTTTTCTGCTCAGTGTTTGTCTAAGCAGGCATTGTCAGAAGGGGGGTAGAAGGCAGTAAATACCAATGCTGCCATAACCAGGAGCTCCAGAGCCACAGTGAATCAGCTTAGTAAGAAAGAGTTACAAGTCTCGTGAGTAAACTGCTAGAAAATATTTCCACAGGAAGAACTTCATAATCCGGTTTGGAACATTTCTCGGAAGAAACAGTATGAAGGCCATAGTTCTTTCTAAACAGTATCTAATTATCCGCATATTACATTAATATGTATTAGAGTTTTGTTATTGCAACTTAGAGACCTGAACTGAAAATCTGATGAAGACATCATTTTATTTTGTGTATTCCTGGACATCATATGACAATAGCAGCAGAGATTCAAACAATTCATTACTTCTCATAATGCTTTCACTGTTACTAATAAAAGGACAAATAAATTTACTTTTAAAATGCACAAATTCCACAAGAAAATGGAAATTCAATATCTAATATAAAACTCAATTAAAACATCTGATTTGATATCACTTTGTTGTCTGGCAGTTTAGCTCAGATACAAAGATATTGCTGTTTTTCTCGACAATTTTAAGTAGAAAACTTTTAAGATTATATAAATTTGTTAGCAAGGGGAGAGTTAAATCCTTTGAGAACAAAAGTTTCATCCATAATAATGTTTTGTTTAAACTTCAACTTGTGTATATCGAAAATTGGACTGGACTTACACTCCCAAATACAGTTCTACATGTAAACAGCAAATGGTATAAACAACTCACTCTTTATTAGCCAAAGTGACCAATTTCTAGAAACAAGCCAAGGCAGAGATACATATACATGTAGGTTTGTGTTCACATACACACACATGCATGAAAGTGTTCCCAGAATTGCCACCAGAACCTTGTCCCTTAAGGTACCCTAAATCTGTATTTACTCTTTTGAATCCATGGAGTTTCTTTTTCTTTAATACAGTGCATTATAGAAAACACATACCAAAAAAAAAAAGAATGAAACTGCTCTCACAGTGCTCCACAACAGTTTTCATGTCCTCAGCTTCTGAAACATTTAAGATTATTAACTTGCTGGCAGGCTCCCGAGGAATTTTAAGGCATCTGTGCCTGTGCTACTTATTTTAAGCTCTGTCTTCCAATATTATGAAATCAGCAAACTCTCTTGACCTTCTTAGTAATTCCATTTCATGTGGTTCTGGCTTTCAGGCAGATTCAAGGATGACATAATCCTCTTTTCCCACCCCCAGGTTTTGGATCGTTGCCATTGGTTACACCCTTCCTAGTAATGTGCAACGTGAGTCTTTGTCTGATCCCATATGCCCGTAAATGGAAGACAGCCCAGCAAAGATGACTAAAACGCAGTTTCTTGGCGTTCTGTCGATCACCACCATAGGTAGAGTAAGGCTTCTTCAGCTACTTTCCTATCGGTTAGCATTACTTAGGCTACCATGCAGGAATGTCAGCCCAACGTCATGCTGTTTTACAAGGAAGTGGGCTGACTTCCCAATAAGCTTTACTCCTGTTACTGAAGGGAGAGCAGATGTCTTAAATGTAGTAGCAGCAAATAAATGATCTCTGCAAAGTGCTTCTTTTGTATTTTTTACTGGAGCATTTATGCAAATGCATTCAAAAAGTACAGAATTGTTCATTTGTGTAAAAAAACCCTAGAACGTGGCTGGTATGTACTCATAAGCACTATTACAATCGTACTTTGTATTATTAACAATACTGGATTCAAGTACCAAGCTCTACAGCAACAGGATAAACATTACGGAGAAAAGGCACTTTCTGGAGTTTGTTATCAACATCAGAGAATTAGAAGCGATTTACGTTCCAGTCCCACCGCCCGGTCTCACAAAGCCTCTCCTGACTTCCCTGAAGACTGTAAGAGTGTTTGTACGCGTAGGAAATATGGCTTGTTAACACAGCATAGAAAGCAAGGCCTCCAGCTATGCATAGTGCAACGCTAAGGCACTTTTGTCAGGTGAGAGCAGGATGCAGAACGCCTTGTCCTAGACCCAAATTCAGAGTTTCAGAGAAAGAAGTATTCCTTTTCCCTTGGACAGTGCATAATGTGTGCAGTAATGGCACGGCTCAGCCTGCCTTGGCCACTTGCTCCGGACTCACTGGTCCCTGCAGCAGTTCTGAGAAGACAGTGCCTTTATGTGCCTGTTGATCCCTACAGGACAGCACACGGAGATACACCTATCCTTCCCCTTCTACTTTCTGCAGAAGTCTAAATATTTTTCCCTGCAGATTAGCTCTAATGACAACTTGATCTTTATGCCTCTGCCACCAAAAATGTCTAGTAAAAAACAGCATTCATTTCCTAAAGACATTCATTTGCAGGATTTGTCTTCAGAAGACATGCTCTTTACAGTTATGCTTTTCATGCTTGGTCAAATTTTTAAGTACTGTACAGCATCCTGGCTACTTGGACCTCTTAAGCTCAGGACTACTGAGAAGCATTCCTCCAGGTCAGCTTCAGGGCAATTACTTAGTAGTTGGCAATTACATTGCTGCTTTAAGAGCTGGCACTGAACTGCCAGGCAAATAAAAAAGCATGCATCATGCTCAAGGAAACACTAGTCCATGTCCAGAAGAAAAGGAGAAGAATGCATCAAGTTATCACCATAAAAACAAATGACCTAACCTGAAAAGATAAAAAAGTCCTGACTTCTGATTTCTTTCTTTTCTTGGGCAATGAGTCAATTCTGGAAGAAACAACAACTGGGCAATGTGAGGCAGTGACTTGGCATCAGGATGTGCAGTCTCCAGATAGAAGAGGAGAAGCTAGAAGACAGTTCTCATGGGGCTTTTTTTCATGATCAGGTACACTCTTGTATCTCCACTTGGCCCTCTTCTAAGTTCAGTACAGCTGAGAGTTGTGCCTTTCTCTCAGTCATTCCCAGCAGTGCGTGGTAATCCATTTGAACAGATATCTAGCAGGAATAAAACTTGAGATAGGCTAGAAAATTAGACAAATTAATTGTGATGGTCACCAAAGAGTGAAATTTACTGCAACAGGAATTCCATGTGAAATGGACCCAGAGGATTATTTCTTTTTCTGGACTCTGTTCACAGTGCAAGCTACAGTAATATTTTTGTTTCTGTGATAGAGATTACCTGGCTAGTAAGTTACAATATTTTAAGAAAGGGATGATATGAAAATCCTATAAAATTCTACTTTGTTGCTCTTAAAAAATCCAAGGCACTCTAAAATGTGTCCTCTCAAAGCAATAGTTAAGTTCTAGGAAGATTTTACAAATTTATCTGCCCTTTGCTGAAAGAATAAAATGAAAGATTATTTAGATGGCCAAACTCTTATAACTTTACTAAATGTCTTTAAGTGTCTATTTCTTCTAGTAAAGCAGTTATTGTTAATAGCTGTTTTGATACAAAGAAAGAAAATTTGGTTTAGCTGCTGTAGAATTGTGGTTATTTAAAACATTAAATTCACCCATCTACATTAACATGGACTTGAAATATTTTAGTTTCTCATTAATAGCATTACACAAGCACTTTCAAAAATATTTTAAAATCTTATACACCTTATTTTTTTTTACTATATGTAAAGACAAGAGTAGCTATGAAAGTATTCAACTTCTGCCATTATCTCATGACAAGAAGATAATAGGTATTTCTCTAGAAAGACAGTACGAGTATTTGTAAACAGATAGGTAGGAAGTTTATGTCATGATAGACTCTATCAGCTGATATTTTATTTATGGAGCAGATGAAGGTTAAGAATCCAGATTGCTTATCCAACCTTCTTTAACAACCTTACCAGTGGGAACACTTGGGGCGAATCATCAGCTAGAATCATCACCCTGCAGTGGTCAATCTTAATGGAAAACCAGAGCCTGAATCGCTGGCTAGAGCTGAGCACCACCGCACAAATATTTTCTGTGCTGATTTTAACAATGCTCATGTCCTTAGTAGGTCTGCTTTTTGATAATATTCTAAAAAAATATTGTCAAGAACATTGCAAAAACAAAACAAGTACACTTATTTAGCAGCATATTCACACAAATCTAAAGCTGAATTTCTTTTTTAAAATAGTGGTAATAAAGGGTGATTCTGTGAGTAACACCGAGTTAATTGATAGAAAATATCAGATCATCCACCCACACATCAAAACAACCTGTGCTGAAAATAGTACATTGTAACAAGTGACTCATGACGGATTGTACTCCATACTGGACAGGTAAAAAAATGCATTTGTCAAATTAATTATTGTTAAAGCCATGTTCTCCTCACTCTTTTTAAATTTCCCTCATGTCCAGTGCAAACACCCCTGCATTTAGAAGAGCTGAATTTAGTCCTGAGATGTCAAAAGATGAAAATAAAACAAAACAAAATAAGCCTTTGGAAATTTTGGTATTCATAATCAAAAAGACAAATTCCTGTACTAGATATGTTTCAGCAGGTAGGTGTGATGACAGTTTTCATCCATGTATTAACTGCTTACAAATCTCTGTTCCCATTTAAATTTGCAATAAAACTTTTACTGACTTGAATGAGGGAAGTAAGAGTAATCGAGCCTAATGTACTGAAAATCCCATTGCTAATTTTCAAACAGTTGAACATAAGGAGTGCTCATGGTGCCTACATACTACTATATTATTTATTGTACCATCTGGTTATTTTCACTTCATAGAAGAGACTGCACTGTTGAGCTGCAGCTGACATTTAAATGTTGGTTTTAAACCATGTAAGATTTCTTATTTAAAAATAAACTTGGAAGTTTGGAAAGAAATTAAATAAGCCTATGGATTAAATCAATTTTACTGACAGTTTTTGCCTCAGACAAATTTTTTTAAAGGCTATCTCTCAGACAGAAACAAGGCTGCTTCATTCATTCATGGGCAGTACTTTGGCTCCATGTGCATTTATATAAGTAAGAAGAATTTTGGACCTCCTTTCTATTACATCAATAAGCTTTTCAATTCCTTTTCTGCCTCCTTGGCTCTCCCAGTATATTTTGTCAAGGAACAAAGACTGTAGCAACTTCTCACGTAAGCGCTGGCTCCTCAGCACCGAAACTGCAGATTCAGGAAATCTGGAAAAGCACAAAGAAATCATCAGCTTTGCCATCACTCTGAATTGCAATATTTATGTTGTGGTTTAGCAATCAGTTCTATGGATATAGACTGCGACTCAGCAAAGGAAGTCCATGCACGGCTAATCATATGCATGTTAATTGTGTCTTTTACAGCAGTGGGATTACTCATACATTTTTAGATGCATCCCGTAAATGTCTTGGGCCAACGATATCTATTCCAGTAACTTAGTGTCTCATGCTCAAACTGAAAAGAAATTATCAATCTTTATACAAAATTAAGAACTTAAAACTTACTCATTGATTCCTTGTAGTATTTTGAAGTTAAGATTGTCCTCGCTTCTGTCAAAGAAACCCTTATTGTCTATAAAGGCCAAGTGCCTTCGGTCATGTCTTCTCTGAACTATGTGTGTCAGGTCAACAGCATCCTGATCGCTACATTTCAGCTTCAGTCCTTGCTGCATGCAGGAATCCTCCTTGAGAGGTTTGAATCCACAGCAGTTTCTATCTAGACGATTATAGATCTAAAATGAAGCACAGCAGAGTGCCAGGTAAAAACAATATCAAAGTATTTGGTGCAAAGTGTCACTGTAAGCCACCGCTCACTGACACAGCTGACAGGAAAGCAAGCCCGGGACAAGCATAATTAAAGTCAGTAGTGAAATGGCATTGAAGACCTGGTCCCCATACTTCACATACTGCTAGAAGCAATTTCCCAGACTCTGTATTTCATCCATTTTCTAGCCATGATTTGTTACATCAGTGGAAATTCTTTGAAAATAATGGAACAATACCACTGTGTAACTGGAATAACAAGATGGTGAATACAATTCTATTTTTTTTCAGAAGGCTGTAGTTTTTTTACATTTTCTCTGTTGGAGAACAATAGAAATTGCACAGCCTGACGCACACAGAGGGTCTCCATTTTGTGGGACCTATTAGACTAATAGTACGCAAAATAAACAAACGGATTAGTAAGGGGCACAGCAAACCATCAGAAGCTACAAAATGCAAGAAGAGTGCATTTATAATCACAGAGCAGCCTCCCTGAGTTGCACGGTGGTATATACTTTAATGACTTGATGGTCTAGGCTATTTTTTCCCATGTGAACCCTCACTTATTTATTACACAGCACTTAGCTGGAAGGAATACATCTGGTCTAACTTTAGTGGTGTAAATGTTAAGCATCTTTTCTGACTTAGCCATTTATGTTCCCTTTCATAAACAATGACAAGAACAAGGCACCCCCAGAGCAAAGGATGCCATTTTAGGATAACCATCGAATACAGGAAGGATAAATCACTCGTTGAAAGTGCTTCTACCCCTGTTGACTAGACAAGAGCAAATACACAACATTGCCAGGGTCCTGAGTGCACAAATAGGCCTTAATTGCCCTAAGCACTCTCACCTGGGTCCTCCACAGGGACACCCCACACACCTGTGGGCCCAGGAGCCCTATTTAAGCTCAAGCCTGGCACCTCAGCCTTCCTCTGAGCCCTTTGGGATGGTGGTGGGGTGTATCTGCTGCTTGTCCTGCTACCTGATGCTCCTGGATTGCTGCTTGCGTCTCCAGCTCATCAGTGTCAGAGCTGGCTTGCTGCTTTGCCTGTGTCTGATGCTCGCTGGGCTATCGATGGGGACTTGTGGCTTTCACCATCTTTCTTGCTCTCCTGCCTGCCGTGGGGCTGCCCTGGGCTCCAGCTCATCTCCCCAGGGAGCAGCCCTGCTCCTGTGGACAGGGGCTTACAGAGTGCAAGTCTGATCAGGTGCCCCTAAGGCTGAATGAGTAGCTTATCAAAGGTAAATAATTTTTTCTGTCCCTGTTTGTTGTATGCTGCTAACTCTTCAAATGTCTCTAAGCATAAAAGAATTAATGTTCATATAAGCCTTCTAAAATTACAATTTTATTTTTGTGGCACCCCAGTGAAATGAACTGTTAGGACTTTTCTCCTGATGTAGAGCTGTGTTGCATGTTGAAAATGCCTCCTAATTTTGTTCATCAAAGGTAAGTCTGAGAGCTGTTTTGTTTTTTCTTAGGTAAGTAGTATTGTTGCTACCAGTCTTGGTGGCAGTGTTTGTTTTCAACTGTGAAAATCCCAAAGAAAGGACTAGATTTCTCTTCTTCTTTCTCCTTTCCTGAGCAGCATTCAGCATCTGCAGGCACTAGAGCCTCCCTTGCTTGCAGTGTTCTAGCTTGGGGGATCTCTCATTCAACTTGTCCAAAGGCTTTGCCCAAAAATGAAGCAGAGGCCTTCCAGACAGACTCCTTTGATGTATAGTACTAATTCATCTGCACTGCACTTCATTACATGCATTAAATAGATGAGGAGTTCATGTTCTCATAGACAGCCTCTTCATAATGTCTTGCGTCATTCCAGTGTTGAGACAGAATGATGGGACACTCTAGAATTGATGCTGCAACCTTAACAGTTTAGCATTGGGTTTTGTCATATATTTATGTACATGAGAGGTCCAAACACCCCAAATTAAAGAAGCCATTTTATATTTAATGTCCTTATTTTACTTGAGTTCTTGCAGAAGGTGAGTAAAGGTCAGCTATAAGCATTTTTTAGCCTGCTCCTATATTTTATAGCGTTTGAAACCAGAGATTAGGAACATCTATTACAGGCATGAAACTCATTTTTCTGAGGGAAGTATGTTTAACAGAGAATACTTTTCACCATTATTCTTTATTTCTGAATGACTCATGAAGCACAGATTTTTTTTTTTAAACTCAGAACCCCTTCTTGTTACTTTTTGTTTTAGAGTCTTCATGTTCCACTGCCAAGGAACTTTAAAGTTAAGTCTGAGAGCACCCAAATAAAATTTTAATCCTCAAGAACAGTAAGACCTACTTTCACTCACTTTATGGTATGCATGTTCTTGTCTGGTAGGCAACTGGAGGTATAAATCACTCTGATACCGGCTACCCTTGTAAGAGTAATTTGTTTCTTTATTTTATATACAGTTCAATCCTGTTGTATCTTATTTGAGCTGACCTCTCCTTCTGGATAACAGGACTTCTATTATGAAGTTTAAAAACTTGTCTTAGAAGACCTTAAAATTGGAAATCAACACAGAACACATTATAATTTTTAAACTTTTCAACAAAAAGACAATGGCACGAAGGCATATTAATTCTAACACATTCTGTAGTATTCCGATAGGGGCATTACTACGTTTAGCATCAGAATAGTCCACATATGGCTTTATACCACTTTCTAAGAATAATTTGCTCCTAGTGGGACTAAAGAGGGAGTCACTAGACAAGTGACAACCTATTTTTAGAGAAGAATTGTATGTTCTGGTCAACATAACATGTCTGTGAAAATGTAACCCCCCAAAAATTGGAAATATTCATTCATCCTAGAGCAGGACTGAGAAGGACAGGGGTAGGCTATGCGTAAACCAAGTCTTGATTTTTATATTTTAAGAAATGTAACTCTACAAAAAGATCAATTATATGAACAACCAAACAGTGTATAAAACTAGTGCTTGCTGCAGCTTCAAATACAAATAGTGTTACATAAACCAGTAAGTGCTGCAGGAGGCTCAGTCACAAGGGCTTGTCTGGCAGGCAAGGACAATTGGAAGCAATGCCATGTCTCAGGAAGCCATGAAATTAGCTTCCAGCCAGGTGGTTCAGTTCAGCCCTTACTAATATAGGGAGTGTATTAATATTCTACTACATAATTGCTGTAACTGTAGCCACACATTATGATATCACTGGGCAGAGTCCTAGTTTGGTGTTAATTGGAGAGCTAATGATTATGTGCAATACCTAACTGAAGAACAGCAGCCATATCACTCATCAGTTGCTGCTTTACCCTTTCCTTATTAAGCCACTGGCTAGGTTTTTGAAAAGAAGGAAAATTAGGCAATATAACTGTTACCTTGATCCAGGTTTCAGCTGACCAAAACTGCTTAAATCACCCTGGGGGCTGGGGAGGTGCAGGAAGGACTACACAGTAAAAACCAGTGATTTACAGTTGTGAACATAATAAAGAACTCTGTTTGGAGAAACAGTATGCCTGTCTCAAGGTGAAGTAAATCAAGATGTCTCAAGACAAAAGCCTTTGCTTC
>NW_009259317.1:782479-794775 GCF_000687185.1 Egretta garzetta | reverse complement strand
CTTGTAAGTTGTTTTGGATATTTTAATCATAAGAAAAAAAAACTAGAAACAAGTTCAAACTGTGTAAATGCATCTCTTCCCCATTTAAAAAAAAGGAAATATACTAAAATTACTTTTCTGAGTCCCATGTATGCTCACATGACTTTTGAGGCAGGAAGTTGCATTCACTAAATGTTTTACCTGAAGAAGAAAATCAAAGAGCGCCATCTTGGACCACTCATGATGATGAATTTCAGTACAGCCCCACTCAGCTTTGGGAACTTTACCATTCTGCCAGCATTTCTGCTTCAATAGCTGCTGATACTGCCCCCAGGTTAATCTCACTGAAGAATGGGTACTATTATCTGTTGGGCTCAGTGAGGAATCCCAGAGAATAACAGGACAAACTTGGCCATCTGAAAAAGGAAAAAAGATCACTGGTATAGGGTGGTACTGTCAGACTTACTTGATCATTCTTTAGACATTGCCTAAGCATCAATAATTATACCATTTTACAGATGTGGCAGGAAAAATACCCAGAGACTAATAATTTGACATCCTTTGGTTAATGTGGTCTTATTCCACATCTAAAACCAGCCACTGCAGGAAGAAGCATAGACATTATAAATGCCTTGAGTGTACAGAAGGCTTTCTCTGTTTGAAGCAAGAGATTAATATACAAAATCATATATAAAACCAAGCTATTAAAAAATTTATAGGTAGATTAAAAGCCTACAATACCACTGTGAATCAACAATGTAATTTCCCTCTGATACCAGTGAACTGATGATGAATTACAAGAGCTGAAAATTTATGTCAAAGTATTTTTTGTGCATAATGGGCATAGAAATATAACAAATCCAATACTCAAAGTGGATTTATTTTATCTTTAGTATTTTAGACCTATAATGTATGATTTCACAGCTCTGAAATGATATATGAGAATACTAGAATGTGAACTTAGTGTGGATAAACACCTTTTTTAACCAGATATAACATGAGATCTGTTTGTATAGCAGCTCTTTTGGCAAAGTTCTTTAATTCTTCTGTGTAAAGAATATTCTGCTTTTTCCTGAAACTAAGTCAAGGGCCTTAGCTTTGGTGAATTCAAGTGTTCAGAGTTCTTAGTGGGAAGAAACCTCAGCAAATAATTTAAAATGAGCTTTCCCAGTATAAGAACTGATAAATGTATTTCACCCAATGTCAGGTAACAGGCATATCTATTTTCTTAGGAAAGTGGAACTCTCCTTTTCATTGCTGATAGAAAGCTGCTTCTGCCTTAAACTGTCAAGGACCCAGGACTGACTGTAGCTTGTACACACATGAAAACAAATGAATCCTTTATATTCTTGGGTGTAGACAGAAGACCAAAATATGATGCCTTGGTACAGAGGGGAGGAACCATTTAACTGCAAAGCTGCTATTTGCTAAATAGCAAGCATTGGAACACATATAAATCTTTAAAATGTATTTATATTCATCTTGAAGGTCAGTGAACATAAAATCCACTCTATTGCACAATGTATCACATAATTATATGCAGCTTAAACTGTCTCTTCCACATGTCCATGGAGCCAGAGATGCATCTGAAAAGAAGCGTTCAGAAACTCGCATGAAGGTAACAAGATCCACAGCACCTTCTCCAGAGGCAACAGTGACAGAGAATAGCACATAGAAAACAGGTATTGGTGCCAGCAGCACAGTAAAAGATGCTGATGTGAATGCTCCATCTGTAAGCAACAAGAACTGTTAAAAACATCTCCATACAGCTGAATCAAAAAGCAACTTGTTCAGAGGATGGTGACTGTTTTAAGACAGGTAAGAAATTATCTTTGCCCATACTTAGCAGTGATTCATGTGTGAAGATCCATCTTGTATTTGCTAAGAGAGCATGATAGGCTCTACACACAATCAAGCCCAAAAGAAAAAACAAACTCCTATCCAAAATCAGAATGTACTTGATCTTCTCTCTGCCATGGCTTGCACATACAAGGTAGGCCTTCTCAAGCCAACCCAATCCAATGTGCAGCTCTACCACCTCTTTAACTTCCCTCCCAGTTGCCCAATGTTTCCTTAGGAACACAAAGTGTCCTTCCGTTAGGAACGTCAATCTCTCGGATCAGTACTACCTTTATCAGCACTGTGTCCCACACTTTCCTCTGCTGAAAAAAAGTGTTGAGCACTCCTGAAAATCAGGCTTCTCATCTACTGTGGTGCCTGAAAAAGTACTTAGTAATTTGGGAGATCTTAGCCACTTCCCCATCTCTCTTGCTCTGGTTCCATCGCCTATACTGTAGATGACTTTAGCCAAGTCAGATCAATTATTGGCTAAGCTTCTTTTCCAAGCCAGTTGTAGAAAGTCTATATAAGCATTGGGAATTATCACAAAAAAGGACAGCTTTCTTCAGGACCAAGTCTGATCCATAATTTTCATATCTCCAATAACATCTTATGTAACTATTCATGAATTCTTCCACAAACCAAATACACAAACAGTCTTCTAAGAAAACAAACATCTCCTGTCTACCCAAAAGGGACATGATAAACAATAGCAATATAAATACTTGGAAAATATTAATAATATCTTGCCAGTTTCCATTAAGACACAAAAACACTTTTTAAAGACCAAGGCTAAATACAGGAAATGTTTGCATTTCAGAGGAAATGGGAGCAGAAAAGATGAGCCAAAATAAAATCTTAACTATAATATGAATTGAATTACAGGAATATGAAACAGCAGCTTCAGTAAGCAGCAGTGACTCAAAGTTTTGACACTCGTCGGAAAAACATGAAGATGCTGAATTAAAGCAGATAAGGGGTGTGATTTGTAGCTGCATGAATTGGCATGATCTCATTGAAATCAGTGGAGCCCTTCTGATTTCAAGCCTTGTGAGGATGGGGCTGAAGTTAACTGAACAGTGAAAAGTAAGGCCTGGCTAAGAATTAGAGCTTCCAGTTTGATACAGCCAAAACTGAGAAGACTGAGCACACTTCAGAATAAGTCCAGTGTGTTCTGCATTCACTTCTTTCCTGATAAATGTTATATTTAAACACAGAAGGCTACTGCTTTTCTGTTGTTGCAGCTGCATTGCACGGAATTTTGCCCAAAGCTGATCGACTTCATTTCTTCTCATCTGCCATTTTAGATTGATACATCTACCTGACTACCTAAAGATGATCTGCAAAATTGTATGGGAAACACTTTTCAAAACTTGTGTTGGAACCAGCTTCCTAGTAATTCATACAGATTTTTAAACATCAAAATATTTCTAAAAATTTCTTAGGCCCTTAGGAGCTACTGGCTCAGGATATTTGAAGTTGAATAAGCTAACACAGCTGAAACCTCAGGCTTCTGAGGCTTGACTACCTCAAGCTACTCAAATTGCTCCATGTGCTGCTAGATAATGTAACATTGCATGGCATCATCTTAGATATCCACACACCACACTGCTTTGAAAGTAGTCTGTATGCTTAACCACAAAGATGCTCTTGCAAATGTTACTCTTCCATTGTGCTCTAATTTGTATCTACAGCAATTTTTCTAACTTCCTTGAAAGAAAATATTTTCAAGTGTGCCCATGAGAGCATCATTAAAAAGAGCAAATCTTTAATGAGGTACTTAAAACCCTTTCTCAGACTCCTTGTTATTCACTGTTAAGCTGTTTAGCTTAACACTGCTACATCTGAAAGAAACAGTTTAGTTGCCTGCATATTAGCAGGAAGGTAATTTAGTGTGGAAAGATGAGAGGGACTGACACACAGACCATTCCTTGAATCTGATTTTAAGTTCTGATGAAAATACAAGGGACGAAAGCAGAGAGAAGTTAGGCCTTTTCCTTTCTGCCCCTTCTTGCACCTGATTTGCGATGTTTCTGTCCTGCACTCATATGGATGTCAGAATTAAGGAATGTATGAAATGTGCATCAGTTGCTTTCCAGACTATGGAATGCATTATTGCTTATTATTAACTTCTTTACCCAACAAAATATTGGAAATGGGTCCTCTCGTACCCCTCTGAGAGGTACAACACTGGTGTAAGTTGTTTTCTCTCTATTAACCCAAACAAGACAGATAAAATGAAGCCCTTTAGAGCATTCTGAATGCATAAGGCAGTGCTAGGGTTTTTTTATTCTTTGCCCTGACATTAGTGACTCATAATATCTTTGCCTGCTTTTGCATAACTTTTGGTGGGATGGCGAGGGCAGGCTGATAGCGCAGGGTATAACATGGAAAAACCTATGACTCCATTTATCATCATGTAGAGGCCAGTAAAGCAAAATGACAAGTATAACCAGTGGAGCTATCTATCACACATCATCCATCTATTTGCACTAAACCGACTGTGAAAGGTGTTATTCAAAGGAAGAGTTTCTTGCATGTTTGGGGGGGGAAAAAAGTGGTTCTTGACAAATAGTAGGTTCAATCTTTAGCTAAAAAAAGCCCAAGTGAATTGAGTACACCTGTGCTTGTTCTCAGCATAGGATAAAACATTTAGCTGAGCTTATGATATTGGAAAGCCAGGGGGAAAAAAAGAGGTGGTTGTCAGCATGCAGTAGTTCAGGCCCTCAGCCAGTGGCACAACAGAACTGCGTAGCAATAGCTGTGTATTTTGTACCAAAAGCTGAGTAAAGAGCTCAGCCTTGTTGCTACGATGAAAGGAGCCAGAGTCCCATTCTTACAGCTGTCAGCTGCAACACAGGAGCAAGCCTGCTCCAGCCCATGCTACCCCAGTGGTAGTTCAAGCCCTGACAAACACTGGCATCGTCCTACCCTGCAAATGCTGTTGCTGAGCTAGAGGCTATATGTGCAGTCATTTTACTTGGCAAATTTTACTTGTACAAATTAACTAAGGTAGGGCTGTGACACCAAGCAAGGTGACTTATGTCTCTCTTCTTCCTCAGGGTGATCAAATAATGAAGATTGTCTGTCCTGTGGTATTACTGTGACCATCCTAAAACTGACACACAAGGGTCAGCCTCCATTTTCTCCACAATAGCCACAGTTTTATGATGATTTCTTGTTGTTTTACAGGCTTATCCTTCTTTGTTTATAGGTGTTTTGGAGCTCTCGGCATTTTTCACGCCTTGTAGGTAGCAATGGAGGTAATGAGTAAGTGCTTGCGTATGCCCAGAATTGTGCTCTTTTAGTCTGTAACACTGAACTCAAAAGGGCTTTGCTCACCTGTACTCCCCAGGCTTTTTACATTCAGCCAATTCATTGCAAAAATAAAACCTGATTTTTCCATCCATGACAGAAAAATAAGATAAACACTAAATAAATTCACAGTTAACCCTTAAAAGGGTTTACAATTAACTGGGGAAGCTAAGGGCAGCAGACAGAGGATTTGTGTACAATATTTTTCTAGCCTTTAAAAAAAGTCATCAGTGGGGGATTTCTGGGAACAGGGGAAACAGAAACTGTGCAGGGATTTACTGAGCAGTTCTTTGAAACTGCTTTTGACAACATGAATGACAGTTTTGAAAAGCCCATTTTTTAAGATTTTAATGCTACATCAAACATGTCTTGTTACATCAGATCACAAGTGAGGCAAGCTAAAGGGATGTGTTGTGGAGAGAGATATGTCAGGCCAGAAACTGCACATTTATACATGCACGCTCTCCAATGCTGCGTTGCTTGCTTTCCCAGATGAATAACCATGATTCACACAAGCCGCGCTGTAAAAAACTTTACAGTGCCTACCTAACCTTAACTTCAACGTGTAGCGGTAGTAGAAATGAGCTCACTAATTGCTCATATTATTTTTAAGAATGTATTTTTGCTCATCTTCTCAACACAGATGTTATCCAGATTATGCCAAACACAAGCATGTAAACAGTAATGAGCCCAAGTAGATATTAGGCATCTGAGCTCCAGCATATTTTCAGGCTAAAGAAATGGAGAGGCAAGGTACAGTAACTGTTCCAAATGCTCTGTTCACCCTTTAGCTGGAAAAAATGAAGTGGGACCAAAATAATGTTATTTCTCTTCTCATCACCTAGCAACGCTATTCTTGCTATAGGAACATAGCCAGTTATGAGGAAAAGAAAATTAAAGAGGGCAGAACGACTCACTGTCCCAGACAGTCCAAAGCCTACTGTAAGGTCGCAGCCACTGAGCAACACAAGGCACAATTAGCCTAAGAGCAGTTTTCAGAGGCTTGCAGTCTGTCATCTCTGCAGCCACGCTGTGCAGAGTTCCTCCAACCGAACTACCTTAATGCCTTATGACAGCTCTATAGCAATAAATGTTATTCCTAAAAATAAACTAGGCATAATGTATCTTCCATGCTTTGCAAGTATGAATAATATTCAGAAGCCTCCAAAGTGTTGTTTCTAGAGATTCATTCACATTGTTGTACAGGCTGCCAAAAGGAAGGTTTATAAAGCAGGAAGAAATCAGATTGCTGGGTCCTCTTCCTGCTGTCAGACTTGAGAAAGTAATTCTTGCATTACTTTATTTTTTTTAAGAAATGCCAACTGATATAAAAATATTTTGTATAAGCTAATTTCAGCAGCAAGAAAGGAACAGCAAAAACATAGCTAACCACTTTAGCAATGATTCATTAAATGCAATGTAGCTCTTTTGGACTGTGATTTGTGACTGTACAAAAATAGCAGTTAGGTTGAAGACATACTTAACAAGATAGCAATGTTAGAAGTAGACTTCTAACTCACATTACATGTCTGAAATCTAGCTTTAATTTCACTAAAGACTAAAAATCAGAATTGTAATTGAAAACTTTATACCAACCATGTAACAGGCATATTGAGGTATTTACTGTGCATATTTCTTTGTTGGAATAATATATGGATGTGTGTAATGAACCTCAAAATGTACAGCAGGAGTCACCAAAATGTAGTATTTTTTAAATTACTGAGGAGAAGTAAGCACTTTTTAAAAAATTTTTCTGTTCCCAGAGGTATTAGTACCACGAAAGTATCATCAAACTTTTGCAGGAATTTCCACTACCTCTGAGTAGGTTATCTGACTAAATACAAACACACTTTCCTACCATCTGTTTGAGAGGTGAGTTCTTGTTCTCACTTTCAACATTTTATTAAAGTCAAATCTAAAAGATGAGAAAACTTAAAAAAAAAAAAATCCAAAATACTCATTGAATCATAGGGTATTCTGGAATTTCTTTCACCAGTTTCACTTTAGGCAGTCTGTACAATGTCATGCGATCTACAGATGACTCCCTCTTTTTTTTTTTCCCCCTCATTCCAGACTCTCATGGAAGAGAAACTACTACTGCCGTCAGCAGCTCAATGGTATTTGATCTAAACTTGGGGGTACTGTGTCCTTTGAGGAGGATAATTGTACTGCAGAAATTACATGCAGATAACAGCTTTACTTCCCTGTAATGATGGGGTTTGTTCTCAGGCTCGCAGGAGTTAAAGGTAGCGGCTGCCTTGTGGTTAACGTGGGAGGGGGAAGGAAACCTCAGCACCCCACCTGCAAGCTGAAAGCCATAGGAATGTGTTACCTTGGAAGAACTCCGATCTCCTGCTTACAGAAGGTAAGCTCCTGTTCAGCCCCAAGATCCTATCCAAATGGAAGGCAAACACCTCGCTCATGTCGAGGGGTCTTTTGATGATGCCACAGTGCCCCTGGTCACAAGCAGTTCCTGTGGTGCTGGGACCCCTTGCAAATACTGCCAGGATTGCTTTGTGAGAAGGTACTTCTTGGATGCTCTCTATTGGAGAATCTGCCAGCATGCGCATGTTTAGGATGTCATCTTTGCTCAGCCAGGAGGGAGAGCTCTCACTGTAAATCCTGATATTGCTTTCCTCAGGCTGGGGCTGTGCCTTTATAGCTCCAGAAATCCCCCCAGGTCTCTGGTGACCCCTCTCCCTGATTGCTATTCCTTTATACCTGCGTTCATCCAGTTGGTGCTTTTTTGCCTCCAGAGCTATTGCTGCTCCCATTGCACCCACAGCACGTGTGGCCCTCCCCATCTGCTGGGCAAAGGCCTCTTCCCGACCTATAAAAGCAGCTTTTGGAAAGTATTGCCCATAGGACAAAGGGGTTGCATGTTTCTTCCTGCGCTTTGGCTTCACTGTGCCTCTGATATTGGCAGGCTTGCTGCGCTTGGACCGCAGGGTGATATAGACTACATTGGGTGGCAGCAAGGTCCCATTGCTACCAAGCTGGGGTTCCTGGAAGTTGGGTGGTGACAGGGTGCCATCCAGTGGGATGCCCAGAAAAGGAGTTTGGGCTGCATCTCGGAGACTTCTGGAACTGATCTTCTGGTGTCCTCCTTTGTGCTGGGGTAAAACATGACCCACTTGACTGACGAGGAATCCCAGGTAAATCACGCACGCGGTGCCCACTAGCAGATTCCTCCTTGTCCTTGGGCGCCTGCAAGTCCAGAGCCTCAGCACCCGTGGAGGGCACAGGCAGCAAATAAACAAGTTTTTGACTTTGCTTGGCTGATCAAAGGTGGTCATTTCTCTAGTGAATCCACATGATGAAAACAGCATAAAGTCTTCTGTAAGTTCCAGCCAGGATGATGATGCATTATTTCCCTTCCCCAATTTCTATTTCTCCTTTTCCAAATAGCTTCTAGCATGGGTGGTGGACAGAGGCTACTGATGTGCCTGGGAATGTGTTTAGCACTAAGGTTGCTGACACTCCACCTTCTCAAGCTGTTAAATTCTTATCAGCCACCACAGGGGAAGTGATTGGCTTCAGAGAATGAATGGAGCCAGCTACGTAAGCAAAGTTTACTGACTAGTAGTCTAAAATATCTGAAGTATCTCCTTTGCAAACTGCAAAAAGAAAAGAGCAGCATTTCATTTCATTACTCACATATGGCATCTGTGGTTCTGTATTTTTAAGAGACAGGCATTCTAGATGAGACAGTATGCATCTAGAAATTCATCAGGATACATCTTTCACTTTCTCATTACCGTTTAGATTAAACACCAAAATCATGAACTACAGGCTCAATCTGCAATCTCAGCTAGCTGTATTCCAGCACTGGAAGAAAAGCTTGTCAGACCCAGATCATTATCTTTTTCTTATGACAAATTCTTCACTAAACCTCATGTTATGGAAGTGCTGTAAATTATACAACATTAAGCACCAGTAAGTGTAGCAGTTAAATATGCACATATTCACTAGCAGAAAAATATATAAGCAGTGCCAAATTTCCCTAGTTGAATATGAATACAGTTCACATAAACACACATTAAAGATGAAAGATGGTTAATTCTCTTCACCCTTGTGAAGCCATAAATAGGATCTAGCTATAGTTTTTCAAATTAAAATGACAGTGGCTTTATCCTTTCAAAGAAATAAAGATAGAATAAGTGCACGCTGTATATATATTGCTATAAAAATATAAAATCTTACCTATTCAGCTTGACACATCTTTCTTCCTAGTAAACTCCGTAGGTTAGTGAAAGTAACTTAGTAAAAGCTGACGTTCTCAAAGTATTCTAGCACATATTTCAGTTTTAAGTATGGTTCATATTTAGGTATTTCATTGCAAGCTATATACCGTTTGGAAGCTAACTGTACTGAGAGGTGGTTTGCATATGAGCTGCTATAAACTTACATGAACCTCACATTATTTAAAAAAAAAAAGCAACTTCTATTTTAAATTCTGTAATGAAAAGTCCTGTGAAGTATGTGTCTTCCAAAAGTGCATTCCATCCATTTCTGACTCCTGAGGGCCCTCTAGTGCACTGCATGCAAATATACTGAAGAAATTCCCATTTTCTGCATTTGGGTGTTTTTTTAAATCTAAAATACACCCTTCCCCCCCACCCCCTGAATTTTAGAACTTTGAGGAATTCTATGTTTTTGTGATGAGAAATGAAAAGCAGATAGTGGCTTTTAAAATGCTATTAACATGCTATTAAACAGCTCAGGAGTGTTTCCTATTTGTGCTTTCCAAAATGAGGTAGAGCATAGTCACTTTACAGATGGAAAAGTTGAGGCAGAGGGAAGTTATGGGCTTGTGCGCAGAGTTAAGCAGTGAGACACTGGCAAAGCTCTGACTCCTTGCCTAGTCAAAGTACAAAATAATAAAATGTAGATATTTGCTGTAATTCAAGCTAATGGAGATATTGTCTTGTCCATGATTTTTACTAAGGGGAATAGACAGTTAAGGAATTGATTTTTGTTTCAAATGGGTCTGATCTGAATTTAGAAAACTTTCGAGTGGATTTTGCCACTGGCCATCCCTTTTTCTTTACTTTTTGTCTAAATATGTACTATTGAGTTAAGATTTCAGCATCCCTGCCCATTACCAGGAAAAGAGCCTTCATGCCACCCACTTTTTCCAAATCTGAGTTCTTGGAGGAATAGGGATTATAAGAAATCTCTCTGGCCACTCAAGTTCTTATCTATCTCTCTCTCTTTTTTTTTTAAAGTTCAAATTAGACTGAAGGGACACATCCCAAAAGAGAGTAATTCAAAAAGCTCCAGAAGAATGTATCATTAAAGTCAGTAAAGATGTGGCTACTGCCGCTTAACATTTTTTTTGTACTTTAAAGAAGTTGCCGAAGACGGACGTTATTAGATCAGCCTGAGATGCCTGAGGGGCCCTCTGAAAGATGAAGGGTCATTAGCGTGAGGAGCCAGCTTGGCAGCCCATTTGACCAACAGACACCGCACATGGCTCTCAGTGAGAAGATCCTTCTATGTCCTATTTAATACCACTGCAAAATATCAGCGAAGTTATGTGGCTAAAACCAGGGTAAATAAGGGTAACTGGGTATGGCAGCCTGAGAGCAGAATTTTACCTGTAGCATGTGTTTACGCATAAGCATGAAGAAATTTTTTTAAATGTCTAAGATAAGCTCCCCACTTTGAGGATAAATAATGGAAAAAAAAAAAAAAAAACCACCTCCTGGATTCTGTTTTGACTTACCGCTGATTTTGACAGTAAATAATTCGGCATAAAGCTTTTACTCTACTATGTTTCTTCCAAGTGTCTTTAAATTATTTGGAGGAATTTTACTTTTTATTGCTAATGGCATAGGGTTGCTTGAGTTGGAAATGCATCACACTGCAGCAGTTGTTTTTGAATGCCCGGTCCTTGCATGTAGCCAGCACCATGACCCATCCATTCCAATCAAGCAGTACCAAAACACAGTCCACTTCAGTTACTAACAGCTTTCCTTTGCTATGACACTTCTCTTAAATTAAAATTTTGGAACCTATATAATCTTCCTATTGCAGCTCTTTAAAGATTATCTGGAGGAAATTATAAAAGGACAGGGAGAATTGTTCTTGACTCCTCATTTCCTACATAGCCTAGAAATTAAAATGTGGTGTACCTGCTGATGTATAGTATTGACTCCTGAGGGGGGTTTTGATGCTTTCTAAATGTGACAATAGTGATATTTCCTTCCTTTCTCATGTTCAGAAAGGAGAGGTCATTCTTTAAATGTTGCACCGTTACATTCTTTGGAATGGATGGTGGTAGGAGTTCAACGATTCAATATCGTGTTAACTTAGCAGATACTTGCCTCTAATTTTGGATCTTCAAAAGATAATCAAGAGATGTTTTGGTTTTTTTTCAACTCTTGTGGTGTAGAGCTCCAGTGTCCTACTAGATTTCACAAAATAATCAAGGCTGGAATGGCTATGGACTTGTTTGGAAAACAAACATTTCTTTGTGTTTCAGGAAAGAAAAGAAAATGTTTGTTGCTCAGGTGGGTACTATTCTTCTTTCTGGAATGTTACTAACCCAAAGCTGCAGCGGGGTGCTAAAGGGCATTACTCAGCTGAAAGTGTGCTTCCTCTGTGGTCATAAAATATTCAAGACTAATTTTTTGAAAGAATAGACTGAACAACTCTAGTTGTCTGACCAAATTCTAGCCTAGGTTATTGTACTTTGCCTACCTACATTTAGCCTGTAATGTCAGTTAGATTCTGTATTTATTCCTTGCTCTAAACTACATCTGTGGTATTGCCATCTGCATCTGTTAAATTCAACTTCTCATGTCATTTCTTAATATACCCATATTTCACAGCCAGTGTTTTCCATTCCTAAGTCTAGGAACACGGGAATAACAAATCTAATATTGGAGAATAGCAATGAAGAGAAGAGGGGGATTCAAGAAGCATTTTCTAGTCCTTGACATTCCTAGGTATAGTTTGAAAATGCAAATTGCAGATTTGCAATTATTTTCTTTTTTCATTTGTTTAACTTCTGAAATTCATCTCCACTTGTACCTGCATTTGTACGAGAAACTTGTATTTGTGGGAAGGACTGTCACCCAGGGTGCTGCCAATGGTGCTGGACCAGCTACAGGCTCTGGAGGAGCTGGTGGCCAGCGCTGGCGCCAGCCCCCCCTAGA
>NW_009259317.1:779835-782388 GCF_000687185.1 Egretta garzetta | reverse complement strand
CTGCCAGCCCACCCTAGCAGACGGTCTCTGGCCGACCTGCGGGAGAGGGGCGGGCTGAGCCAGGGACCACCAGGCACCAGCTCCCATGTCTTGACTCCTGTGCTGGCAACCCCAAAGAGCACCATCCAGTTGCTTAAATGCTCTGCTTCATTTTCAAATCTCTGAAGATGAGAAGATGACAGTAACCCCTTTTTTAGGAAATAACAAAAATTCACTAATTCACCAGAAAGTTCTCAAAACCTCTTCTTCACAGGGTTTACACATCAATCGCCCTCCCCTATGCAATTTCCTTCAGCCTTTCACCTTTTTATCCTTCTTCATCCTGCCAAGTACAGCTTTTTCCTTCTTATCCGAATTATTATTCATACTCTTTTTTTACAACTTCTTTTGCAGGACACCTTCTTTCTTCTTTGATCTAGACTAAGAACAGCCTTTTCGGGTAGTGAATACTACAGCTGAAGAACTAAAGAAAAACACAGAGAAAACCATTTGTAACAACACAGTGATACAATTTTAGTATTAACACAGAAAGCTACCTCGCAGCTAGCATGTTTCTCTCCAAACCTGGGTGTCAATTTTTACAAGTATCAGTTTTTTATTTTAAAGCAATACATCTCCTGTTTCTTCATTTAGCCTTTCCTTCTTGCCCCACTCAGTCATTTCAATTTTAAGAGATAGGGGATTTAAAGATGCTTATTTTTTTAGTTTTCCCAAGATGTCTCAGTTTGGTTCTTCCTGCTGTAGTTATGACTGCAGAAGTTGCTGTGATTCAGCAAAAACCAAAATATTGTCTGTGCTGGATTGTAGAGCATTTTGCAACAAAATATGCCCTTTAAGTGGACACTTGTTATATTGATAGAAGGCTCTGAAATTTGCAATATGAATGTTGCCATTTTCCATTTTAGTAAGCCCTGTGCATTCATGGATTTCCTTTCCCACATCTTTCATCTCCAACAACCTATGTTTTCAATAAAACCAAACAGCATAAATGAATGAATTAGAGTCTGTCCATATTTGAGGTGTTTTATTTGTGCCATCAGTGTCATTTCAACTGTTGTGTTAATGAAAAAAACAATGCTCCAAAGCTAGTGCGGTTTGAAGAAGCAGCGAGGAACAGGTGAAATGGTGAGGAATAGGTATCAGTTGAAGCAGGATAGAGACAGTAATTAGAAGTGATTGCTGATGACTCCTGTGAGATCAGTTCTTCCAAAAGAAACCAGGGGCAGGATTTTTGGAAAACATTTCATTCAACATCAAGATTCTTCTGAAGGTAAAACTCAACACCCCTCTTTATTCCTGGACACTTGAAAGAATGTTGTTTCAGGCTAGGCTCCTTATTGTGTGTGCTCTTGCTCTCTATGTGCAGGCAGATCATAGAATCACAGAATCATTTAGGTTGGAAAAGACCTTTAAGATCAAGTCTAATCGTTGACCTAATACTGCCATTCCACAACTAAACCCTGTCCCTAAGCACCTCGTCTACCCATCTTTTAAATACCTCCAGGGATGGGGACTCGACCACTTCCCTGGGCAGCCCATTCCAGAGCCTGACAACCCTTTCTGTGACGAAATTTTTCCTAATGTCCAACCTAAACCTGTCCTGACGCAACTTGAGGCCATTTCCCCTTGTCCTATCGTTCATTACCAGGGAGAAGAGACCAACCCCCACCTCGCTACAGCCTCTTTCAAGTAGTTGTAGAGGGCGATAAGGTCTCCCCTCAGCCTCCTTTTCTCCAGGCTGAACAACCTCAGTTCCTTCAGCCATTCCTCGTAAGACTTGTGCTGCAGACCCCTCACCAGCTTTGAGGCTCTCCTCTGGACATGCTCCAGCAACTTTCCTGTAGTGAGGGGCGCAAAACTGAACACAGTATTTGAGGTGTGGCCTCACCAGTGCGAAGCACAGGGGCATGACCACTTTCCTAAGATCAAGGTAAAAGATTAATATTTTTCGTAATATTTTCTTTTTTTATGAATAAAATAATGTAAAATGTAGCTTCACATTGCCTTTCGAATAAAAAGCACTTCTCTCCTTCCAGGCTGCGTTTGTGATTATCATACAGGGTGTTGTTCCTCTTGGATGTGCTACAGCTAAACTGTTTCCATAGAGACATTCTGCAGTTTGTCTCTCTAAATGTCACACGGACAGACATTTATGTTAAAATGATTGATAAATGGTCCGCCGCTAGCTTTACCGCGTCCATGGGACTGAGAACTTATTCTCCAGAGAAAACCCGTATGTCCTGATTATGGATGACGCAGATTTGATTTGCAAAATATGAGGCATTACTTTAAAAGGCTTGTGCTGTGTTTGTAAAGAGGTCGATTTGGGCTGCCATCTGGAAACTGTACGCCAAGAGGACAGAGAGAAATGTTTGCTGTGTGACTAAACATGCTGACTAATAGCTTGCACTTTAACTGGTCTGGGCCAAATCTGTACAAGAAAATCTGCAAAAACCTCTTCTCAACTCTGTGCAAATAATCTTTTCCCCGCTTGGTTTTGGTAGTTGAACACCACGGGGGCTTCCCAGAGCAAAAAGTGGTAATTTTTGTGCT
>NW_009259317.1:764171-779054 GCF_000687185.1 Egretta garzetta | reverse complement strand
TCTGCGGGCCGTGTCCCGCCTGCAGCGCGGGCCGGCCCCGCGGAAGCCCGGCCGCGTTGGCCTCAGTAGGAGAAGCAACATCCGCCTTTGTGGAGGGCCCAGCCCCGCGTTTTCCCTTGCCGCGTGATCCCGCCTGCTGCGAATGCTGCCTGCAGAACGTCTTTCCGAAGCGTTCCTCCTAGGGAAGCAGAGAAGCGTTTCTCGGGCAGCTGGTCGGGGGTCGCGGTGTCACCCGAGGACATCGTTCTGAGCCGCCTTGGGAGTGACAGGAGTCTCCTAAAACAAGGATGAAAGTATCCACCCTTAATGGCGAATAGCTGGTAGGAGAAATGGGCGAATAAACAGTCAGTGTGACATGCAGCCTCTAAAAATACCTGGTCAATTAGCACAGGCAGTTTCCTTCTGATCTTGACAACAGCGTGGATCCACCTTGAGATGGCAACTCTCAAGGGCAGGCTTCCCGATTTCATGCCTGCCTGCAGAGATGGTGGCAATGTGTTGCTGTTGCGTTAAGTGAGCGTCATAATTTGTTGTGTCTCTGTGTAAAGAAAGGAAATGGCGGCCTATTTCTGAGGAAACTGAAAATACAGAGCACAACCTTCCAGTGAGGCAAGCCAGTAAAGTTAGTAGGATAAGGGCAGCTTGTGCCAACAGAATTCCATTGTAATTCCTCTGCAGCTTGGGAACCCCGATGTGCCCTTCAGTAAGGGCTACTTGGTGAAAAAAAACCCTTCAATAATAGAAACAATTTCAGTTGTCTCTGCTTCGGTTTTGGTTGCAACCACTGCGTTCTAACATCTCGGCAGCTGCAGCAAGTGCTTCTGGTTTGGCATTTGGAAGCTATAAACCTTTGGAGGCATGTGTGCTGCAAGTCAGTCTGGCAATACCTAGGTTTGTAGAGAAGAGAAGAGGCTTTTAGTGAACTCTCTGAAGTGCAAAGCATGTGCCAGAAGAAGTATAGTCAAATTAATGCTGTATGCCAGTTCATTATTTGCTCTTGGCACTGGATCATACAATCATGGAATAATTCAGCTTGGAAGGGACCTCTGGACGTCATCTAGGTCAACTCCCTGCTTAAAGCAGTGCATCATCGAACTTAGAGCAGTTAGCCCCAGACCTTGTCTGATTGAGCTTTCTCTTGAAGGCATTAAAATGGAGTTGAAAGTTGGGTCTGAGATTTAGCCAGATTTGGAGACAAAGTGCCCCAAACCTTGGAAAGTGACAGAGTTTTAAACAGTCTGAATGAAGCATACTCTTCCCTGGTTGATTGGAAGTTGTGTTTCCTTTCCATTTTTGTTGTTACGATTCTGGTTCTCCAGCTGTGCAACAGTCTTCAATGTGCACAATATAGAGATTTTTGAAAGACAAAAAGCAAGCAGAAAAGTGTATTGCCCTGCAGCACACAGGTTTTTGTCTTAGTAGGTACTGAAATATTTTCAAAATAACATTTCTCTGTACATTAACAAAATCAAAAAGGCTGATAAACCACTTTACATTTGAAAGGTTCTTGGTATTTCACCTGCATAATGACTTACTTATTTAAAGGCTAAAGTACCGACCCCTGCATTCATAGATGTGCAGTGTAATCAGCTTTATATCTATGTCCTTAACAGCACAAAGTTCTTCCTGTGCAAAAGCAAGCTCTTGTGCCTTGCTTGTTCCCTAAATGAGTTAAATTTATTCACTCAGTGAGTCAGGTTTGATGGAATGAAGATAACTGATGTAAGCCTTTGTCTATCTTAATCCACTCATGTGGTGCCACAGTGTTTCTTAGCCTGTGAAGCCAATCACTGAAGAAATCCCAACATTATTATTTGCACTGCTCAGTGTCTACAGGTCCCAGGTAAAACATACTTTATAGAAAGAGCCTTAAATACAGCAAAAACTTCCTGGAAGTGCTTATCCTCTAAGTAGGCAAGAAAGATGAAGAGAAAAGGAGAAAAAGTTAATAAGATAAATGGCAATACCTGTGTCATTGTACCTCCATGATGTGTCTTCTAAATGCCTTCTGTGTTTTTCCTGAGTACTCAAGTTAAAAATATACTGACATCTTTTGAGGAGAAAAATTACAGAAACAGTATTAGTTGTGGGATTGAACTTTTCACCTGCTAATGCAAATAATTAATTTCAGCTGACACTGATGGCTCTGCTGAAACTGTAGATAAAAGCACAACCTCAGCAGATGCAAGCTCTCAGTGTCCTAAGGACTCCAGAGAAAGTAAGACTGGAGGGTAAAATAAAATGAAAGAATGTGCAGCAGCCCAGCTCTTCCTTTTGTGTGGAGACTGTAGCCACAGCACCACTTACAAGACTTGGCAAAATTTCCACCATCCTATTTCAGCTTTTTTCCTCCAGGCAGTAGCTAGTCCACCTACACTGGACAATGTCAAACTGCATTGGGATGTCATCAACAACAGGATTGCATGTGTATCTCGATAAATAAGGCCCTTTATATTCACAGCATATTAAGTATCCTGTTGCCATTTGAAGTTAAATTTCCAAACACTTTTCTTATATGTAGTCTTTTAAGTGTCATGTTAAGATCCTGTATGCAAAGACCATGTTATTGTAGTTGTCCTCAGAGCCACCTTTTCTCTCAAAGTCATAATCAATATCAAAAGTACACATGTGAGTGTAACTTCAAGATGAATCTCCCACTAAAAAAAAAAGGGGGGGGGAGGATTAAAAAAAAATCTTAACCTTTCTTATTATAGCTACGTGGAATGAATGACGAAAGATTGGAGGCAGTTTCTCCTTTTGTTTCCCAAAGAAAAAATTAGCCTTTATTTGTGTTTTATATCAGCTAGAGCAGTCCTTGTGGTTACCTCATGATCCTATGTTGATCCTAACTGTGGCATCTATAGAATCTCTGCCTGCTCCAGGCAGTGGGGCTGCAAATTGCCATAGCTGCTTCTGCCAGTTAAGATTTCATCTAATCCCTGCTTTTTTACACACCCCAGCATGACCCCACTTTAGCTACAGGAATAAGGAATATTGTGATAGAGCATCTCCCTAAGCATCAGGGCTTCCCGTAGGCCTCACAGATTCAAGACCTCTCAATCTTTGAGTGGGTTTCTACATTCACATTACATGTTTTCAGACATGCTTTTCTGTGAAGCTGATTATGAAACGGACAATAGTGACTTTTTGTCCATTTGTTCTCAAGTTACTTCATTCACATTTTATGACAGCTTTTCATGGGATTCTGCAGTATACTCTGCAGTTCTTTCCAGCTTTTGAGATTGATAAGTAGGGCCTTTAAGTTTCAGATTTCTGAACTAGATTGGTATTATTTAATATTCCATGTGTTTAATTCCACTTTCTGTTTTCAGAATCTGTCAGGACCTGCAGCAAAACAACCCCTCAAAAAGACGCACCTTCAGAACAAAGATGAACACCAGGAAAACTTACAGTACCTTTAACATCAGCAATGGAACAGATCTAGCTATTGGCTTTACCTCTTCCACAGTAGCTGTCCTTCTCTTTGGGACAAACTTTGTGCCTGTTAAGAAATTTGATACTGGTGACGGTAAACTTATATTCTTTTGTTGGTTTTGGTATTTTTGCTAATAGCAATAATATCCTAGCAGCAAATATGAGAGTTTCTATAGCTAGAGAGATAAATATCATCACAGCCTTAATCCATAGAGCATGTTTTAATTTTCTTTGCTATTGTTAGGGTATAAAGCAATAATATGTTGGTTCAGAATGTGTCAGATCTTTAGAAGAGCCTTTTTACCTGTTGTTGTGCACTTTAACAGTGATGATGTGCATTTTGTGAGCATTTCACAATGGAAAGTGAAATGTCCTTTCTTCTACCCTTGTGGGGATTCTCAAATACATACAGTGTTATTTATACTGTAAAAGTTGTTGGACTTCAGCATTTTGACTTTCAATTGTGGATCTAACATAAAAGAAATCAAAAATTGAAATTTTAATACCTTTATCTGATGACTCAGTAAAAGGAAACTATTGCTTCTATTTCCTACTTGGAATTTTATCACTTTATTGTACTACGTTCATGTTGTATTTGCATGTTTAGTCAATTCCCAGATCCCTAGGTGAATAAATCTGCTGTTATGTTACTGCAATAATAGTATCTGCATTACAAGCTGGATATAACCTCTTTCTTCTGTGTGCCAAATATGGCCCTAACAAGACAAGGCTAGATTTTAAAGCAAAACTCTTAGCTCAGCTGGCATAAAGTTAACTGGTCTGCTTAGCTGACCCTTAGAGAATCTACAAAGGTAGAACAGATCTCTCCAAAGTTTTTATCATCCTCAATGTCCTGCATTAGTGGAAAAGCCTGAGCTCTGAGCTGTGAAAGAGTTTCGTCCTGTGCAGTCATCTATGTTAGCTGCTACTTGGGTGGTTGGGGAGGTTTGCAGTAATTGAATATCCTCTTTGTCAGAAGCCTGTCAAAATTTTCATCTGTTTGAGAATCAGAGCTTGTGTAAACTTGGTCCAGCAAAGTGTCTTTTGCAGCTGTGTATAAAGGATGCATAGGAAGGAAAAGGTTGACAGAATTGGAACACCCCACCCTAAAATACATCTTTTGAATGTATTCTAACATGGTTCCCTGAAACTCACAAAGAGGGTGGCTGCCTTTCAGTTTTTTCTGTACTATTTTATCTACAACATAGTATGTTAAGGGATTCACACGTGCAGTATTCTACAAGTTCTCTGTTGTGTGCATTTGATTTTTCCATAGGCATGTTCTTCCAGTGGATTCTCTGTGCCTCCATATGGATAGTTTCTTTGGTGGTCAATTTAATCCAGAATTGTCGCCAGTTTTGGCCTCTGGCTATGGTTGGAGGTTTCGTGTGGGCTACAGGTAAGGATAAAGAGATTCTAGTTCTTGAAACACAAAGTAATCCTAACTGTTCATAAAAAAAAAAAAAAAAAAGTGATAAAAACTTTTCCATATATAAGGTAGTAGTTATTTAGCTTTTTAAAGTCTCGATACTAATAGAGCTGTGCCCTTATAGCAAATGTTATTTTATTATTCTTATTTTATAAGCAGCAAATTCACACCGAAAATTACTTTAAAAATACTATGGAGGAATTGTTTGTGTTTAATGGATTTATTTTTAAAAAACACTGTTTTCTACCACCTTGTAGTTGCCTAAATTTCTTTGCCTTCTGAACAGTTACAGAATCTAAAGCAAAAAAATATATAAGATCACAGTCTAGTTTTTAACTGATTTTAATTTTGGGTTTTGTATTTTAGGCAATGTTACAGTTGTCCCTATTGTTAAAACTATTGGCTTAGCTCTTGGTCTTTTGATATGGGCTTCTTTTAATTTGCTGACAGGCTGGGCAAGTTCAAGGTGAGTACGTTTAAGTCTTAAGTCATGCATAATTACTGTTGCCAGTTCTTCATTAATAACTGCAGTGGAAACACTATCACCAATAAAAAGGATTTATCATATATGTAAGATCTTTTTCCCTCTCAGTGGAAAGTACTCAGGTTAATTATTTTATCTTTTTGTGTTTCCTCTGTCTCAATAGGAAGAAGAATGCCCAGCAATGTTCATTAACATAATTGAGTGAATAAATAATGTCTTTGTAAATGTAAAACCAGTATGATGTTTGTATTTTTTCTTCTACAGCATGGGCTGATAAAATAATTTAAATTAACTTCAATTTTTAAATACCTAGATTAAAAAAAAATCAATATAAATTAAATCAGTTTAAAGATCATTTTTGTAAAGTAGATGTAGCTCCTTGCAAGGCAACTGAAGCACCAATCCAATACTGCAAATGTAAACCTAAGCAGAGTTATTTACGTGAGTAAAGATTTCCAAGACTGGGTTATAATTTAACTATTTGTATACAGTCAGTGCAACTAAGTGAAACTGGTTAAATATTCCAGGTTTGGTTGGTTCGGAATTGACCCAGAAGAGGTATCAAGACCAATCTTAAATTACATTGGAGCTGGACTTTCACTATTAAGGTAAAAATTTATTCTTATAATAAATTTCTGTAATGTAAAATGTATGTTTAATAACCACAGAGACAATTTAACTAAAGGGAAAATGTATTGAAGTATTTTTACAAATGGATTTACTGCAGGATTCATGAGCTATCCATACCAAGCTGGTCAGTGTTGCATTTCAAAATAGAAACATACGTGATATCCAGTACAGTGGTGAAATGGTTACTCGTAAACACAGAAATATATTTTTATGCTTGTAGGCATGTTCAAGGCAAAGCAGTGATGCACAGATTGTCTCCCTAGCTAGGTTATTCAAATGGTTCACTCTCCCCAGATTTTGTGAAAGACAAAAACCTGACTGGAAGAATCTTGAAGAGAAAACGTCTTGTGATATTTCTGATCTGACTTCACTCAGGGGTACAAATCCTTCCTATTAACTGTAGAATGTGGCACAGGACCCCTTCCCAGATCCTTTGGGGTCCATGAAAAGCCAGAGGCTTTGCATTATGTCTTGTCCTTAATAGCTCTCTGTCTTGTAACTCTAACACCACACTTACACCAACTCCCAAACAGTGGCTTTCTTTGGGGTCTTCAGAAAGACTTCTACTCTTATTTTTTGTTTACTTGTTTATGAGTGCACAGTTTGGTCCAAACACAGAGGTCTTTAGCTACATAGGAGTGTTCTTGCGTTCCCACTGGGTGGCCAGGAAGGTCCTTCTAGGAACATAACAGTGGCCCTAAATCCCAGGGGCAGTAGGTTTGCCAGAAGAGTGCTAAACAGCAGATGCACGTAATGCCTTTAGGACAGAAGGGTGTTAAGAACATGGAGATGATAGAGCCATTCTTGATTGCTAGGAGAGAGCTGCTGCCTTAGATTCATGAATTTTGCTTCCACTTTTCTGCTTTCCTGAGATTCTGCAGCTTTTTACCCACTGCTCTTACATGTAGCACATGATTTTGAGGTACTCATGAATAGTAGCAGTGCTGCCTGGTTAATTCATTCAGCTCACCACCTGCTTCCTGCTGGTTTCTGAGATGTCACAGAGAAGTGATCAACAGGGAAAAAGATCCTGACCAAACATGTTTTCCTGGCAAGCTGCACAAAGCCTGTGTATGTCGCTCTGCAGAGCTCAGAAGCATGTATTTAATTTTAGTCTCCTGTGTGGAACCTGTGCATGTTTGCCTAGTCTCTCTGGAGGAAGCTGCCATCCTTTTATATCTATCCTTATTCCTTCGGCAGGAGGTGAATCATTCTTCAGTTTTACAGCTATGAGAAGGAACTCCTAAATCATTGAAATATCTTGCATTAAAATAAAAAACAGATCCTGCCAGTTCTGATTACATGTATTTACCTGATTTACTGGAGCTGGGGGTACAAATAGTAATGTTATCCTTTCTTCTTTATTTTATTCACTTAATGCACTGGAGCACCACTGAGCAATACCCTTCTCCCACATATGTGTGAGGCCCTGTAGGAGCAGTATTCCTTCACTCACTTATGATAGAAGACTAAAACCTAACATTTTTCCTTGAGCACAGAGCCAATTCTGTGCAGGTTTAAGTTGTTCCATACAGAATTTTCATACAGATGTTCCATTGTATGTGTGGTTTAGTACAAACGGGCACTGTGAACTAAAGCAACTGTTGTAGCGTGCGGTTGTAACTACACACGGTAAAAACGAGACATTTCAATCCCACTACATAGAAGAGAGATCTATAAAGCGATACAAAGACTAATTTATTTACTTGCTTTCACTTAAGTTGTTTGTTAGGACTATTAAAAGCACTTGCATTTTTTAAATATATTGAAGTGACTCTAGGGCAATAATGAAAATAATGTGCCTCCAAATACAACTTTTGTCTCTGGATGCTAAACGTAATGTCCTTCTGAGCTGACATGGTATTTATTGGTGTATTTTTCTCTTCTGAGTGCTGTCATATTTCTTTTTATAAAAACTGAAGTCCAGAGTTCTTCAGCTTCATTAGAAAGTACACCTTTACTGAGAGAAAGTGTAAGTACTCTATAGTTGTTATTTTACAGCAGTGAAAGTACATATCCATTTAAAAACAAAAAATTTGCTTAATGTTAACTGGATTTGCTAGGATGTGTGGTAGACTACATAAAACTGCATTAATATGCGTCTATTGTATTTAATTTGTGGATCTTGTATATCCAGTTGAATGTGAGCAACAGAAAAGGTTTTTCCAAGTGTTCTTTCTCTGTCGTCAGCTTTAAACAACTTAGAAGTCCTTTTTCATTATGACAGAGGTTATATAAAAGAGTGTATTACTTTTCCTATCTGAGAAGAAGCAGCAATTTGAATTAAAACCTAGCTGTAAAACTGGGAGGGTGCGTAGATGAAAGGCAACGGGGTGTATAGCTCTTATCCACCCAATTTTTGCCACATTACAGAGCCAGGAGACTGTGAAGAGCCGCTGATACTCAGCATCAGCTGCGGCACAGGTTTGCGGCCAAGGCGGGGTGCCAGATTGGCTGTGCTCCTTTGGGGGCCCGAAGTATGCAACAAAAGCTGGGGAACACTAGGCTCCAATTACCATTGTACCTCACTCTTGTAGGTCAGTGATGCATCAAAGCTCAGTTGGTACCTGAACAGAGAGCCCCTGATAGTTTTCTACCTGTGCTCAGTGCTCACTGGAGGTTCCAGTCTACCAGAGCAAATCACAGAAGACACTCTGGTTGCAGGATTAGAATAAAGGAATGTTGCAATTTCTTTATGCTGCAGACAGGATTGTTAATTTCCCTGTTTGCAAATAGTCCTAATGTTCTGATAGTAACACCAGAGATATTAACAGAAGGGAAGAACACATAATAAATAAAATCTATAAATTAAATCGTTCATCAAATTTAAGGGAGGACAAGTTTTGAAAGTCAGATCTACTTGCATGCAGATTTTAAAAAAATGCTAGTGAGCACTCTATTGTATAGTAAACCCCAAATCCATATCAAAACTCATAAATTTTGAGGTAGGTAGATTCCATTATTATTTTGCTATTTAAAAATATATATTTCTCCTTTCTTCAGAGTATTTCTGTAAATTCCTATTGTTTCTCCTCCATTGTAATTTTATTTTCTTAGACCAAAACTGTTCTGTTTAATACAATGTTTGAGATTTAAAAACAAATAAACAAACCTGAGTGAAAACTATTGGGGTTTTGCAGCCTATTAATGTTTCTGAAGATACCTCTGATGACTCATGGGTGAACAGACTTTCTCCAGCAAAAAAAAGACTCATGTAAGTTATTAACAGTTTGATTACTGGTGCAGGCCAAGTAGCCAGAGAAAGCAGTTGAATACAGAGGAAGAGCTGAATTAGTGTCCTATGATTTTCCTAGCACAGTTATGCGCTAACAGTTTGTAAAGTACAAGTCTAGTGTGCACATGTATATATGAATAGCTGCTCGATCTCTTAGATATTTTTTTTCCTTAGCACTGTTAAGTGTGCCTTACCTTGTCAAGTAAGTATTAGTTACTACTACAAAGTACATCATCTGCTAAGTAAATAGCAATAGCAACTGATTACAGAGCTGTTTTTTATTGCCTGGTTGATCAGCACTCCAGCACAGAAGGAGCTTATGCTAATAACATGCTTCCAGGTGTGGTTTCCAAGTGAACACATCTGGAGAAGGCATGGCAGTATGGTACGGAGAGAGCAGAAGTGCTCCAAAGTGGGAGCAGCAGCTAGCAAGAGGCCAGCATGGGGAGTGCAGACAGCCAAGACCACAACGATCTGGAGGTGGAGAAGGGGACCATGGAGGCAATGAACCTGGGAATAGTTATAAAGAACAGTGAAGCTGACAGTGGGACCATGTTAACTATTTTTGCTGCTTTTCTCCTAGCTCTGCTTTTAGGAAATCCTACTTAGTTGATTTCTCTTGTCATTAATCTAGACTGCAGGCTCTGGGACAGGAATTGTCTCCGTTACTTGGCCACAAAGTATAGGAAAACGAAGTTACTGTGTTGAATCATTTCTACACTAGAAAATAAAAATGTGCTAAAATGTGTTATTTTTATAGCGTTACTAGCAATTTTTGTGTGACACAGTCTTTAACTGCAATACTGGACTTGTCGTAAGTGTATTGTCTGCTTTCCTAGTTAACGCCAGGCTATTTTCTCTGATTTTTGCTCTTTTTAAAGAGGGTGTAGCCTGGCTGTAGTGGCTGGAATACTCTACGGTTCCAGTTTTGTACCAGTACTTTACATCAAGGACCATGGAAGAAGAAATGAAACTATATACGCAGGAGCAAGTCAATATGGTAAAGGCTAATAGGTCACTTTTACTTTATTTCATCATTATATTTTGGTCTCCTGCTTTTGTAAAGGCATAGAGTGAAATTTTTGACACTCCTGGAAATATACCATGACATCTTACCATAGTTCTGCACTATGTTAGATGTTGTAATCATAGTACTAGTACTCCCTTTTTCTCAGAGGTGAATTGCACCATTAAAATAACAGTGAGAAACAGCCCAGAGGATACTGTACTTAACTCATAGTATTTAATGCCTTCTGAAACATAGCTAGCATTCTCAAAATACAAAGCTCATATGCCTGGAACATGAGGTAAACAAGAGCACAAGCTGTACCAATTGACTGATAGGACACCAATAAAGGAAGAGGAAAAGCTTGATCATAATTGATGAGCAGAAGAGATAAATAACAACGTAAGTAATTAAAACCTTGTCGTTTTGAAATGGAAACCTTTTAACATAAGCCTAACTGCCACTTCCAAACAACATTTCCCCAGAAACATTTTCCTTAAGATTTAGTGTATAGTCTATCAGGTAATACCAGCAGCAGTTTAAGAGCAGCATATTGCTGAGACGGCATAACGTTGCCATTAAGAAATTGTTTGTTATGTCACATATGATTTCTCTTGAATACTGCAACTTCCATATTTCCCAGCTAGACGAAACAGATCTCACCATTGCTGTAGCTGTCTTTTCTATTGAGGATTTACAACTCCAAGGAAATAGAGATCACCTTGCTACATGCTTTTGCTTTACCATATTGTAAATATTCTCTTTAGCAAATACCAAGTCCATGAAGGATTTATTATTGTTCATTGGTATAGTGATCAAAATTGTGACATGTTCTTCAAGATTAAGAAAAAAAAAAAGAGCAAAACTGTGCCATGTTTGGCTTACATAGTACATGGTCTTATCTTGCCCTTACAGAAAAGAAACAGGAGTACAAATGCAGATGGCCAGGAGAGGATCTCCTTTTTAGCCTCACCTGAAGGTCTTGTTAAGTTTTTAATAAATTAATTCAGTAGTTTGACTGATAGCGTTCTGGAAATAACAACTCGTAAAAATGCATAAAAGCTTGTGATAAAAATCCTAGGGTCAACGCAGCAGATAATTCATGTTTAATATATGTGTGATTGACCAAATCCATCCACAGTTAGGCTCGCAGATATACTCATCACAATCGAATTTGAGTTGTTGGCAGTAGCACCTTATGTGTTTTTGTCTATGTGAATGCTATCAGTAAAATAAATATAGTTAAAATTTATAACTGGTGCTTTAAATTAATAGAATTTTGTGATTTCTCTTTCAGATTTAGATTACGTTTTTGCACACTTCAGTGGAATATTTCTTACAAGCACCGTCTACTTTTTGATCTACTGTGTAGTCAGGAAAAATAAACCTAATGTTTATCCCCAAGCCATATTGCCAGGTATGACTGCTTTTTAAATCAGCAGTTAATTTCAGTTACTGTTTCTTGACTGTTTTGAAGTGATTAGTTCAAGCTAAGTGTTGGAATTGCAGTTTGTCTTTCAGGTCTCTTCACATGCCTTTTTGTCTCTTTTGAATATCGCTCCTATTAGGTTAATTAATTAAGGTTAGGAAACAATGATAAATTTTGTTCTAATCTGGAATTAGAACAAAATGATATTGCATACATCGGATTTTCAAAACCTGAGTGCCAGAGCGAAGAGCACACTGCCCAGAAATTTGCGAATTTTAATTAATTTGCTACTTCAGTTGGAGTAGCTGATTTAATCCCTTGAGGTTTGGTTTAGATTATCAGAGCCAGCTTGTTAAAGTCATTAACATACTAAAATACATACATACAGTTTCTGTATTATGCTATGAATATAAATGTTCCACAAATTGCTGTCCATACCTTGCTGTCCATGTTTTTGATTGCGATTTATTTTTCTAGGGTTTGTGTCTGGTGTGCTTTGGGCAATAGCCAATTGCTGTTGGTTCATAGCCAATCACTATCTCAGTGCTGTGGTCAGCTTTCCAATAATTACTGCAGTAAGTATATGAAAAATAGAATCTATGACTAGAATTAAAAGTGAAGGGTTTCCTTCCCCCCTCCATTTCTGGAATTAAGTCGAAATTATAATGTCTGGAGCATTTTAATCAAGAGTATGCATTGACTTTTCTTCTGCTTGTCTGTGCTAGCCTTTGTTTTTTAGGAACATACATGATTGCGACAAGCACCATCTTGGTGAATGCCAAGCATAAAAAACCAGAGAAATTGAAAGTGTGAGTCTTTAGCTTATGTAAAAGCCAAAGCTCTGTAAACAAAACTATATCAATATTAAATAGTAAATTAAAGTGATTAAAAGTAGAAACATTTTATGCTTTCATCCCAGCAAGTACATTTTGTTCTGGATGTTTTCACTTGTGATTTTCATTTCTCTAGCAGTCATTTTGCTTAGTTAAGTCAGGTATTTTTTTTTCTTTTTACAGTTCTTGAATGCGCAGAACAGATTATGCATTGCTGAAAATAATGTTCTTATGCAAATGAGGGAAAAATAGGTTGGCACGTTTTGTTTGGTTTATTCCTGTTTATGATACTGTACCTTTAAAGCACTGTTAATTTCCAGAAGCTGCATAAATTCCATCAGTAGGCAAAAATAAACTTTGCCTTTACTCTCTTGCCAGTCTACTAGATAGTGCTGCAAAGGCGGATAACTTCTGGCAAATGAGAGTTCATAAATATCAAAAACAAAGTTTTGCTGAACAGCTGCATTTTGGAAGCAAACTAATGAAACAACGTTAATAGGGATTAAGCTTTGCCTCAAGATGCGGTAAATCAGAATAAACCCAGCAGTATGCAATGAAAAAAAAGACTTGGGATCATTCTAATTAGAAATTGAAGGATTAATGGAAAGCAGCTTTAGTAACTCAGTTATCAGTATGCCTAAAGGGCAAGGATATAAAATGATGAAATGAAAAGTTTAAGGACAGCACTGATGAGAAACTGCCTATCTGGACCACAGGTTCGCAACTGCTGCTTTACTTCATCCTAGAGAGAATTTCAGACAGCCATTCATGACATCCCTTTAACAATTTGTTTCATTTTTAAAGTGCATTCCTTTTGCCGTGTACGTTATCTAGAAAGTGAAATAACACCTTAGCTATTATTCAAATAATAGTTGGCAATTTTGCTAGGAAACAGCACCCACAAATACATTCAGCATGAGACACTTTCCTGCTGGCCTAAATCTGTGTCCTATCAGCAGTACTGAAGAAAGAGAGAGGAAGATCACTGTCCAAACATCTGTCAAGTGTTTCTGAGAGCAGCTCTAATGGGAAGCATTAACAGAGCCAGTTTTCGCTTCATATTCAGATAATATTTTCTCATCAGTCATGAGAATTCAGATCCTTGCTCCCACAGGGGAAAAACTATATTACCAGGAGTGCCTGGAAATTATTGTTGTGTATCACTGCTTGCTGTTAGCTAGGAAATCTGTATGACAACATCACAGATAATCAGTGGTTTTCCTGACCTGTCTATCTGTCTGGCTTTGTGCTTTGTCCAGATACCTGCTGTACAGGAAATACATTTATGTTCCTGTCTCTTGATACCATACTGAGCGATAAAATCAAACTTTGTCCAACTAGTTAGTCGTGCTAATAAAGGAAATGTTAGGAACACCCATGGTAGTTGCCAATAAGCCTGAATAGTCCTCTGAAATGGGGTAACACTGTGGACTGTAGTTTGGACTGAAGTGAGGCCTATTGTTTGGAGCCCACTAAAAGAACATATAACAGCCAGTGCAGACTCCACAGAGTAATTTAGAAATAAATTATGCCTTCTCTGAAAAAAAGCCTATTGCCTCTTTAGCCCTTCTTGAAAATTTTATTGTCTTACTTCATAAAGATTTCAGTGATGTTTATGCTTTTGCTGTGAGTGCTGTAATTATACAGAATGGAAAGGCCTAAATTTGTTACCCAGACAAAACTCAACCACCCTGAGAATGGTAATGAGAAGGGGGCACATTTTAATGAAATGCTGTAACATACAAATGGATCTTATTCTTTAGGGTCCTGGCCTTGTTGCTGCAATGTGGGGAGTCCTCGTATTTAAAGAAATCAAGGTAATCTTATTAGGTCTCTTACCTACTCTCTCTCACTTGTCTCTAGCTCTAGGAACAGCATGACTTGGTGTACAGCTGTATTCTTAGATTTCTTCTCCTTACAAGTATTGCATTATGAAGCTGTAAATCACATCATGCAATACTAAGTTTTCCAAGAAATATGAAGAACTGTGAACAGTTTTTACAGGAATGAAGATTTGAATTCCGTAATTGTATGAGCAGCAGTGGGAGTAAATGAAGACTGTAGCAGGGCCAGGAGGCAGGATGCCAAGCACAGCCTAAAAAAAAGTCTTTATTTGAGCCAGTTCTTTCAGTGGGGGCAGGGGAATGAGCAGTTGTCCTAATAATCACGTAGATTAGACTTTCAGGGTCAGATTCACCGGAGGACCAAAAATTGAGACAGAGATTAGTTGCCCTTGCTAATTACAGTATAATGTAGAGATTCCTAAATTGATATGGCAGTGATTGCCTAGAACAGGCTAATTTAGTTTATTGGATGTTAACATATGTGGCAGAAATTCTTTTTCTAGTGGAATTTGAAGCCGTGAACACTAGCAGTGTAATCCTCAGGTTCTCTTAGTTAAT
>NW_009259317.1:756957-764144 GCF_000687185.1 Egretta garzetta | reverse complement strand
ATTTTTGGTGACTATGTAAAATGCATTAGGCATCCTTGGGTCAGGAACTAGAAGTTCTCTCTCTCTCCCACTGCACATTAATGTTGCACCACACTAGAAGCCAATCGTATTCAATATCCAAATGTGTGTGACTCACTAAATCTTTCATTCTATTCATGCATTTTAGAATAGTCTCTGCATAAGTGCTTTCTGCTTAAAAATAATCTGAAAGCAGACAAAGCCTTTAAAAATACTTTAAAATTGCTGAATTAATTTTGTGAATATTTTACTAAGTATATGGCATCATAGATTACTTATATTAAATTGTTTTGAACAATTGTGTTAATGTGTTACAAACATTATATGATGTAAAATGGTATAAATGGATTTATTAATTTTGTTATAAAATGAAAAACCCTAGTTCTTTAATTTTTTTTTTTTTTTTTTTTTTTTTGGTGAAGCAGTACCTCTTATGACAACATGATATTTTTCTTTTTCTCTCCCTTTGGCTATCCAGGGACTGAAAAACTACATGTTACTCTCAGTAGCGTTTTGCATCATTTTGGCCGGATCACTCTCCACAGCTTTTTCTAAAGTTTGAAAGGATTTTCTGGACCAGTAGATGGTGCTACTGTTTAATGTAATCAGAAAGACAATATTGGTGTATCGCAATACATAATAATTTTCAAAATGTATTTCCAATGTTTATCCTAACTTGCTTCAGGCAAGTGAAAAAGAAAACCTTTGCTAAATGTTCCCCGTTTGGCGTGAAAGGAAATCTGGACACGTTTGTTTCTGCATTTCTTGGAACAGTAAGGATATTAAAGGATTTTACTTTATAAAGCTAAATGATTTTATAGTTACTAATTATTTTTTCCTGGTTCAGATACTAGACATAAATTGCAGTTCACTGTTGTGATGGTGGATAAATGGATTTTAATTCTGTCACTAATACTGTATGTATTTGCAAGATGATTCATTTTATTGTAACATTCTGTTTTATTGACCTGAATGTAAAATATGTTTTGGTGTATTCTTTATGGAACTGATACACATGAAGATGTGAAGCATTTTTTTTATTTAGAAGCATTATTCTTTAAAGTCATCAGTTTACATAAAAAATTTTATCTTCCAATCACTTCAGAAATTTGAAGGAAATAAGGAAAAAAAAAAAAAGGTGCTGTAAAATAAATTACTTGAGTTTGCTGCCAAACTGTTTGTTTAGTTGCAAGAATATTATGTAGAAATCATGGCCTGCATGCAAATAGTTGGGGAAGTTTGGGGGTTTTTTTCAGTTGTATGGCTCTTTGCGAGTAAACATTACATTTCTGTAACTTGTGGTGCTGCAATATGAGCTAAGTATGTGGTTCAAAGTTCATTTCCAAATAACTCTGGGCATTTTCTGAATTCTTTTCTATGTAGCATATTCAAATCTTAAAAGTTATGTATGGCAATATTTATTACATTGAAGCACTGTGCTAACACTACCCCAAACAAGGTCAGCTCTATGTAAATCACTTCTGACAGTTATTGTCCCACTTGTTTCTTTAAAAAAAAAAAAAAAGAGAAGTAGGTTTCACAATATTTTTAGGCAAACTAACCAGCTTCTAACTACCTGTCTTGCTAGAAAGCCTTAATATCCAAAGGACATTCCCTATGGGGAATGTTATGTCCACTGTTGCATGACTACCACTAACGTGGAGAACTGTTTGTTTTCTTACTCAGGGCAGCTGATGTTTCTATGTGCAAAGCCATGTTGTCTGCACCTCCCCTCAGTCTTTTATTCTTTAGACAGCCCCGGCTCCAGCAGTCTTCCCTTGTTTGTAACGTGCTCATCATTTTTCTTGCGCTTTCCTAAACTCTCACTAAGTGGACTAGATCTGTCTAGAAAAACTAGACATGGCAGTCAGACTCCAGTCTTACAAAAACTGAGAGAAGCAGCAGTAGGTGGTTTGGGTTGGTTTTTTTCATCATCCAATTTGCAAGCTCTGTTTGTCGTTGCACATCATAGTGTGACACTTTTTGCCACCACAGCTTGATACTGTTAACATGTTCAGATTGCAATCGTAGTTTCTCCTTTCTGCCTTCCACCCTTCTTTGTCTGCTACTTATCCAAATTGATATTAGAACTGTTACTTAGCCTGCTTTTTCCCTGTCCTGTGTTGTTTATTACTACCCAAGTGTCAGAACTTGGTGTTTAACAGTTTTTTTCCCCCTTAAGGCATTTCTCTAACTTCTCTCTGTACGTTAACCCTGTCCTCCAACAAGTTGGTGGCATTTTCCAGCCAGATGTCATCTGCAAATTTAATAAGCATACTCTCTAATTACTGTATATCATTTACAAAAGTGTGGTATGATACTTGCCTTTACTTACGTCTTGAATCTAATAGAATATTTCTTTGCATTCTGACGGGGAACAATTGATTACTCCCTTGAGTACCATTTCCCTCTGTCTTACAGCGGTCTTATTTGGACTGAGTTCTCCCAGCTTTTAAGTAACATCTGATACAGTTGTTCAAGTCAACATACATGATGTGTACCACCCTAATGCCTGATATTGGAAAGAAAGCAAGCCAGTTTTCTCTCTAATATCCAGGTCAGAGACAATTTCTTCTTGACTGTTACTTACCTAGCCATTATTCTATTGATTCAGACAAGGAAGAGTAATTTGTTCACATGTTTTTGAAATAACTTGAATTAAATTGGACATTTTTCATTTCCCTGTATCTGTTTCCCTTCTTCTTAAAGATCACAAGAACTTCTATATTCCTGGAATATACCCCATGCCAGAAAATTGCTGATAAACAAAGAATTGGCAAAACCAAAATAGGGTTCCTTGCAGATATGCTTTAATAGGCAAGTTATTTCTCAGTATTAGCTCTCATTCCTATGCCAGTGTTCACAGTTGTGTTAGCACCAACTGTAATCTGTTTTAAGTAAGACTGAAGGCACAAGGGTGCTGGATGCTTCAGTTTATGTCACTGCTGAATAGTGGCAGATTATCTCTTATTTCCACACAGTTACTGGCAAAAATACCAGTCTTGTAGCTCACTATTTTGCTAAAATAATTATAATGCAATACAATATTTATAAAGCTAGTGTGATTACAGCACCAGTCCACATTGATGTACCAATGCAACTGCTCGGGAAGGATCATCTATTTAGTTTACTACTACCTGTAGGTCATCTTCCACATTTGGTTAAAGACTGCAAGTACTGTCTATGCTACTCAGTGAGGTATACTCTTCACTGGTTTATGTTAAGTGAATTACTAATGCCTCAGTCTGGAAAAATGGGTGGAAAACGTTCAACCAGAACTCTCAGGGAGGGGAGAACCATGTCCATGTGGGCTTGGACGGTGAACTAGCCTGTTCACGCTGCTGCTTCCAGGGTAGAACTAGCTTTTAAGGAGTGTGTGAGACCCATATCACACAACAGGTCTCTCAGGCCCCAGAGATCCCTAGGGCACCTTCAAGGGAGAACAGGAGCAAGCAGAAGCAAAGGTCAGAGAATCAAGAGATGCAAGAATGATTAAAAACTGAGCTAAGCATCAGAAAATTAAAGACGCCATTTTAGCACAGCAAACCTCTGGGAGGAAAAAGGACCAGGGGAGCAGATGAAGCTTTGTGAAGGTTTTACAAGGTTAGGTGTATCGCAGAGCAGAAACAGAGTATGGTGTTTCCTAGTTGTCTTTACAGCCGGGCAAGCCACAGTACTCACTGAAGAGTCAATGCAGAGGGGCTGTCAATGCAATTGCTGGTGGGCCTGCATGAACTCCACTCGGTAATTGCATCCCCAGCTGCCTGAGGAATGAACAAATGGGATTGCTCAAGCCAAATTGCTGTGGGACCTAGGTTATCCCTAACCTTGGCCACCTGTTTCCTATCCTACATTACAGTGAAGAGCCATAGGCCTTGTGTGCTGCTGCAGGACCCTGAAGCTCTGTTTTATTTGGTGCTGTGAGTATTCTGAGTGAACACATCTTTGGTTTTGCAGATTTTTAGCCTGTAACTTTTAGAATCGTTTAGGTTGGAAAAGACCTTTAAGATCATCAAGTCTAACTGCTAACATAACCCTGCCATCCCACCACTAAACCATGTCCCTAAGCACCTCGTCTACCCATCTTTTAAATACCTCCAGGGACAGAGACTCGACCACTTCCCTGGGCAGCCCGTTCCCATGCTTGACAACCCTTTTGGTGAAGAAATTGCTCCCAATATCCAATCAAAACCTCTCCTGGCACAACTTGAGGCTGCTTCCTCTTGTCCTATCACCTGGGAGAAGAGACCAACACTCACCTTGCTACAGCCTCCTTTCAGGTCGTTGTAGAGGGCGATAAGGTCTCCCCTCAGCCTCCCTTTTCTCCAGGACAAGCTGGTTACTAGTGCTGTAGTGGAAATGTTATGACAGGTTAGCAAGTAGTAGAAAAATTTGTCCTGGCAGTGCCTGGTTTTACTTGCCTCAGTTTGGATTTTGTTTTGCTGGCTGCATTTGCTATTTGTTGTGGTTCAAGATAAACCTGAAAATGGACAACGGAACTGGATCTGCTACATCCATTCCTTATTAGAGGACTGGCTCTGTATTGTGCTGAATGTGCAAAAAGTGAAGCTGGCTTATGCCTTGGCAGTTGAGATGCGCTTAGGTTTAGGTTTTAGGTTTAAACTCTTACCATATGCTTCAGTTTGCTTTAACTGAGGAGTCTTTTCTAATGTTGTCTTAAGCTTCTGTTATGTCTTTTGAGGGATGCTCTGAGGTTAATGCCTGGTATGGGCCCAGCACCCATCTACTGGGTATGATTACAGGGAACAGTTGCATCTTCCAGGGTGGGAGTACCTTTACGTTTCCAGGTCGTTGGCTTTCTGAAACAAACCAAAAACTGAACTCCTGATGGCAGCAATTGCTGCGTAAATGTATGTTGTTTAATGCAGTGCTCCAATCTATATGGTAAAGCTATCAGATGTGCAAACTTAGTTAATGACTGCTAGGGCATTGGTTAAAATTCTTGTTTGTGACTCAAGTACAACCTTTCTTAAATGTCGCCTTAGCAGCTCTTCGGTTGGATTTGCTTGCCAACAGCAAAAAAGCCCCACCTCTTGCAGCTCTCTTCCATGAAAAATCCTCTGTGGTAATTCATCAGGATTTATGGTTTAAATATGTTTATTCCAAAATATTTTCTTATGGTGTTCACTTGGAAGATACTGGATAAATATTCCACTCATTTCTGAGATTTTCTTGTTCTTGAAGTTTTGAGTTTGAAGTAATGCTGGTACTTCTTTCATGTTACAATGCTGGATTAACAGACATCTGTTTATAGAGCTGTTTATACAAAACAGTCTGGCAGCAACCGAGTTTAATAAGAGAAAATTTTACAGCTAATATAAATTATCATGTCTCTGTTTATATCAGTATGCTTTCATATCAATGTAAGAACTGACCCAGAATATTTATAAATTTTTTTTTTTTTTGGGGGGGGGGGGGGGGGGGGAGGGGTGGTGGTTAGTTGTTTTGTGTAAATAATTGAAGGAAAAAAAAAAAAAGTAGGACCAAGGTGGAAGAATCACGTTTCTTGGAGAAAATGATACTTTCAGATATTTTTTTGTGCCCATTTAATAACTTTTAAGAATAGATTTGAGTTTGCTTTAAGAATTTTTCTGTGGTAATATCTAGAGGCAAACTAGTCTTTAAAATTTAGGTAGACTAGGAGTTTCCAAGTAAGATTTTTGTGCAGTGTTGGGAACCAAGGAACTCAGTGTCACTTTTTTTTTTTTTTAGATTTCCCTTACCTGTTTATTCCTTTCCCTATGTTTATTATCAATTCATTTCCTGAGACTCACTGCCCTTCTTCCAGATTTTTATTCCTTCATATTCTTAGTAAAAATTATTATTATCTGGAAAAATAATTTACATAGATTAATTCGTATGCCTTCAAATGTGAACAGTGAAAACTGGCATTTTTTTATCCCTGTATGCATTTTTATGTTTTATCTATATAATCATTTTCTTTTGCAACCAATATTCAAGGTTGATTAAATGCTAGTTCAACAGTCTGACCTGATCCTTAAGCTTTCTTGCATCTGGCATGAAAATAAAATGACAGCCAAGGCGATGCATGCTAGCAATTAGTGTCATTTCTTTTTTTAATTTTGACCTTGCTTTCAAATAGAAGACTGACGTTTAATGCTGTATTCCATAATTACTGAATGACTGATGGATTTCACTTCCATTTAACCATATATAATGCTGATACGTAGTGATTGTGAAGTGTTGTATTTTAGCTGATACAGCTGAAGTGATGGTTCTTCCATTTTTCATGCTTATCGCAAAACATTTTTTTAAAATCTAAAATACATTTTTCTCTTTAAAGTAAACACTGAACAGTTCTTGTGCCTCTTATTGCACCAGAGGGCCTGTCTGAGGGTCTAACCTGAGAGATGAAAGAAGACTCCAAGGAAAGAGGACCCACATGAGTTCTGCTGCCGGTATCAGTGATTCCGGCAGCCTGACACCGCCATGCGTTTCCAGATTGTACGAGTAACTCCTAATGATCCTAGGTGTTGGTATTTATATAGGAACCAATACACCAGTAATGAAATAAATCACACACAGAGATACATCAGTTATTTCCCATGTCCTAGCATTTTTCATGTGTGGATCTTTTAAAAACGTTTCCTGTAGAACTGGGAGACAAACCATGCTGTTCCCAGGGCCAAAGCAGGGATGGGGTGGGGAGGAAGAGAGTCTTCACCTCACTGGTTATTGAAATGGGAGAACTGGTGGCAGTGATGTTTCTGCACCCTTTGGTTTTGTATTGGGTCAAGCTGCATAGTGCTGTGCTTTCTATTGGTATGTAGAAAGGGGTTGATAACACACCAATGTTTTGGCTACTGCTGAGCAGTGCTCGAACAGCATCAAGGCTGTGCCTCAAACGTCCCTCCCCCCCCCAGTGGTTTGGAAGGGGGCAAGACCTGGGGAGGGGATGTAGCCAAGACACCTGACCCAAACTGAGCAAAGGGATATTCCATACCATATGATGTCAGCTCAGATATAAAACCTAAGGGAAAAGGAAGAGGAGGGGGGGCATTTGTCTTTTATGACATTTTGTCTTCCAGAACAACTATGCATACTGAAGCCCTACTTCCCGGGAAGTGGCTAGACATCGCCTGCTAATGGGAAGTAGAGAATAAAATCTTGTTTTCCTTTTGCTACCG
>NW_009259317.1:742344-756895 GCF_000687185.1 Egretta garzetta | reverse complement strand
TTTCTTTTCCCTCTCATTCTCTCCCCGCCTGTCCTGCTAAGGAGGGGAGCAACAGAGTGGCTTGGTGGCACCTGGTGTCCAGCCAAGGTCAATCCACCACAGGTTTGCAGTGAGGGAAATAGTAACTGTGCCCCAGTGCTTTGAGCTATTCTCGTTGAGCCCGTAGGCAAGCCTCAGAGGACGTTATTGTTACTGTTCATGGACTAGAGAAAAAAATACAGCCTCTAACTGATGAGTCATTTTTCATTTGTATTGTATATGGATGGGGCCTGGGGAGAGGAGAGCTTGTTCAGGAGCTGCAGAATGATAGCTGCTCCTCACTTGTATTTACACATCTGAGCTTTGATCCTAGCTGACGAAGAGCCCCAGGTCTGCAAAGGTCACACGCTCTTCACAGATCCAGCGTAGGAGAAGGGCTGAGCTGGTATTTAACTGGACAGTAATATTTCATGTCAAGTGATGCCTTGAATCTGCAGTTCATTTTCCAGTTGATTTTGTGCGTAATTGGAAGGTTGGAACTTGTTGTATATAACCATATCGTGGCTTGTGTTCCTCGAAGCATGCTGTGCTCATCAAGTTCAAAGGAAATAGTTTAGACCGTTGGCTTGTTGTGAGTCCTGCAGATGTACCTGCAGGGAGCATGCATAACCTTATCTGCAGCTTCTGCTTCAGATGTTTGTGTCCAGCATTTTTAAGTGAAGTAGTTGAAATTTAGTTCATAAATCCATACAGAAGCTACTTGTTCTAGCTCACTAAAGCTGTATATGATTAAAAAATCTGCTCATTTGAATATTTTTAGAGGTTGGCAGTGTTTCATATTATGGATGTTTGCAATATGAACAACAAGATATTTTAAAAAAATAAGTACTTGCAACTTGTGACTCCAGCAGCGCATGTTGTATTTTCTTGGCTTTCAAGAGGCTGGTTCCCACAAAACTTTCTTCTTGTACCTTTCTAGCTTTGCAGACATTGAAGTAAAATGCTTGCCTTTTTTTCTTCTCCACTGATCACACTTATAGTTTAGTACTTGATATGTTCTTTTTTTTAACTTAGCGAGCAACGATCTATTCAACGAAGCAATAGTGAATTTCACAAAGAGGAGGATAAGCTGAACTATGTACAATGCGTGTACAGCCTGACAGTTTTGGTGATACCAAGCCACGCTATTTAGCAGATCACACCTTTTGTTTTAAGTTACTTTTATTTGGCAATTTCCAATCTTGCCACATCCCCTGCATCTTCTTTGTTTAAGGGAAATAGCGGTACCATCAAGATGGACTCATCCAATTAAGACTTCTGCAATTAAATCAGGATTTCACTCGTTACGCGAGTCATGTTGATTTAAGATGCTGTCACTACCTGTTTGTTGTTTGCTACTAACAGACACCTCACAGCAAATTCAGTGGATATGATTGTGAGGGTTTTCATGTACTCATGGGCAAAAAATCAGCTACATTAACTTGCTTCACTGTGAAAAGGTCACCCACGCAAATTTTGGGAATGGTGAACGGAACCTCAGCCTAGCACCTTGAGAGGAGTATGTCCTGGATACTTTTTATCTGATTGTTGTGAAAGAACTGCTGTTTCCTAAAACTTTTTTTTCGTTTGTTTTCATTTGATGAGAAGATTTAGCTTTAATTTTTACCTGAAGTTAAATCTTTGTAATCATCTGTAAATTTATTGTGCCCTGCTAAGCTTTCAAATCTATTTGCTGCTTGTCCTATTTAGCATAATTTTCTTCCCTTTAAAGATAATATCTTGAGCTCACTAGAAATTCAAAATCTTGGCTGCTGTAAACACAGTTTTGCATATGATTTGTTCTTTATCGGCTATGCCTTAGATGTTGTGTATTAAATATTGCCTGCTCTTCATGGTTAGGGCTGTCTAAGGATGTGATGTGTGAAGTTTGGCCATCTCTTTCAGTTTTAAGTCTTCATAAAATGTCAGTTAGGTGAAAAGACATGAAAATATCTGTTGGGCCTCCATGAAATATGCTCTGATCAGAATTTGGGGACCTCTTACTTTTCTTTCATGAAGGAGAACCAAAACAGCAGTGTTGGACTCCAGCAAATGGATTTCTGCATAGCGCTTTTAAAATATATATATATATATATGTATACTAAAATACTAAAGAAAGAATCTGTGGTTGCAGTATGGTTTTTTTCTGAGACAAATAGGTGCTGAAGATGTTCTACGTTAAAAGCCATAACTCTGCTGGCTATTAATGGAAAACGTGGAAGTACTAGGCATTCTTTGCAGATGCCATTGTTCTCTCCCTGAAGTTAGCTAATAAGAGGGGGAAAGGCATTTTTGTCGTAAAGGAAGTTAATACATGGACAGTGTTCGGTAGGCATCAGTAAACCTTGATATTGCAAGTAGTATTAACTTACGCTCAATCTCTTCTGTTTACTAGACGAAAAAACTACTTTACTAAGTAAAAAATACTGTCAATGTTGGAATACAGATCTGTCAAATCATCACGTTTTTGAATGGGTTGTAAGATACAAGTTATGTTGCTGGCATTTTATGACATGTTCTCTCAGCAGAATTTCTTTGAGCGTTCTCCATGAAATATCATTGCTTGTGAAACGTGCAGCCATCTTCTGCCAGGGCTGCTGTGCAAACCTCTTGTATTCCCCCCTCGCCCTGTCCCAGCGCTGGAACAGGAGATTCAGTCAGGGGCTAATGGGTTCTCAATTGTCACATAGTTATCACTCAAAGCAAATAACAATTTTTTTGTTGAACAGCATTTGAATTCAAGTACATGCATGTGGGCAGTACTTATCATTGAAAAGTAGGGGGTTACATGAGGCAATCCTGTGCTTGGGCATGTTGCAGAAATGAAGAGGCATGTCTATATGCACAGAGAAATGATCACAGAAGTGTTAATGGTGAAATACTAACTTTACTCAGAAGAGTAATATCAATTATTAAAGTGGAAATGATGTTTGGTTTGGGTTTGGGGTTGTGGGCTGGGTTTTTTTGTTTGTTTGTGGGGTTTTTTTGTGACATAACAGCTGGCTTCGTTATATTGTACCTGACCTTTTAGCAAATCTGGTGCAAGTTGAAGTCTCACATCCAGTACACAGGCTGACACCCTCACTCACTGAGTGTTTGAGTTGGATTTGGATATATGCAGTCCCATTGCACACCACTACTTTGTTTCTAAGCAAATTGGGGTAGATGATAGGAGCACGACTACAATAAAGGAACCAGGACTGCATTTTGGACAATGCTGTTGTTCCAATCTCAATATTATCTTAAGCAATTGACAGCTCCAATGTTTATATCATCTAAGTGATAGTTCTTATGCTAATCCAGTAAATGTGTGCTAAGGCAGCTGAAATTTCAGGTGTAAATTGACTGTCAATCTAAATATTCTGTTTCCGATCAGTGACTTGCAGATATCCCTTGAAGACCAAATGACTGAAAGAAAATGCATTCCCAGCCAGCTAAAATATGAGCTAAAAATCAAAATGTCATCAGTAGAAGGGTGTCTAACTACTAAGCTTTGACATGTCCTTTCTCATTTAAAAACATCATTTCTAGAAGAGTATATGTTAAGCTGCTGGCTCGTGCTTCTAAACTTTTTCAAGTCATAGATTGCCAGATGTATTCCTCTGCAGGATTTTCCAATTCAATAACTTTCAAGTTATTTTAGTTCTGTACAAAACATGTATTTTCAAATATGTGTAAATTACAAGTGCTCTTACAGTGCAAAATCCTCACTTCAGCAGATTCTCACAAGTGGAACATGAGCAATTACCAAAAGAACACCTGCATTCTTGCCAAGAGTCTGCTTTAAGCATCTGTATTTCTGATTTTCACCTCCATTCATCTTCACTCTAACTTCAGGTATATTGTGACCTAATCTGTTTGTTTGTTTTTGTTTGTAGTCATGGAATTTGCTTTAAGATCATTTAAGAAGATGTTAAGGGAGTTCAGGACAACACAAAAATGCATTGAAAAAGTGTGGGGGTGTTATTTAACTTAGGTGCAAATAGGGCTTGTAAAGTACAGCGATGGTGGTTGAGCTTCTAACTAAAGATTTAGTAGGGAAGCATTGCAAAATCATCTGTTGAGGAAACACTGCGTTTTAAAGCTAAAATCTCATAATGCAAGTCCTGACAAGGGGGAAAGTGTGTGAAATATGCCTTCTCACAAGATTTGGGCAAAAGGAGTTTCCTGGGGAAATTTAAACTGTTGCAGGTTCAGAGGCCAAGGCATCGAGGACGCAATCTTTGAGGAGAGATAATTTTCCTCTACGCTCATGGTTTAAATCAATCAATGGAAGGGATATAAAATGGGCTGTTTCAGAAACTTCTTTCCCTCCCTGTCTTTCAAAGACTTCAAAAAGATCTTCCCTTTTAGGTGACACTCCCTTAGGTTTTTATTTTACTTGCGGCAATACCTTCTTCTTTCATTTACAGTATATGAAGTTCAAGTTTATTTTTTTTGAGTACTGTAGACAACTTCCTTGTATACACATTCAAAATTAAAAAGTTCTTTATTGCTCTGTACTTTTCAGATATTTTGCACATTAAAAATTCTCTTATTGAAAAATATGCAGATATTTGTGCATTTATGATAAAGCAATAGAGATCGTTATCCCCAGTATTATTTGCTTTGAATAATTTATCTAATAGTTATTACAAAGGGACCTGCAGTATGTGTCTCACTTATTTCTTCTTAAAGAGTGATTGAATTGCCTACTGTGATATAGAATAGCAGGGCTGTAAGAATTTTTAAAGATGTATAAAATTATATAGATGGATTCAAACAACTTCTGACTTTTTGCAAATCTGGGACAAGCCCATCTTCTGGATTTAGAATCAAACTTGTTAGCTGATCCCTTTTTCATGCAAGTAATAAAATCAGAACACTAAATCTGAACAACTGCCTCAAAAGTCAACTCTCTTGACATACGTAACCTGGACCTTTGTATAGTGCTTCATGACAGCATGGGTGATAAGTGAAAGCGTGTCATCTGGAATTGGGGGATATCGAGTACAAATGGTTCACATGGTAGTGACTGATCTCAGTGTTAGCAATAGGGAATGGTATAGTCACGAATGGCAGAGTATTAAGACAAAAAAAAAAAGAAGGAGGTTGGTATGCCAGTATTTCAAAGTGGATGCACACAAACCAGCATAACAAGCTTATTACACTTTTTATTCAAAAGCATTAGCAAATAATGGTAAATGTGGTAAAATTCCAAGCAAAAGAAAAGGGAAAACAACTTACTGATGTTGAATAGACTTTTAAAAGAATCGTCTTTCTGCTGATGGCTGAGCATCGTGTTCTTAAATGTGGTAAGAAGGGCACACTGAAGAATATTCACTGATAGCTGTTGTTGCCAAAACTACCAATAAAAAGTAAATAAGAGATCACCCGTGATACAAAAGAAAAAAAAATCAAAACATGTTCTTTGTGCGCTTTTTAGTCTGATTCATGAGCTAGTACAATCTCTGTAAATTTGTCACCTACCAACCCTCCAAAATAACCTGTTACAACTCCTTTGAGGTCAAGAACTCTCAATAGACCTCTTTTATTTTACAGTGTAGCAAATCTACCTAAAAGATTAATAATGTTAGATATGCACAAAGTAATTATTATTACTGCTTTAAATACTTAAGATTAATATTAGACAGCATTTGAGAAACAAACAAATTATTTTCTATAAATTTTTTCATTCCTATTTTTATTACACTTGAAATAGTGACATCAGAGTTCAGTGATAAATACAGAGTTACCAAAATAAAAAGTTTCTTTTAAACATTATAAGTTCTTTTCTGGAGTTTGGTCTCTGCCAGATAAAATAAAAATATGCTATATCCCAATGGGAAGAAGCTGTTTGCTTTAAGTAATGATTTAAGACTCAGTAGTCTGAGTCAGTAACCTGAGTTGTAAGTAATGACTTCAGACTTCATCCAGCTGTACCTTCATGATGAGATCTATGCTGCAACCACAGGCTCTCACCGTGAAGATCCTGTGCTCACTGAACCAGCAGTGATGTCATTGTTTTTATGAAAGACATAAAATACTGGTTTGGACTCCCAGGCCCTTTATGTATCTTCAGTCTTTGGTGATTACCTAAAAGCGAGACCATTCTTCCAAACAAATGATTGTCAATAGCTATTTTGTTGATGATTTTATTTGTAACTCTTATCAGATCTTGACTAAATTTAAGGCTGGGAGAATCAGATGTTAACTTGTAAAGTGGCGAGTTTACCAGTTCATCAGTGAAACTGTGCGAGGTAACTTTTGCATCCGTCCAAGGCAGGGCTGGTCAGGTTCTGCATAGAAAAGTGTTGCGGGATACTTTCTGTCTGTTCTGCAAGCTCATAACCAGAGAAGTAAAACATGAGTTGTAACATCTGGCCTGAGAAGAAAGGAGGCCATTCGGGAATATTTGGAACTGTTGTGCTCCTTCAGTTTGTTTGCTCCATCAAAATACCAGACCAGATCTCTCACCTGTGGGTTGGAGAGACAGAAGTGATACAGAAAGCCAAGTATTTTATTGTCTTTATCCAGGTTTGTGCTTTAAAAATGTTTATTTTGAAGAGATGCATAATCCCGAAATATTTTGTACAGCTTTTTCATTAAGGTGGAATGTCGAGGGGAGTATTACCTAAACCCAACACACAGAAGAAATTCCTGGCACATCACATTCTTTTCTAATGTGACATAGACCAGTGTCTGATTGTGGTGGCTTAAATTGTATAGAAGGCTTACTTTGCCAAAGTTATTTAAATAGCTAGATATTATTATTATTATTGTCTTTGGCCTTGAATTTAAAAATTAATTCACTGGCATCATCACCATATAGTCCTTTGATGAACTTACTTTAAAGTCTTTCAGCTGCACAAGCTTTAAACATTCTACCTTAGCATTTGTCACAACGAGCCAGTCTCTCTGAACTGCACTTTGTTAAGGCATCTCTTTCAGAAATGTATTCCAGGAATTTCTACGACAGTAATTAAAAGTGAATTTTCAGGTAGATTCTTTCTTTCAGCCTCCAGTTCCCCAGGCTAGAAAAGGAACCAGGAGTGCGAGGAGATTTTGCAGACTTGTCGGGTGTTCGTTTTCCCTGCAGTCAGAGCAAAAGATGAAGGGACAGACACAGATCTGCAATAGAAGTTGTAATTTGTAGCTCAAATCTTTTATTCCTCTCTATAGAGGGATTTCTGTGTGTGTGTGTGTTGAGGGGAGCCCTCTTTCTTGTATCTTTTTATCACCAGGCTTAATCACAGTTTACCAAGAGGAGGTGAGAAACCTGCCTTTGAATGAACGCTAAAATTCTCCCTACTTAATAGGTGCAGCTACACATCCAGCATCTTTGCTGCTGCCAGCCAAGACAGTGAGCTTCAAAAAGGCTGAAGTCTCTGATTTTCCTGACAAATGCACAGGAAAAACTGGCACAGCAGGTTCCCATGCCTATGAAGCCACCTAATTTGCAGTTTCCGTGTCCCAGGGCATTAGACAGAAGTGAAGGGGTTACATGTCAGGAGCCTGATGAGCCACATTGGGAACAGTTGGCGGCAGGGAAAAGAGATCACAAGTGAAAAGCAGACATTAAGAAGAGGTATCACATCAGGTGGCGTTTGTCCAGCAGTCAAACTCGTTTTAACAATTACAAATTCTCAGGAAGGATTTGTCACCTGAATTTAGAAACTACAAATTTACCTTTATTGGTCTCTTAAATTTTGAATTATAATTACAGTAATAAGATTTCGTTGACCTGATACTATGTATATTACCGATTCCATTCCTAAACAAGAAATCTTACTGCATTTTGCTGACAAAAATATGCAGTCTGCCTTAAATACACCTTGTGTCAGAGTTGGAATAAGTTTACAGGCACAAAAAATGGCATCATCAGAAAAGCAAAGGGTAATAAAGTTGTTCATCATAAAAATAACAACTTGTCTGAACTCTAACAGAATTCCTTCTCTATCCAGTCAGTAAATTGGTATTATTAGATGTGGTGGGATTACATGAGTATGTGAGTTCTCCATCAAGCAAGCAAAATTCTGAAGTTTTTTTGAGCTTGAACCATACAGTTCCAGCTCTGCTGTTTGTGGTGGTTTGGATTCAGCTCGCTGACTGGGGTTCTCTTACACATCGTGCTCAGGCAAATTAACATCTGAACACTCTTCATTTGTGGATCTACAGAGGTCATTACAGGCTACAAAATCACAGTTACTTCTGGGAAGGCTCCCTGTTGTTCAAGTGAGCCTTGCAGGAAGTACAACGGCTGAGATAATTATCATTTGAAACTCGAAGCCTATGGATAGCTTCAGTACAAACACAAGGAGCTGAAGTTTTAAGTCATTTAGTTGAATCCGTGCATAATAAATAGAGATGCTCACCTGCTTATGCAATTAAATAAATTAAAAAGCCCCAAGCAAACAAAAAACCAACCCCCCACAAATCTTGACTGGGCTAATATCATCAGGAAGGTAACTGGCAAAATAAGTGTCTCCATTTTGCTAGGTAAGTAATGAACCGACAGTCTTCTGTTTCTCCTAAGCCATTAAATGTTTCTCTCTCGAAACATGGTTGCACCTGTTTCAAAAATATTGAATGTGGATGTAGCTTGGATCACTAGGGAAAAAAATAGATTTCCTCAGCTGCTATTACAAATTTCATTTCAGTAATAAAAAAGACACATCTGTTGAACATTGTTCCTTTTCCTGCTCTTAATGTGTTTGCATCATCAATACAGTACGATTTCCTCCACTGGCTTTGAGAGTTTGAGAAAACTTCCTTGTTAACAGACAGGAGTTCTTAAATTTTAGTCTTTTGTTATGAGGGATTCTGATAAAATTGTCAGATGCTAACCTGAAGTTAGATTAAGAAGCTCATAAACTGGAGTTGTACAAATGGGTTTATTTCAGGTCTCTCAAAATATTTCTAATGAAATTATGTTCCTACATAATAAATGAAAAGAAATTCCTCACAAAAGGAATGTGACAAATAACTCAAGCCTAGAATTTTAAGTGTATATCTAAAAGTCTGATTTCCTATCTGTTTAAGTTCCAGACCCTGTCACAGAGAATGGTTTGCAGGCAATGTTATCTCTAATGCTGCACCAGGAGGTACAAAGCACAGTATGATGTGCTGTAAGCTCTTCCACCTCTGCAGCAGAGGGTTTGTAAGTGGGACCTGGGGTATGGCAATCAGGTGCCAGCAATGGAAAAAGCTTCCTAAGTAGGTTATTTGGCCCTTTCTGGAGGAGTTTCTTTCTCAAGCAGGTTACTGACTGGATTTCTAGTGGCAAAGCCTGTGCCTGCAAATTTTATTTCACTGGGTGAATAGCCTTGGTCCTAAAAGTTGTACTGTCAAAATAGCTTAGAATTTTCTTTTTAGGGAGCAACAGTAAATCCTTTCAAAGTAACCCCTCACTTGCCTTCTTTGATGCATCCTTCCATAAAGAATCTCATACCGGAATTTATCCCAAAGTGGCATGGTAATTCCTAAATCCCTTGGGATCTCTTCTTCAACTCTGTAGACACATGGTACATGGTACATGACTGTTTTCAAGAGACTACCTAGACATGTTCTATCATTTCAAACATCGCCAAACAAAAGATATCTCTCACCAGAGTTAAAGTTTATTTTTAGTTAGGAAATCTGTATGAGTTAGCTTCAAATGCTGCTAGTAGAATTGGCAGTTTAATCAAAGTGCTTGTGCTACTTACTAGACTAAAGAACAGGGTATTTAATTTTACTCAGTGTGTGACAAGGGAAAATACTTTATTTAATCATTGCCCAGGGGACTGTAGCGTACTGGGAAGGTAAATCTGCAAGAGAAATTGCAGACTTTCCTGTATTTGTGCAAAAATGTAGTGCTTGAGTCTACAGAGAACTTGTGCAAAGTTTTCTCTGAAAAATCTACAGTCTCTATATCAAATATGACAGTCTGTTCATTAACAGGTTACCCATTCATTTCTGTAAGATAATGCACTGTGGAAAGGCAGAACATTAGCAGAAGCTGTGCTTCTACCATGTTACCTAACAGGCACATTGGCACCATGCAGGGGAAGAGAAACACAACCAAAAGAGAGATGCTCCTCAGAGACCTTCAGTACAGATGTGAAGTGCTAAATGTGCCCAGTCTCATGCTGAATAAATCTAAACATACTTCAAAAATATTGAATGTGGATGTAGCTTGGATCACTAGGAAAAAAAATAAATTTCCTCAGCTGCTATTACAAATTTCATTTCAGTAATAAAAAAGACACATCTGTTGAACATTGTTCCTTTTCCTGCTCTTAATGTGTTTGCATCATCAATACAGTACGATTTCCTCCACTGGCTTTGAGAGTTTGAGAAAACTTCCTTGTTAACAGACAGGAGTTCTTAAATTTTAGTCTTTTGTTATGAGGGATTCTGATAAAATTGTCAGATGCTAACCTGAAGTTAGATTAAGAAGCTCATAAACTGGAGTTGTACAAATGGGTTTATTTCAGGTCTCTCAAAATATTTCTAATGAAATTATGTTCCTACATAATAAATGAAAAGAAATTCCTCACAAAAGGAATGTGACAAATAACTCAAGCCTAGAATTTTAAGTGTATATCTAAAAGTCTGATTTCCTATCTGTTTAAGTTCCAGACCCTGTCACAGAGAATGGTTTGCAGGCAATGTTATCTCTAATGCTGCACTAGGAGGTACAAAGCACAGTATGATGTGCTGTAAGCTCTTCCACCTCTGCAGCAGAGGGTTTGTAAGTGGGACCTGGGGTATGGCAATCAGGTGCCAGCAATGGAAAAAGCTTCCTAAGTAGGTTATTTGGCCCTTTCTGGAGGAGTTTCTTTCTCAAGCAGGTTACTGACTGGATTTCTAGTGGCAAAGCCTGTGCCTGCAAATTTTATTTCACTGGGTGAATAGCCTTGGTCCTAAAAGTTGTACTGTCAAAATAGCTTAGAATTTTCTTTTTAGGGAGCAACAGTAAATCCTTTCAAAGTAACCCCTCACTTGCCTTCTTTGATGCATCCTTCCATAAAGAATCTCATACCGGAATTTATCCCAAAGTGGCATGGTAATTCCTAAATCCCTTGGGATCTCTTCTTCAACTCTGTAGACACATGGTACATGGTACATGACTGTTTTCAAGAGACTACCTAGACATGTTCTATCATTTCAAACATCGCCAAACAAAAGATATCTCTCACCAGAGTTAAAGTTTATTTTTAGTTAGGAAATCTGTATGAGTTAGCTTCAAATGCTGCTAGTAGAATTGGCAGTTTAATCAAAGTGCTTGTGCTACTTACTAGACTAAAGAACAGGGTATTTAATTTTACTCAGTGTGTGACAAGGGAAAATACTTTATTTAATCATTGCCCAGGGGACTGTAGCGTACTGGGAAGGTAAATCTGCAAGAGAAATTGCAGACTTTCCTGTATTTGTGCAAAAACGTAGTGCTTGAGTCTACAGAGAACTTGTGCAAAGTTTTCTCTGAAAAATCTACAGTCTCTATATCAAATATGACAGTCTGTTCATTAACAGGTTACCCATTCATTTCTGTAAGATAATGCACTGTGGAAAGGCAGAACATTAGCAGAAGCTGTGCTTCTACCATGTTACCTAACAGGCACATTGGCACCATGCAGGGGAAGAGGAACACAACCAAAAGAGAGATGCTCCTCAGAGACCTTCAGTACAGATGTGAAGTGCTAAATGTGCCCAGTCTCATGCTGAATAAATCTAAACATACCAAAGGACTGGCAAGAAGGTCCTAAACAAATGGGTGATTTTACCTGAATTTATACTCCCAACATTTTGCAAGCATCAGATCACTGATCTTGAAAACTAAGACTTTCTCAGGGAGAAAGGATATGACCATTAATATCTATGCAACAGAGGATTATTTTACTCCGGATGCATTCTCTTCATTTAAAAACTGTAATTATTTTTTTTTTAAAAAAAGTACGTTTAAGTTAAATGCAGAAAAGGGAAAAGACATTAGCAGACTACTGCTGTGTTTTTGCAGATATACGGAAAAGCTGTGTGTTTATGGATAAATTTTTTCTTCTCAAGTTAAAATAAAACTGCTTTGACAACCTGACCATCCTTGTTTCCAGTTCCTGTCTTGTCATCAGAAATACTACATTCTTCTCAAACCATTCTCCTGCCTTTCCTCTTGTAAACTAAATTCATTATGTAATTTTATTCTGTTACCTTGGGTTTTAACCCTCTAGATCCAACCCAGGTTACCCTGAGTCCTCTTCAGTAAGGAGCTTCTAGCTTTCTGCTGCACTCACCAGGAAACCAAGAATATGAAGCTGTCATGAATGCAGGATAGATTTGTTTCATAAGGCAGCTCTCATGAGACAAATTCCCAAAGTGGAATGAGAAATCGCGTCAGAACTCTTGCCTGTCCTTTAAAAACCTGTTCTTTATTAGTATTTTCTGTTATTTCACACACCTTCCAAACAAGGAAACCATTACAGCTATCTGTAACATTTTAGGCTGACTCTTCAGTTTTCTGCGTACCAAGATACACTTTTTCTACGTGCAAAACTGACTTGAATTCTTTGTGCTGGGGATACCTGCAAAAATGCTGACTTTGGCTCATACCACCCATTTGCTTATGCATTCTTATACACTGGAATTCTCTTTCTGAATAACATTAAATTCCTCAACTCAACCCAACTTTCTGTGGTTTTATCCTTGCTAAATTTTTATAGCAATGTTTTCAAATTATGAATTTAGACAGCTTGTGTGATATAGCATCATTTTAAGAATATGGTTTGGATTTTGGCTATAGTTAAGTCTCAACTATCATGAACTGTATAGCCTAAATCCAGAAGAGAGAGATGGAACAATCTGTAAGAAGCAGGAGAAAGGAGGACACCAAAGGAAAATAAAAAAAAGGATGCTGAGGAGAAAGAGGGGCAGTAGTTAGAAATGGGAAAGGACAGACCTGAGAGCAAGAGAATAAAGAACAGAAAGAATAAAAATCAAGGATGAAAGTCTAGGGGTAGAGGGAGGGAGGGAGCATAACTAGGGCCAACAAAGAGACATTAAGTGATACAAAGGACAAAATTAGGGATGAAAAGGAAGCAAAAGACATCAGGCTACAGAGAGGAACAGTGTTATAAAGAAGAAGAAAGAGGGAGAAGACTGGAAAAGGAAAGATGAGGGAGGGTAACTGCCAGGCAGTTATGAGAAGCCTATCTGCAGCTCTTACTTTATTTAATTAGGACAACAGTGTTTCTGAGGATGGGGATGGAAAGGGATGCTGGCCTGGGAATGGGCAGCTGTGAGCACTTCTCAGAGCATCCATTTGGAAAGGGTCAAGCCTCAGCGGGTCCTGTGCTTCCTGAGGGTGGGTTTCAATGTTTCTGGAGTCCAGTGATTGCCACAGCGGCGCGACTGTTTTGTTGTGGTTCACCAGGGAAATAAATTACTTGCTCTCAGTAAATCCCAGTTATCCACCTTTTATTCTTTTATGTGTCAACATCACCTCTTTCCTTTGATTATTTAAAAGTTGTTTGAAGTTAAATTGAAGAAGTGAACATTTCATGAGCATTTAAATTTAATTGTGCAAAGGGATACAGAAAGCAAGAACCCCCAAAAATGCATTTCAGACATCTTTGGGTTACTTTTCAAGAACACGAGGGACATTCACAACTCAGAATTATTATGGGTTCCACTGCAACAGTTGTGGGGGTTTTGTTTATTATGGAAAGTAGAGGCCTGTCCTCTTTATGTACATCTCAAAGATGTAATAGTACATCTCAAAGATGAACTCTTATTCTATTCTACAGCTGAGTATTTCCCTCCTTTCTCTTAATCATTTTTTCCAGGCTTTTGTTTTCACAGAATCACACAGAATCACAGAATGGTAAGGGTTGGAAGGGACCTCGGGAGATCATCTAGTCCAACCCTCCTGCTAAAGCAGGTTCACCCAGAGCAGGTTGCACAGGACTTCGTCCAGGCAGGCTTTGAATATCTCCAGAGAAGGAGGCTCCACAACTCCCCTGGGCAGCCTGTTCCAGTGCTCTGTCACCCTCAAAGTAGAGAAGTTCTTCCTCATATTCAACTGAAACCTCTTATGCTTCAGTTTGTGCCCACTGCCCCTTGTCCTGTCACTGAGCACCACTGCAAAGAGTCTGGCTCCATCCTCGTGACACCCACCCTTAAGATATTTGTATGTGTTGATGAGGTCCCCTCTCAGTCTTCTCTTCTTCAGGCTGAACAAGCCCAATTCTCTCAGCCTTTCCTCGTAGGGGAGATGCTCCAGTCCCTTTATCATCCTAGTTGCTCTCCTCTGGACTCTTTCTGGGAGTTCCTTGAACTGGGGAGCCCAGAACTGGACACAGTACTCCAGGTGGGGTCTCACCAGGGCAGAGTAGAGGGGGAGGATAACCTCCCTTGACTTGCTGGCCACACTCCTCTTAATGCACCCCAGGATACCATTGGCCTTCTTGGCAACAAGGGCACACTTCTGGCTCATGGTCAGCTTGTCGTCCACCAGGATTCCCAGGTCCCTCTCGGCAGAGCTGCTTTCCAGCAGGCCAGACCCCAGCCTGTACTGGCG
>NW_009259317.1:645723-742284 GCF_000687185.1 Egretta garzetta | reverse complement strand
GCAGTGGTATCAGTTTGAATTTTTTAGCTTCTAAAGTTCAGAGCTCTCATAAAGCTCTAGCTACCTCCACCCTTGCCTACCTAGAAGTTTGAGGCAGTACACCAACAGCACACTGAAGGTCCGCTCAGGCAAGAGGATCTCAAACGAAGCGTATGTTAGGTCTCATTGACTGGATTTATATATGGCACTTTATACATATAGATCTCCAATCAGCAAAACAATCTGATTTTAAATTGCAGTCATCAGGAAACAAAGAAGTGGTCACATCTTTTAGCACCATACCATCTCTCTTCTGCTTTTTGTGGTTAATGTTGCTTACTGTACAATAGTCAGGTAAAAAATTTCTGATATGAAAAGCAATAAGAATGGGGAGAAAAAACTTCTGGATGAAATCTTCATATTTCTTTAGCAAAAATCTCTGAAACTAGTGATTCCCATAGCATACTGAGACTTTGGGATCATGTCACGTCCTTTTTCCTTCTTTCTTCTCCTTGCTGTTTTACAATTAAAAAGCAAGTGCTGGCACAGGTACTTTTCCCAGTTACTGCAACCTACCTTAGCTTAACACTTCTCCTTTAACACAAGTTAATACAGGCGCCTTAGACTGCTGTGGGGTGCAAAACATCATGGTCCTTGTTCAGTTGAATTAAGCCAGCAGAACCCCTTAAAATCAACAAGTTGGACCAGCAAAACCGCAGTTCTCTCAGTAGAGCTCACATAATCCGTTTACCACATTGGTACAGTGTGGTGTCTTCACCTTCATTTATACCACAAGTATTTTGCTAGTACAATACCCAATTATGCTGAGTGATAAAGCACTACTGAAACTGAAAACACTTAAGACTCCAAATGCATACTACTTCTCAACCTTAAAAAACCCTACGCAGACAGAACAGCACTCTCCATCATGAGCAACTTGAACAGGAGGCATGATTCCCCATTTCTTTTTTCTCTTTGTTATCCTTGGCTTAGTTTACAGAATTCTTATTTGTGGTAGTTCCCTACTAACATTATTATTGTTGTTGTTGTTGTTATTTATATTCATGGTCATATTTTAAAGGCAAATTTGTTTCTCTAAAGGAGATTTCTGTCAAAGAGATTGTATCAACAGAAGGATTAGCTTCTTTTCCTTCATGCTTTGAAACAAAGTTGGCTTTGAAAAAGTCTTATCACTCTACCAAAGATAATGTTGCAGGCTGTTAAGTCACAATCTGGTTACTCAAAGCAAGTTAATTAATCTTCAAATGCATATTTAATCAGACATTCTATGCATTTCAGCACAGCTCAAGCATTAAGTACATTAGTCATTACTTTTCAGTAAAAGGTGAAAGGAACAACATATAAGATTTGAAAAGTATGAATTTTAATCAAAAGTACATTAAAAGTGTATCATTTAGGATTTGCAAGGCTGACCCTCCAGGCTTTGTTATGGACCAGCGTGGCTGAACGTATTTATTGCCCGACAGCTGCTCTCTGTCTGACGTGAATGAGTTACCGGTCCCAGCTCATGTCAGGCTGCAAGTCTCTACATGGCAATTACCACCGAGCACCACAAATCTGCAATTCACTTGGGCGATTCAGGCCACAGGCCACAGATCTAACAGCAGAGGGGCGAGACCCAGGGCCAGGACAATGTGTGCTGCCTTTCCCTATGATGCTTTTGCTCTTTCAGAGCTAATAACTTGGAATTTTTTGGAAAATTTACCAAGAAAAAGATTTAGGAACTTTGAAAACTCTTAAGTTCAATAACTCTACTCAATTCACTTCAGCAAAGAACATTCAGTTTGATGTCCACTACCAGTATATCCATTTTCTTTAAGAAGGGACATTTCTACTCATGCTTGCTCTTCTGTTGCCTCTTGCGATCTTTTTACTATTTGAAAGAGGTACTATCAGTTTACTATTTTTAAAAGTACCAATTTCTAAACTCTGGGTTTGGCTACAGAACTGTTAAAAAGCATGTTCCTGTTTTAAAAGGTCAGTTACAAAGTACTTTCTTTCCCTTTACCATATTTTTTTAAGTGTAACAATTTTCTCTGACACTTCTAACCAGGTAACAGGAATTTCTGATTTTCATCTTGGTGACCTCCTTTAGAAAAAGTCAGCTTTCAACTACTCCATATTTTAGTGAAATAACCTCATAACAGTTTCCATAGCAACATGCTGTGTTGTAATTCCACGTGAATTATGATCACCGCAAGAGACTATGAATGAGAAAAGCCTCACGAGCAAAGTGAAATATTAACTAAGCACATTTTCTCTGTACAAACATAGCCTACTTAAAAATGTTTCTATGTGCAAATTTTCCTTTAATAAGCATCATACTACAAATGTATGACATTGGTGGCAGAAGATGTGCTCATTCTGAGGGCCATGAAATTATTTACATTGACCATTTCTTAACACAGCTGTTCCTTTACAGATGAGAGAAATGAACTTGCTCCATTGCCAACTGGAAAAGAGTTAATTAGATTCTCATCCACCTGTAGAGTCAATTAGGCTATTAGTTATAAATAAGGCACCTGCAAACACAAGGTTTCTTCCCTCTCAAGGCTTTATTTATTTATTAATGCTGTACTTAAGAAGGTTGCTATTCACAAATACCTGTTAAATCAGGTTGTTTAGCTTCAGTTCCTGGAGATTTCACAAGCCATCTGATGATTGGTAGGTATTATTTAGAAGGTAATATTAACGATTTTGGTTATATTCTACTATTCCTTTTGCTTAGTTGGAAGACTGAGGTACTTCAGTTGTAATATCATGTCTAAAATTCTGCTAGAAACCCCCTATATTTTACACACATATTTCAAAGAACCTGAAAACTGTTTGATGCGCTCCTACAATAAACAAAAAAGTACCAAATCCCATGACTGACCTCCTACTGTTGCTTCAAGAAGAAATCAGATCTTTCAGGGTACAAACTGAGAATGCTTTTAGTATTAAAGCTACTTAGGTTAAAAAAGGAATTACTGTTACATAGGTATAATGTTTCCTTAAAAACAAAGAGAAAGATGAAAACAAACAAACAAACCCCTTATCTTTTAGCAAAAGAGAGTTCAGCTAGTTGTTATTAATTATAAAGCCACTCTAAATCTTGATGCTTGTGATTCTGCTGAATTTAAAGGGACTATCCCCAGAAAGAGATCATGAAAGAAAACTTGACTCAAAGAGGACAGTCTTTGAGAAGGATGAATTAAACAGAACTCATCAAAAAAGTTTTCAGCGTCAGTCTGTGCTGCTTATATAAAGGGACATACTTGTCATGCAACAGAATTTTTTTGTGGAATGGTCCTTCACAATTTTAAAGAAGCAGGGAAGACTAATCTTATATGACAGCTAACAGGCATAACCAATGTGTTAGTTGTCACAATGTTTTTTTTTTTATCTAAAGCCTTCATTTCATTTCTTTGCCTTCTGTCTAATCATGTATTTCCAAGCATAAGTAGTAGAAAATCTGGATTTTAAAAGCTAACAGCTTTTTGTGACTATTGAGATCAAATTATCAAATAATTTGAGCAGATGCACAAGATCGCATACATAAATCTTGGGCGTTACTCGCTTTTGAAAGTGGGTTATTTAACTGCTTATGGAAAAAAATCATCCACCTTGTTCTAAAATACCTGGTGCTGTCCCCAGAGGAGCAAGTATGAGCTTGACAAGGTAAGGATATAATTTAATTAGATATCGATTTGGATGATCACATAGTATGGTCACTTGGTAGCATTCTTCCTTGGGAGGAATTTAGCCTGCTTGATACATACTGTTCTCTATGATTGCTTGAAAATCTCTTCTGTGAAAGTGTTCAGCTTTCCCAGGTTGAATTGGGGAAGAGTCACAGAGCACCCAAATCTTCCTTCACTCCTATTGGAGCGCTATACATCAGGTATAATTGACTTTTTTTTTTTGTATCTGAATCTTCTTATGGAATAAGAATCAAATCTCTAAGATCTAGAGGGAACTCAGGCAGGATCAATGTGGAAAGAAGTTTGAAGTTGACTCTGAGAAGGTGACCTATAGAGTTACATAGGAATTTTTATTGCAGCAATAAAGTCCTCTGTAAGTGGGATCCATTAAATATGCAAAGCGCAGAGGTGCCCAACATTTGGCAGAATTACATCATAGTTTTATGATCTGTGTTCTTTATTTTCATGGGGTAAATGAGAATTTTTGTTTAAAAATCAAAAGCTGCATGCATCTAGAGCAGAGAAATATGATGTGAAAAGTCAAGTATGACATCAAAAGCCAAGATGATCCACTTTGGCGGCTTGTGGGGGTCACATAAGAATTTTTTTTTCTTAGAAGTTGCATGTTAATTTTTTCTGGTGCATCTTAATTGTTAATTAACCTTACAGTATCATCCGTCAGACCGCAGCAGGAAGCTGTTCTAGCATTGTGTGGCTGTGTTCAGGAAATGCTTGACAGTACTGAGGTTAGGCTCAACTGAAGGAAATAGCTAGTTGGTACTAAGTTTTGATTCAGGACAAAAGGTTGATTTTGGCCTAGAAAAGGTGCTTGTAAGAGAAGAGACCAACACTGTGTGGTGTTTAGACAGTTTTTATTAATGTCTTTAGTTGCTGTGGTACAATACAAGATAACTTAGAGAACAGCGAATTGCTGTGTTTAATCTGAAAGCCCATTTAGTTTCAGCTATTCAGTCTTGCCAAACTGAAAGGTGACAAGTAAAACACTAGAAATTCTGCATAAAATTAATAGTGAGTAAAGAAAACTTTGAACAAATATGAAAAATTGAAAGTTATATTTGCATATTTATAAACCCACTTATTCTTACCCTTGTATTGGACTTGTGTCTCTTAAACTATGCAAAACCAATAACTGAGTCTTAGCAAGTGGAGTGAAACTTCTCCTAAGGTTTTTAAACAGTTAGAATAGAAATACTGGCACACTGACACAGCCAACATGTAAACACTGACTGTAGGGGTAACCATAGGCTTCCTCTTTCATTGTTTATCTTTAGCACTCAGGTCTATTTTTCAACAATGTCGGCGTTACCCAGCCAGACAATCAATCAACTATTTCTTTTGCAAAAGCATTTTCATTCTGTTCCTCCTCCCATTATCAAATGACTAAACAAGTTTATCATGTTTATATAGAACAAGGGTGCATTCTGTTCTGCTGGTTACCAAGACAAATACAGTACAGAAGGATCCTTCGAAGCATCCCCTCTTTGGACGAAAGCCCAGGAAGATGAGAACTGATCCTGAAGAGCACTGGGCAGATCTCAGCCCTCTGTGTTACTTAAAAGCCAAGTTACCATTCCAAGCAACAGCTATTAGTCAAAGACCATATTTTGAATGACTAAGAGGAAAATACACCCCCACTTCCATCCCTGCAAACTGCCTGGAATGGACTGGCTTGGACTAAGCTGTTGCTCTGCTATGAGGAGATTGTAGGTCAATGTCAGATATTAATTCTGCAATCCATACTTTTAAGGCAATATTTTTACCTATATATTTATACATGTATATGAAATCTGACATCAAGAATTTCATTTATCCTTTCTAAACTCTTGATAACACTTCAGACAGAAGGCGATGGTAGCACTATCCAAATAAAAGCACCAAGCCTTTTGTATATTATACATTTCGCATTCCCAGATCACAACAAATGTTAATATGAATCTAAGAGTTCTTAGCCAAAAGCAATCTGATAGCATCCTGCTATCTTGCAGAGCTATTTATATACCTTCTCTTTCTGATGCCAAAACTTTTAATACAGACTTTCATTGATTGGCAAATACTAAGTGTGCAGCCTCATTCCCTCCCCACCAAATCCTGACATAAGGGTTTAGTTCCATAGGCAACACAAACAATACACACTTGCTCTGTGATTTGCTATAAATAAAGGAAGTGGAAAAAGTAAATAATTCGTGTTAATATCTACCTTTTTAAAGCTGTACATAAAAGTATCGTGATTTAAGAATTTGCATTGTTCAGGGTATATTAAATACAAGAATTTTCTTTAATTGCTGATTGCAGCCTTTCTAATCAGTCTCAAACGATTCAAATTGCTGCTAGTAGAAGTATACACAAGAGAGTACTTCAGATTTTCAAGGATGTACTCCAGACCATAGGCTTTATACAAGTCTTTCTTAAAAGGCCATCTTTCCCTTTTTCAAGATAAGGGTAATAAATATTTAATTGTTAACAAAATATTAGGTGGAGCATGCTCCTCTTCTGTGCTAGGTTGTCTCTAGACGAAGGGTGTGTTACCATTAACATGACCCAACAGTGCATTCTCCTTGTAGTGCGGTTAGTAAAAGCGTGTCTCCTTCTGCAAGAAGAGGAGGGGGAAAAAAAAAAGAGAGAGAGAGAAAGAAGAATCACTGAGATCTTTTCTGCTCCTAGAATTTTATGCTCAGCTTTGGCAATAGAAATAAATCAGAAGTGTATTCTTCCCAATGTCCAATGGGTATTCTAAAGTACTTTTAGAAACGTGGAGGTCTGCTAGAGATCTTGGTGATATGGATAGGTCTTTCTTTTGCTGTAGCCAGTACTGAAACTCCCATGCTTTCAAGTGGTGGAAGAATTGGGTCATTTTGACAGATTTTTGACTTAGTCAAAGTATACCTTTAACTCTACATATTTCAGTGGCCAATAAAGATGCATGGCTGACTTGCATAACATGAAAAACTGACTCAGACTCTGCCCAGTAGTACTCTTGTTGACCCTGTCCTTGACCATAATTGTAACCTAATTTATTCTAGTCCAGGACTCATGCAACTCCTTGAGTTGTGTGAAGTTTTTCTTCATGTCTCTCAGGTAAAATTAGCACAAGTTTCTTCCAAAATTCTCAAGGCTGAACACAGGTTTCCAGATCCTCAATTACTGTTGAAGAGAATGGAAAAAATCCAACAGGACATGCAATAAAATTGAAGTCTGGAACTCCAGTTAGATTTCTACTAATTAGTTTAATGATCCATACACTATAAATATTGCAACAGATAACTGAGCACATTTTGTCAGTTCCCTTTCACATCTCCTTTTGCTTACCTTTACCCATAAGCTTTCCACTACATTATGGAACACCTTTGAGAAGAACTTTGTAGCTCAGTTACACATCCTTTAGATGACTTGCTAGAAAAACATTGCTAGTATGCAAGTTCTGGCCTTCCATAAAGGTAATAAGATACAAATTAAAAAATAGCACATATAATGAGAAAATAAATTCTTAATAAGCACTTTAGAACATCAGAGAAATGCTTACTAGGCTTTAGCCTAGCCTTTGGGTCATACAGGTACTCAATCAAAGCATGGTTTCGTATCTTGTCATAACTATATGTTAAATAAAACCATTATTCAGGGAGAACACAGTCTTTAATTGATATCTAAACATTAATGTAAGACAATAAGATATTTTCTTTGTTTCAAGAAATATAGTTGAACTTGCCAGATAAATTAAACAGATCCACATCTGAGCTAAGCTGCTGGGTCCTCTGTCTTATCTAATGCTGGAACTGATCCAGTGCTATTTGCACCACTTTTGAATTACGAGTGATACCATAAGGGGAATAAGTGTTTTACAAAATCATTTCCACAGAGAAGATATCTTCCTTGTTGCCAAAAACCCACCAACAATGTAGGATAAAAATGTAATAGTCAGACTATGGAAGAGTATTAAATGCTTCAGTCTTCTCTTCATCCTTTGTGCGATACCAACAAAAACATCTGTTTCAAGAGATGAGAAACTTAATGCAAGTCTTATTTTTGCTGCAGAGCTAGGTTATTCATTGCTTTCCTGTTCTCAGGACTAGAGAATGCTGTTATTTAAGAATTCTCTGAGAAAATACCGAAGATGTAAAAACATGAAAGTGAAAAACCCCAAGCCCCAGTGTTCACCTAGCAAAAGTATGTTGAGAGTTACTCAACTCATAAATTTATTATTTTAAATCATTCTTCTGACACATTTGAATTAGCCCCTTCTGCTTCAAGAGAACGTAGATGCCACTCTTTCTTATCACAGAGGAGAGAAAATTGGCACCACTGTAGCAGCCGATAAGAGTGAAAACAAAACCCAAGCTTGTGTATGTCTTAGGGTGTATTCCAATCCACATAGGTTCCTCTGCCAAGTTGGTCTTTTTAGTGTTTCAGTGTCTCCCTGAAGCACATTTAAAAATTTCCTTAATGTCTGTCATGTGAGTACTTATACATGTCTTCTTCTGAGGGAAGAACAACATGCAATTTAGTATTTTGTGCTTAGGTTTTGAGTGTTCGGTTTGGTGGGGTTTGGGGTGACAAGTTTTTCCATTACCATCTTTCTCTCCCTCTTTTTTTTTGGTGACAGCCTTCATTTAGTCATGCAACAGCTTGGGCAAACACATCTTTCCTCCTTTGGCTTTGCAGCATCAAGTCAATAAAGTGCAATCTAGTGGTTAAAGGACAGGGGTGTGGAAAGGAGGGACCATAGAATGGCTGAAATCCCGTTAGCCGCCTCATCTTCAATTACTCCCACTCCACTGTAGCGTATGTTAGAAGATGATGATCAAAAAAATGATCCTTCCCTTGGAACAGAAATCAATGAAGTTTAATACATCTTTTGTTCCCAGAGGGGATAATTCCTTCTCTGAAACTCCTGAAATTGGTCTCTTATTCTCCCACCATGAAGATTTCTTCAGTGCTTTGTATGAAGCTTTTATTTCTTTCATTTTCTGGAAGCCTTGGCTGACATATACTTTTCCTGGAGTGTTTGGGGTTTACCTGTCTGCTTGCTTTGTATTTGTTTATAACTTCCTCTGGCACTGCTGCGATAGAAATCTGAGTGTTTGCATAAATGAAGCTGAGCATAGTTTCAAAATATATCATCCAACAAACTGTAAAGTGATAAATACGCAAATGAATTAAAATAATTCAGCATAAAACATCCCCTTGTTTTGAATAAATCTGAAGCTAGTGCAGAATTAAGTCTGCCACAAAAAGCAGCGCTGATGTTGCCTTGTAAGTCTCTTCTATTTGGTAGGTGGTTATGAAGGTGTTTTGTCGATTTCTTTTTAATAATTTAGGGTTGCCTTTGTTGTACTGTAAAGTAAATTTCTGATGTCTTTTCTCCCACTCTTGGCACTGGAGAAGCATGGTTGGTTTCCATACTTCTTACATTTAAATAGCAAAATCTGGAATCATAATCACAACTCTAAATGTGTCAGCAGTGATTAGAAGTAGACGGTTTTAACTGTGAGTGTAAAATATAAGGAAATTCAAGAACATGTACGCTATAAAATGCACTAAAAGCAATAAAGTAAGCATAGTCGTTCAGAATCTTAACATAAATCAGCATAATTTCATTATTTGCAACAGTGTTGAATCGGTCCAGCTCACCCCATAGTATGAAATCTAACAAGTAGGTTGATAGTAAACTTTGGCCCCTGTTGGGGCAGTTTTCCAGAATGAGTTTTCTAATATGAGAAGAGAGTAAGACAGATTTAAACAGCTGTTGATGAAAGGTAAATACAATATTGTCTTTGACTGAAATTTCTAGGAGATATAATGCCTAAATAACTAAAGAGGGAGTGTGGGTGAGGCATCAAAATTATAGGAAATTCTATCTTCTGCAAGGTTTTGTTACTGCTGGTTAATCTGATGAGAAATGTAAAATAGAATGTGCTAGGCCTTGATTCCCAAATTCTGTGAATGTCAACAAAAAATTATCTAGCATTATTGGTCTCAAGGGTTTGGCTGCAGAGTATAAATTAATTTTTGCAAACACAACAGTGAAATGTAAATCTTCTCAAGGAGGCCTTACAATACGTAGAAACTAGCTTGATGCTTGTTTTTTTTCTGGGAGTCTACAAAGTTACTGTTTGCAGGAGAATTTTCATTTTTTGGTAGATAAATAACTGACCACCAGTCCGATTCACACAGGACAGAAATTACAAATGTTATTTTCCTTTCTTTGATCTGAGGGCTGGCTCAAGGCTGTTCTGAACCCATCCCAGTTCAGCTCATTTGATGACCAGCTTCAGCGAGCCTGCTCTGAAGCCGAGGGCAGATACAATTCGGTGATTATGGTCACATCAAAGGGTCTCAACATGCCAGAACTGGGAGATCACAGCGATAGCACTGACTGTGTCGACTGCCAGCTTCCTTAGGGAACTGTAAACTAAACTGTGGGAAAACCCAACAAACAGAATAAACAATCTTCTGTTTTCCATCTGCCAATATACAGATAAATAATTAATCATGGGAGAAAGAAAAAAAAATTAGTCTGTGATCTAAAATATACATTGTGGAGAAATGCTTTGCGGTCTATGGAGCATTTCAAAGGCATCTGTGAAAGGTAACTGCTTGATACTAGGCTTAAATTTACTGTAAGTGATTTACACCTTCACTAGTTAGCACTCCACAAATCAAAAACTGTTGAACACTTCCATGGAGAGATTTTGTGATGCAGGAAAGGGGCAATCTGCAGGAAATGGCTTTGTCCTAGATCAAAACAGGTATCACATGGCTGGTGCTGGTGTGTGATTTGGGCTGTAGACACACAGAGAGATGCACTCTTTTGAACAGCTATGGCAGAACAGTTGGAAAAAACTAGCCTAAAAGTTCGAGAATATTGCAAATACTCATCTCTTAAGAAATAAGGAAAGAAAAAAAAGCAATGAGTGATATATTTTCCTTTAGGTTATTTTTTTATTTATTCCCTCCCTTCTAAACCAAAGCAAACAATTTATTCTCTAGAGCTCCAAAAGGTTACTCACTTGCAAGAAAATAAGGATGTGAAGAATAGCTAAGTAATAAGAGCTAAAAATGTCAAATGTCTGGGGATAAAGCAAAGTAACAAAGCAAATACTTTTGTGGGGTTTTTTTCAAATTGCTGGGTATGGTGTCTTTGTGCAGACAAGTAAGCGCATTAGTTTAAATACATTACCTTTTGCACAAGGTGAATTCTCACTGGATGCAAAGGAAAAAAAAATCAATTCAGAAGTGGTGAAAGACTATGACTAATATTCAGCTTTTTAGCGAGGCCCTACAGTACAGCAGACAGTGAGCTCTTTGCTGTTGGGAAGCACGTTCCTGTGCGTGCCCAGCAGCAGGCAAACACCAGCTAAACAATTTTCAGGGTTGCCAAGCCATGAGAGTAAGTTCTGCGTAAGAGGACACTCAGCAGGTTAATGGTAGAGTATATTCAGAGGTTGTTATACCACCCCATCCCTATATAGTGTCCAAGAATGAAACAGTATTTTAAAACTCTGGCAGATTATTTCAGAAAGTTGATTTTCAAGTTTCTGCAGCAAAAAATGCTTAGTGTTAGGTAGATTTGCAATATGCACTTGCTGTTGGTACTGAGAAGTCTGGAGATTACTTTTTTAATTTAAAAAAAAGTTTGCTTTTTAAGTACTTACTTTCTGCTACTTTGTTTTGTGCTGCTCTCAGTCTTCATGATTCCTATGGCCAAAAAGCATAAAAATTTGGAGAAGCTGGTTTGCAGAAGTGCAAATTGAACCTCTGTGTTGTCTTGCTAATTTTTATCACTTTCTAATCTACAGTTAAACGATTGGGAGAGACTGCCTTAGTGGTAAATGCAAATTTAATTAAAGACTTTCTGAACCATGTGCTGATTACACACTCTCATCTGCTTTGTAAGTTGTGTTCCTGCTCCATGTTATAGCCTGCTTTCATTCATTTGATTCCTACGGACCGGTTAGCATTCCTCCAGTCCAAGCCAATCCCAAGCCAGGCAGAAAGAGAATGGGGGTTTGGCTGCAGGCCACTACAAGACATTGAAACAGTCTTTTTCACGTAGTACACTTTGTGATGGAAACCAGATTTATCGCTTAAATGACCTGACCCTTTTCACAGTTGGGACCAATTTGGTTAATTTTGTGAAGGATTGTACATCCTAGGGCAGCATGCCCTGTTGATACAGTAAAAGATCTGTCCTACATTTTAGATCTATCAGAGCAACATTTAATTAAAATGCATACATTCTGTATAATGTAACAACAGAACTAAGGCCAATCCTGGCTCCCAAGGAAATTATCTATGCTAACCAAAAGTTATTTTCCCTCTACACTGTGTAACTGCTTCTTTTATTAAGCTTATTAAAACCATTTTAAGCTTTGATGTTCTGCAGCTTTTTGGCTGATGTTTTCATCAGACGTTATTCATCCTCCTAAGGAATATGTTCTTCTTTCTGAGCAAACGCTGACACTACTTAGTAATTTATTCTGGTTTTAGGTTAAGTGCATTTAAAATGTATCAAATTGACAGACCTGGAATGATAGTCTTCTATGCACTTTATCCACAGGACAGAAAGGGCACAAACTGGAGTACTGTCAGCTTTTCTTTATTACCCTTCACTAGCACCTGTTAAGTGAGGTGGTGGTTCATGCGTTGTATTCACCACGTCCTTCTTGCATCCTCCTTGTCCAGAACCTTGGCCAGTGTCCTCTCCTCTTACCATCAGTTTTAATGACATATTGCTATGAATATCCTCATACCTATCCTAGCTGTGAACCTTTATCAGGCAGATTAGGTTTCATACAAGTAAGAAACTAATCCTGGAGGATGATTCCTTTCATTCTCCTGTGGGCAAGCATAATGGAGAGGATACTGGGGAACTGATTTCAAACAAGTTGGTAAAGAAATTTGACATTGTTCTGGGAGCCAGTGGTTCTACAATGAGGACCAAGAGATTTTTGGAAGCAGTATGAATAGAGTCCCTAAGATTACTTCAGAGACAAGAACAGGTTTAGGCCTGATTGAAAAAGCCATGTCCCTGAATTTTAAGACCATCTTATGAAGATCATCAAAACAGTCTTCATTTTAAAACCAGTAAGTGCTACTTTTTGCTTTGCAGATCTGCATTTCTAGATATTTCTGTTGTTGTTGTGAGGATGATGTTACAAATCTCCACAGACAAACACAAAGAAATGACTCATTTACTCAGGCCAAAGGACACAATACTTTGGGTGGCAGAACCCTGATGTGCTGCAGAGGTTTATGACTGCTGGAAGAAATTGGATTCAGGTTGTCAAAGACCGAGCTGCATGTTTAAGTGCGCACCATACACTGCGATACCATGTTTTTCCTTTTCAAAGCCAAAACTGGCTGCATGCTTGTTCATTGTCTCCTTTACAATTGCAGATAAGTAATAGTTAAAATGGGCAGCCACGTGCTGTACCCACATTTTTTTAGAGCATTGGATACTTTAGGTATGGTGTGTGGGGTAGCTTTCCCAACCCAGTTCATTTTTTTCCTTTCAAGCACTGTTAGTAACAGAGCAGCTTCATAGGTTTAGACTGGCATTTTCCAGTGCACTCTTGTCACATGCAGCCATGTCATATTATCACTTCCAGGCATGTAACAAGTACATCTTGGCTATAATTAGTTTTCTCTTCTCTGCCATTTCTGAAAGATAGAAGGTTCCACAACCATTTTTTCCATTGTGGTTAGAAACCTTCTCCTTATATCTGTCCCAAACTTGCAGATGAACACCATATGCTCATTTATTCTTAAGTCAGTACCGTTTTATAGCTCTGTCCTTCTTTAGTGTTTAATCCAGCAGATATATCTAGAGGGATTAAGTTTATTCCTCTTTGGCCTTCATTTTTTCTATGCTAAACTATCCCAGCTTCTTTTCTGTTCTACTACCCGAACAGACTGTGTTAGGACAGCTTCTACTAGCTGTCCTAACAGCCCTTCGCTCTTTGCACTGACATTGCTTTAAAAATTATTGCCTAGAAAGACAGAAGGAGTTTCAAGTTAATATTTTTAATTTTGTGTTTACAGCATAAGTGAACTTTTGGCAGGGTTGTGCAAACTGAGAAGTGGACAGCAGAGAATTAGCAGTCCTAAACCGGACTCGTTAGTCTGAACAAGGTGTCCGATCTGAGAGAAGTTGAGGAGGGGACAGAGCAGCTCTCTAGAAGCTGAGTAGGGGAAAAACAGGTAATGCTTCAGGTACTTTGCTTTTCTAAGGCTGTAACTCAGCAAAGGCAGTAGAGCTTCTGCTCAACTGTGATCACAGAAAGAAGCTGCCCTGGGGGGGGAGTGGGGGGCAGTCTGAGAAGGAAGGTAGCTAAGGGGCCTGAAGCAAAGCCAGAAAACTGAACAAAGGTCACTTTCTGTTTTGAGGTTTTCCCAGAGCTGAGCTAGGACCCCAGAAAAGATTAACCTCGTACAGAGTCTGAAGTGAAGTAGCAACTCTATAAGGATTATTGAGGTATGGGAAACATAGGAGAAGGGACAACATGGCTATGCAAAATAGCTTTTTGATGCTTAATGCACTTTTAACGATTTAAGTACACTCAAAATAACACATTTTGGGGGACGCTTGGTGGGGAAGAGAACTGAAACTGAATGTAAATAGTTATTTGGTCTTGGTTTTTAGCAAGTCAAAATGTGCTGTAAATATTTTTCCTTAAGAATAACTCTGAAAAGAATCAAAACGTATCCGTTTGATTGTGATCTTAGTCCATAGTGTCACAGCCAAACTCTAACTCAGGCTGTTAGCATTTATGTTCTCCCTGTAACTTGCATTAGAAGCAACAAACTTCCCAATTTGTCTTAAAGGCCCTGTGGGCCCTGTTGAACTCTGCCATATAATGTGACAAAGACACGTTGCTGAGGAATGGCTGATGGAACTGGCCCATGTTGCTCTGTGGTGGGGGAAGAGATTTTTGGAAGGACAAGTGTTACATAAAATATAAAATGGTATTTTCTCATCCTCCAGGTAAAACAAAACAAAAAACTCTGTAAGGATTGTGTATGTTTTGACCATTGAGAATTCTACCCTTTAATTATTGGTGTGTGATAAATTTGATCATGTTCTAGACTTAGCCTGTTCAGTCACTGTTTGTATTTCTGTCACCTATTTTGATTTATATTTCTATTGCAAAAATGTCTCAGAGAATTTATAGTAGAAGTGCCTGGTTTTCTTCATTGTCACAACTTCTGCTGTAAACTGAACGTTTTGGCTGCTTCAAGTAAGATCTAGAGTTCCAGCAGATAGAAACCTCAGTTTTGTGTATGTATTTTTATTCAGGATAGCCTTGATAGGAGACAGCATTCATGTAACTCTTGAAATGAATACCAGCATCTAAATAACAAAAACTGGGTGTAAAGTGGCTGGTTATACTAACCTAAATTCATAATCAATGACTTTCTATATACAAAAATTATACTGAATTATGCTTGGTCTTGCAAACGATCATGGCTTGGCCTTCCTTTTGACCTAGATCTTCCGAGTTGCTCTGTGGGAGTTTTGTGCCATGGAGCAAAAAGAATTGTGAGCTGTAAGGAAATTAAGGAGACAAATTGTCAGCCCTCACAAGAAGATAACAAACAAATAGAATTCGGGGAAAATAGCAGGAGACAAGTTTATCAGTGTCTAATCCTTCACCGCCTTTCTCCTCTCCAACCACTCCCCCCACCCCTGCCAAAAGGTCTCCAGATTCAGACTTTTTCCTGGCACCACAACTGAAGGTGCACCTTGGACTTCTGCAGGTGCATTCTAGATAGATATGGTATGAAATTAGTTACTCACAGTCTGGGTGCTTAAAAACATGCTAAAACAGTGCTGATGCCTTTTTATGCCAGAAAAGAAACAGACTGAATGAAAGTGGAGCTCAGCAGTAGTGTTGGCCAAGTTCTGGCAGATGTTGGACCTGCCCATGAGCTGGGCAGGCACCTGCATGATGCCAGCTCTTCCCCTCTGACAGCAGAGGATACAGAACACATGGGATGTGTTTGAAAATCCCTATGCCTGACATTAAAAAAAAGAAAAAAAAAAAAATCTGTTAAAGTCTGTTCATGTCGAGTGTCTCTGTGGAGTAGGCACCAGACATATTTTCTGGTGCTTACCTTTTAGTATAATGTTGGCTGCTGATTCTTCTCTATCCACACTGCTGTTTGTGATTTGAGAGCACTAACAGCCCTCCAACATTTTGACCTTTTTTTCCTTTTCATTTCTGAAGAGCTAACAACAAATACTTCTCTCATCTAAATAATTCTTTTTCAAGAGTCTGTCTTCTTTTTTTCCAAAGAAAATAAACTGTCGTCTTACTTTATAAACTGGCTGTTCTTCTGGACTCTATTTGTCCTTTTTTTTAAGAATGCATTTCAAACTGGATGCCATCTCAGCCCAGTGAGATCCTACCAGTATCAACCGGAGTAAAAGAAAAACCCCTTTCTCATATGCTTATTAATATAGCCCAGACTGTTATGTTGAGATTTGCTTTTTTTGCAACAACTTATCTGCTTTGGATTTTTTGGTTGCCCTACGTTTCCTAGTCAGCTATCCCCCTCCACTCCCCTTCATCTGTGCTTCTGTCTCCTTCTGAAGTGTAGATTTTAACCTCTGTTGGTTTCCAACTTTTATTTCTGGACTGTCTGAGATATCAGTACCGTGTTGAACATCATCTTTAAAGTGACTACAAAACCCTTGCCTGTTTGTTCTCTAAATGCACATCTCTTTCATTATTCAAAAACTAAATAATCGTAGACATATGAACCACACTCTCTCCCATGGGACATCTAAGGGCAAATCATGTTTGCTTTCCTTTAGGATGAGACAGATATGGTAACTTTGTCCACATCTTTCTACTTGCTTATACAATTCTCCATGACATAAAGTCTTGCCACAAACATGTACAGCTACAGTTGCATTGATCCTGATGAGTTTGAGATGGATCTTCTTACTTGGCCCCCCTCCACAGCAGGAAGGAGGAGGTATGAGTCTTCATTAAGACGTAAAAGGTACAGAAATGGAAATAAATTCAGGTACGGTTAACCAGAGGAATGGGGGTGGAGGGTGGGGTGGGTGTAAATATTCATTTGAGCTTTGTCTTAGAAGGGTGAGGGGGTTTGTTGTGAGGTTTTTTAGGGCTTTTTAGTGTTAGGATATGTGATACTTCAAGTAATGAAGAATTCACGGAAGAAAATCTAGTTCAATATTTAATATCTCCTGTTTTCTTCTAGATTTACCAATAAAGTCTGTAAATAATGATAACACATAAGGGCATGAGCAACCTGACCTTGTTAAAGATGTCCCTACTCGCTGCAGGAGCGTTGGACTAGATGACCTCTACAGGTCCCTTCCAACCCAAAGCATTCTGTGATTCTATGACATGCTGGCGGCAGAGAGGTTGTAACAAGCAATGCTTTCTTGTTCTCTGTGTAGGAATCACTTTTCTGGGAATATCTCTTGGACAGTTCACTTGTTTTCTGGTTAGAAATACAAAAAGCAATTCTACAGTGCTTTACTGAGACTTCTTACCTGAACAGATTCCTACTACTTTGGGGATGTTAGCAGTTGCAGAAACCTTACTGAGTTTACGTTGGAGTCCATCAGCTGTGCGTTGAAGGCTGTTTTGTTCTGGTCCCTCAACAGTCAACATAAACAATATTCACTGCAGTGGTGAATGGGCTTAGGGTGACCATCGAGTCTCCTGTTTATGTAAAATCCTTATTATTTTTCTGTAGAAATTTCTACCAAATCAGCAGTAATTTTTGAGATCCTAGCTGAAGGAAAAATGTTGCAGGTTTATGTATTCTCTTTCTGGCATGATTGTGACTGAAATCAAAAAGTTCAGACTTACGTTGGACCAAAGAGGAACATGCTTAATTTCATTGAATTACAAAACTACAGTAATTCAATTAATTCAAAATACTCATTCTCAACTGCTCAAAATCCTTCAAGTAAGTTTTTATAAGTAACTAATTTTTTACCTAATCCAGTTTTTTAGAAAGGAAAAAAGAAAAGCTCAAATACTTGAAACTCACCTCTATTTCTGCTTTAAGTGAAAGTTTAATGAGATTTCCCTCTTTCTGGAAATTGTATTCCTCCCCCAGTGAAACTAAGGAGCAAGAGTTATTAGTTCATCTTGTTTGCTAATTATCAGTCATCAAGGAGCAATTTTTCTGAAGCTACTTAATTCTAAGTTTCACACTCAATATGTTGAATCTGATAATGAAGTAAGTCCAGGCAATTCAATGTTATCTTTATAAATTTGGTGTGGTTGGTGATTTAATAACTAAAATAACCCCATCAGAATTCTTACATTTAATGCCCCAGCTTGAAAACTTTCCATTCTTTAATGGGTTAAGAGGGCAGCATGTTTTCTTGTACTTTGTCAAACATCTCAGACCAATACCACTACATTTTCAAGAATCTTAAGCCATGAAAGTGCTGTCATCTGCTTTGTTTCAAAACCATTTTATGGGGTTCAACGCAGCAGACAGTTTCCTGGAAAAAAATGAATATGCAGTTTTAGCCTGCTTTACCCTGTGAAATGTTAAGATCTAGTTTGAACTACATTGTTTAATGGTGCCAGTTTTCTATTCTCTCTGACAGGGATTTGATCTTGTTGCCCCACACCTACTCTTTTCTTCTTCCAGAGAGAAGGGCTATGAGTGTGTTTGTGTGTGTGTGTATATATATATATATAAAATATGTGGTGTTAGTATCCTGCTTCTGTGAATGATGTTCAGGATTTTACTGCACCTCTGCATGTTACATAGTTCACGTGTTTAAGGCTGAATATGTAGTTCTTGTATCCATTGTCTAACCTGTGTCATGAAGTAAAACAAGGAATTTCCTTCCACTTGAAAATAAGTAGCAATTTTATTGTGATTAATTGGTGGCAATAGAGCTGATACACAATATTATGCACTGTTCAATAATACACTGTTGTTATTAAGGGTATTAGCATAGTTTCTCCAAAAGTAACGTGCTGCATAATTCCATTCGTATAGCTCCCTCTCATGATTGAAATGGAGGGAATATGATGCTATTTTTGTTTACTTCAGCAATTATGCAAGGATCTGAAAGAGTTCCCTGAAAAAGCAACTCCAAAAGGATTCGCTATGCCTAGCAAAGCATGCTCTGCCCAGCATGTTTTGACATCCCATTGGTCAAACAGCCAAATCAGTATCTTGTGTGAAGGTGAAAACCTTCTGAAGCAATTGCTCAACAAATGGTATGGCTCAAGAAGACAGCTTGAGCCCTAGCTGTACAGGAGAGCAGTGTTCTTTACAGTAAAACTAATAAAAATAGCTAGGGACTATAGTGATGGGCATGTTACAAAATCAGAGTTGGGCAAGTTATGAGCTTGTTAAACATCCTTACAACCTCTTTGTATGCACAGCTTAACCTGTGTGGTTTAGCCATTTGCCTGAGGTGTCTTTTCTATTTCAAATGTGACATCCCCAAATTAATACCCCAAGACTATAGTGTTAGGTTAAAGCTCACTGGTGCTCTATCTTAAGTTTCAAGGGGGAGACACACACATCATGTTATTTTCATTTGCTGTTGGAGATCACCTACTTACTGACAGAATTAATGGAAGAGATGTTGTAGAATAACTAGTCTTGAAGAAGTCTTGTTCAAATCTCTCTCTTCAACTTCTTTTCATTTTACAACATAGGCAATGCTCTTGGATTTGACGTGTTTGTCTTCCTTTCCTCTCCCTTCTATTTTTTTTTTTTTCTGATGTTTATTTAGGTTCCTTTTCTTCTCAGTAAGAAATAATCTAAGTTGCTTTCTCCAGACTTGGGTTTCCACTTCTGCTCAACTGGAAATCATGCAAAGCAATTCTATACCTTATGAGAAATGCATTCTGTGTTTCACATGCTATGTTTCATTAACAAGGGAATACTACGCTGTTGTATGCTGCATGCAAATGCTCACTACACTCATCTTGTCAGTATCTATTCTCTCTTGTCATTCACTAAAGATTGTAAAGAATTTTTTAAACAGATCTCAGATTATTTTGAAGATCACAAATCTGAATACAAGTGTGCTGGATTTTTTTCATGCTAACCAATTGCTTCCACGTTGTGAGGGAAGAGTTCCAAAGCCATTTCTGGAGGGGAGGCAGGGGGGAAATCTACATCTTAAACAACGTGTTGTGCAGGGAATCATCTTAAGAAAAATACACTCAAGCTTCCTTGTGCTTATGAGGTTGCACAAGTTGCTCTGTTCTTTAGAACAAGCCAACCTGTTTCTCTGGGTGCAGTTGGCTTGCTCTGTGGGTTGGTATGAGGGGGATAAAGCCATCATCCTGCTTCATTCTTATTTTCTTTGGGACTGAAATCCATTTGTCCTTTACACGTGTATCACAAGAATATGGAGGTTTCCTGTCTTTTCAGTTCCAATCTGTCCTAAAACAAAGACTGCATAAGCTGAATCTTTTATGGTGCATTACAGGTTTTCTAGCTTGGCCATTCTGCAACTGCAATTAATTTCAACTAAGGGGCATCTAGTCCTCTATGTTGTCGACTTTCTTGATTTTTTTATCATGAATGTTGTTGAGTGAAAAGTGTGAAATGTAAAGTGAGGATGACTTAAGAATACAGAAACTGGAAATGAAACAAAAAAAATCAGGCTTCATTTTAAAATAATTTTGCTACATTTTTATTTTTTGAATGTTTGATTTCTGAATATTTAACTCTCAGTAGTGGAAGGACCAAAGGGTACTAAAACTGTAAAACTGAAGTGGTGTTCAGTCTGCGATGCAAAAAATTATGAGGCAGAACACTGAAAAGTTGAGTGGAGGAGAACCTTAATAAATTACTAAAAACAAAGAAAAAACAGCTGAGAAGGAAAATGTCCCAGGCTTCTTATCCTAAAATCCTAATTGTCTCTGGTTTTCCTTTACAACTGCCGTGGCACTAAAGTGGTGGTCATTTAAAAAAAAGAAAAAAGTAATAACACAGCTATAAAGCCCAAGCTGAGCTCCCTCCACAGGACTTTTTCTTTTAGATATGTATCCTGAACATAGGTGTCCTTCTATTCCTGGATGTTACTGCTTCACAAAACTCTGGTTTTGTAACCCTGCTGCTGTATGTCCTAAGGATCACTGCTCACAGTACCATGAGCACAGCATTTGCCAGTGCTACCACCTTATGGACACTCGCAGTTTGTTAATCCGTTATACACGGACATGTCAAGATCAAAGCAAATAAATGACTCATTGATAGGTTTTGAGGATAATTTGATAGTTTTATTTCTGAAAGTTATATGATCAACTTTTGAGGGATTCCAAAAATAATCATTCCTTACTCACAAAGAAAAAAACCCTATAGTACAAAGTATCTGTATTTATTCCCTGCGTGATTTCCCCTATCAGTTCTGATCATTTGTGACAAGTCGGTCATCAGGGGTCTCCTCTTCCACCTGCAAGCCCACAGAGACCCCCTTCTCCTTCTGCAACCAGGTAGCAGTCTCTTGCCTGGTTTTACAGAGTGCTGTTGTGGAAATTATGCCTCACTCTTTCATTCCCCCCCTAAGCACTTGAGACTAACACCTTTACAAGTATCTCAAAATTTGAGTGCCTTGAAATAATAAGCCTTGAAATCTTGACTTGGCAGGTGTCCTCTTTGTCCCGTTTCCAAGGAAATACCATCATTTTCTAAAGCTGGAGTAGGCTGGACAGGTTTCACTAATCCCAGCCATTCTCTCGTTCACATACATCCTTCTGACAAATGCCAGAGCCTCAATGACCTTTCTCTTCCCCTAGTCTGAAAGAGATATGACAACATATGGTTGACTTGACATACATGAATAAATAATGTATTCAATAATCTAACAGTTTAATGTCCTCAACCAGAATTGATAAACTGCACACAGGTGTTCTTTTTAACTGACAACCCCTTCATGTTAACTTTTTGGTCGTTTTCTTTAAATAATATTCTCTTATCATGAGAAGAAAAAACAGTGTAATTTGATTTTGTTCCATGTTTAACTTGATTTTACAGTGAATTATCTTAGAAGAGACAAGCAGCTGTTCTAAGTCCCTGCAAAAGAAAATGAGAAAAGATATTAAAATAATGTCTACATTCTTTTAATGGGTAGATATAAATGTGCTAATCACTCTAGTTCCAAAACCATCAAAGCAAAGGCACATCAAGTAGCAGAGATTCATAAGACCTAGATAAAAATCCCTTTCAAATATTCTGTGAGTCTATGTATTTAAATTTATGTTCTTAAATAGGCTTAGATATGCACAAGGAAAATAGTTTCAGCTCTGGGTTATTATCATGAAATATTGTGGCACCTCTACTAATAAAAAGTAATTTCAATATCTATTTATCTAAAGTCAGTACCCGAATAAGTCAACTTTAACACAACACTCTTAACGGTGTTAGCACTGTGGTTTTCTGGGTGTGGAGGGACTTGGTTTGTTTTTCTTTTCTGCCGTGGGGTACTTTTGAAACCTATAGGTGAATACTGGACTTCAAAAAGAGAAAATAAAACATCCTTTATTTCCATCTATTCATCCAGGAAAGCATTTTGGAAAATCTTTCTCGGAATTTTATGCAATAGATTGTTTCTGGTCATTATTGTATCTGAATATTCAGGTTATACATGAAAAATATATAAAAGGGATTCCTCTGCCATGCTCACCTTAACTTTTCAAATTAGCTTTATCCTGGGGCTTCACAAAGATGCAAGTTGACCTGATCTGATCAGAATTCCTCCCAAGACTAAACCTGCAATGCCCTGGTAATCCTAAAAATGCATCTGCATTGCAGTAATATGAAGAAACTTTCCTTGCAACTAAGTGCTGCTTAAGAAAATGAGGTCATATGCACATGAAATACATCTTATAGAAAAACCTGAAAAAAAGAAATTTATCCATTTATTGCAAATGCCTTTCAACAACTTTGATATAATAGGGAACTAATAGCTTATTTTTGCTGTTGCCAAGGCTGTGCCTTTTGTTCTGCTATCAGTATTCAACTCCTTTTTGTTTTGTAGTCAGAGGCAAGATGGTATGTCTTGTCTCCCAGTCACAATAGTATTCTTATACTCGGAACAGAAAAGCTTCCAAAATCATTCTATGTCTTGTCTCCCAGTCACAATAGTATTCTTAGAACAGAAAAGCTTCCAAAATCATTTGCATCTACAGAACCAGGAGCACAGGCCTATTTCAACAGTGTTTGTAGCAACACAGCTGGTCCAGGCAATGAGCCATGAGGCCAGCCTCCCCTTCGCTCTCAGGTTCTGATGAAATTTCACCAGAAGACTCTTGGGGAATTTTATTTTTTAATTTGTAAATAGGGAATGCCAGAAGCAAATTAACCTCAGTCAGTCTCTGTTATGATCTCAAAATTTCATTAAAGTATTTTGTAGTCAGGTACTCATTGAGCATTCTCAAAGAAAATTAAGAATCATGCTGTGTAGTTGAAGACCGCCTTTAAGAAATTCCTTACTGTTTCTGTAATACTATTTTAAATATTGTGCTATTGTATTCCTTCTGACAATAATAAAAAGTAGCCTGTAGTTCTCACTGTTTGTACGTAGTTATTGCCAACTAGCTACTGTTGCTGCGTTCCTTTTTGTAAGGCTATTTGAATAAGCATACGATTTCCCCCTTTATTAACTGCACCGTTATATATTGTCATGCTGTGTTAGCAATCCAAAGGGGACACTGTTAAGCAGTAACGTCCAAAAGATAAACTACCCAAATCTCCATGTCCCCTTAATCCTCAAGCCTTATGTCTTGTATATTTTTTTTAATTAATTTTCTTTTTAAATACTGCTATAATACTATAAAGCAAAATAAAATCTAGAAGGAAAGCCCTGAAAAAAAATTAACTGTTTCATTAGTATTTACAATCTGCTATAGATTTCTCACATTCGGGACCACTGATCTGGAAGGAAACTCTGCTTATCTTACCAAGATTCCTGATGGTACAGATAACTGTATCATAAAATCTATCCCATACTCACCGGTTTTCATCCTAAAACCACCTTGGTTCCCGCATTCATACTTATTTGCAAAGCTATTCTAGAAACTCCTTGCAGTTTGGTACCTTCCAAAGAATAACACTGTGTCGTTTATGTTTAAACCTTTCCACACCAGTTGCTAACCATGTATTTGCATGCTAGCGTGGTCTGTTATCTTAAACAGGTCTTTCCCACCTTCCCAGTCTTTCATGAGGATTTGTACCCCCTGCACCTCCACCAAATATTTTCAGAAAGTAACCCCAGCTTGCTTCTGCCTTCTGTCTATGAGATTAAGAAATAAGCTCCTTTTGCCTTTTTCTCCTGATCATCCTCATAGGTTTTCTGTGTAACTGACTCTGAATAACGTGGATTGGCATTCAGTGAGCAAGAGAAACTCTGAACAGCACCATCTGTGAGTATTAGTATTTTCCTGCTATACTAGAAATAACCCCTCTGAAGAAAAACTATGATTTCATTTATTTTTTTCAAGTCTGCACATTTCATTATTAATAGGGAAACAGTGTTCCTCTTTTGCTTTTACATGGTTAAAGTGTTCACAGACTAAAATCAGCTGTGATGATATCATTGCTTTCACCAGGTTAAAAATATTTTTTAAATTCTCTAAAGCCACACAGTTAAAGGTTGGAAAAAATATTTTTTTCATTTACCCAAATCCAAATTATTCTGCATTTAAATCTACTGATAAAAGAGTTTCATTGTATTGTTTTTGGATAGAATGGCCTTCATTTCAGCCAAATTCAACGTGATTTCAGTAGCTGTAGCTAATAGCATGCTTGAAAGTGGCCACAGGTTTCTTTTGTGTTTCTGTGAACAAATGGGTCAAAGTAACTTGTTTATACATTCTGAAATGCTGAAACTGTTGATAGAAAAGATAGCAGAGCTCTGAAGTTGATGGGAGCAGCACTCTGCTGTGACTTTTTTTTCCTACAAAACCTTGGTACAAAATCAGTTAGCACTGGTATTTAAAAAAAAAAAAATCAAGTGAGGTTATGTGATGCTGTTTTCTGCTGGAAAAGCCTTTCATAAAAACAACATAAAACTTGGGAGTGTCGTACAGCAGAGGAAATGGAAGCTACTAATTTGTTCAGTGCTAAATGTGCAGCTGATTTTCTTTTAAAACTCTAAGCTAAAGTTGCTTTTAGGAACTTCTAGATATTCTTCATTTTATTATCATCTTCATCCTAAAATATGCAGCTTTTATCCACCTGTAAATTGACGAGTCACCTTACATAACTCTGGGGACACGAAGTTATTCTGCTTTCTATACCAGATGTGACATGGTATAACAAAACAACTTGTCTCTAAAACAACATTATCTAAAAGTTGTTACTCCCTCAAATGGGCATTTTCTTTATTACCGGCTAATAGTAAATCATCAGTGTTTTCTGTAGGTCTGTTGTAACTGGCATTTGTAACACGGGAATTACTGTCACTTAGCAAGGTATTGTAGAGTCTTCCATGCCTCACTGGAGGTCATACCAGCCACCCAAACCATGGTAGTGAACAGAGGGTGTGGCATTGGTGTTGCTTAAGTTAGGGACAGATGATTATTTTTGGCAGAAAATGTGGAGTAGAGCTTGGAAGAAGGAAGTGGAGCTTAACAGAAAGTGCAGAAGTACTTGAAGTGTGAACTGCTATGAATAAAGACATCAAGTCTAGGGTCTAGGGAGACAGAGGAGTAATAAGTAAGGACTAAGCAGGCAGCAAGACGTAAATAAGGTAGATATAAGGCACAGACAAATCATTTAGGTAATCCCAGGTTTAGACAAAATAGATGAAACTTGAGTGAGGGAGGAATTTAATAGAAGTTTTAAAAGATAGGATTGGTCTAAAACCAACAAAGATGCTATAACATGGTGTCATTTTGAAAGTAAAGCTGGTGGGGAAGAAGAGATTAATAGGAAACTTTTCAATATAAGTCATAAGCACAGAAAACTGTGTTGAAAAGTAGTAGGAGATGGTTTTTTACTTCACAGGAAGGATCTGGTAATTTACCTTGGTAAGAACAGGTGGAGTGACAGAGACAAAAGAAGACTACAAAGATTAATTATACATGAGAAGTAATAGGCATTCTGGGGAGATGGAAACACAGCTACAACATTAATTTGAAGAGACAGGTAGTGTTAGGAGGAAAAAAAATCAAGGTATAAATAACAGAGCAGAGGAGGAGACAGCCCTGGTGGGTGTGAGGAGAGTGCACCCCTCAAACCAAGTCTAGGGGCACAGGTCTTAGGAGAGGGGCAAACAGCAGGTCCTGCAGCTTTCTGGGACAGTCCAGAGCCCTAGAGCTTGTCTTTTGTGCAGGCCTGGGCGAAGGCATTGCCAGCTTGGTTTTCTGTATAATTAATAAGCCCCTCTGCAGAGGGTACAAGGAAACTAGGGAAAAATAGAAGAAAGGCAGGGGCATGAAAGCAAGAGGGCACAAGAAAGGGAACAGGAGAAGAGACTATGTAGGCACTGGTAAAAATCTGGAGGAAGGTTACAGGAAGAAGAAAAATGGATTAAAAGGTAAGGAAGTAGAATAAGGAAAAGAGGGGAGATAGGAAGAAACAACAGGTTTCAATGGTAAAGTGTGCTCTTTCTATAAATACTCTGAGAACTATGAGAGAAGTAACAAGAACACTCTGTGTTCTGGTGTATGGGAGCGAGACAGAGCTGAATAAAGGGGAAATTAATCACTCATGAAAAACAAATGTTTTATTCAAAGCACAGAACTATAATAAATGGTTTAATTAAAAGTTACTCACTAAATACCTTGTGCATGCAAGACATGCTCAAGTCTTCCCTAGCTATAAACCATTTTGTTAACCACTTATTAACTTGTGACTCTGTTGGATTCTGAGAGGTAACATTAGAAAGGGAATAGGAGATAAGTCTCGCCTACCATGTTGGTGCCAATGTTCTGTTCAAAGTTTAGTTGCTGACATTATAAATGCAAGCTGGCCAAATGTCAGCTGTGCCTGGTCTTTTGGCTTTCTCCCTCCGTTGTCCCCATCCTTTTTAAGGTTAGCAATCACATAGCAAATAAACGCAGCAGAAGGATTTGTTTACAGATGCCACACTTCGATGCCACCTCATTAGTTTCCACTCTTTCGGAGAACGTTCACTAGGTGCTGCAGAAGGTTCGTATCTTCTGAGAATAGTTCAGTACTGTTCTGGACCCTCTGCTAATTGTTCCATACCCTTAGGCATCCAACAAACAGCAAGACAGTTTGTTGGGGAGTGCTTTTTATTTTACCTTGGGAAGTAGGCTGAATTTTGGAGTGAATATTGTTTTTTACATGCATAAATCCAACTTACAAAATTCTGTATTTGGGGGGGGATGGGACAAAAAGTATAGATTCTAAATCCATTTATTCTTACTGTGCTGGCGTTACCCCATATTTTAAATTGTTGTGTTAAAATGCAGCTGCTGAGGTACATGTTTTTTAATGCTAAGCTTTCCCATCTTTTCAATGGATTCAAGAGAAAAGGAAGAGAAAATTAAATAGTTATCTTCAAAGCCCACCTTGCATAGAGCCAATATGTGACCTGAAACGTACTTTGAGGAAGCTGATGAATAAAAATAACATCAGTTGCTTAGTATCCATTTCTTACAGTAAAAGTTATTGAGTTATAGAAGTGAATATATGCAAATAAATAATGTAATGCTATCATTTGTTATGTAGACAAATGGTGCAATATGTTTGTATTCATAACATTGTTTTATGACCTGAAATCATAGTATTAAGCACAGTCCCATATATTGGAGTATATGCCTGACCAGAAGCATGTGAACAGCTCTATAATATTAGAAGAATTCAAGACCTAATGAACCAAATAAACATTATAACATACATTATCCAAAAATATTTTCAGATAAATATTTGTTGCAACTCTCCACCTTCATTAGCAGAGACGTACTGTTAAGTGCAGGCAGACTAGATTCAGAGACTGAAAGAAAGTGAATACTGGGACAGAAAAATGTTGTATCTTAAATTCCCCAACCATAATAATAGCAATCAGTGAGGTTATAATATAGTTCTTCAAAATATGATTATACCTTTTCTCTGGAGTCAGTTAAGTTCATTTGGATGAATCTTTCATTCCAAGGGTGCCTTTAATGTGCCTGAATATTTTTGGCTGAGGTCCTTGGTGTTCTGTTCGCTCTTGTGCCAAAATAAAGCATAAATTATAACTATCTGCATGCATCAGAAGTCTTCATCGCCTACAACCATGGTCTCTATTCTATTAAAAAATGAAACACATAGAAGTGATAAATGGCATTCAAGTTATTATCCGCACACCTGACGGAGAGAGTAGCATGAATCTCTCACTAAGATTTCTTGGTTTGCTTCACAGACTCATACAGACATCTGACCGATATTATAACCAATTACCACAACTTGTTGTCATTTTAGTGTGTAAGCAAACCCTTTGTTGGTTACAAGGTGAAAGAGTTTTGCCTTTCCCAGTCCCAGGATCATGAACCACATTGTACCAGCTTTAGAGCACTGCACGTTGTTGTGTAATATACAAGAAATTGGTGGAAAATCTTCAAAATTTGTTTTTTCCTCTGGATGTAAGAACAAAGGAGAAGGCAAAATAAGGTTTGAAAATTTATAAAGTTTTTTTTAAGGCTTAGTGTAGATAGAAAAAGATCCTTGCCTGAAAGATGCTTTCTACACAGCTGGTGTGGTAGAGAGAGACATCACTGAAAACAAAAATTAGTCCTATTCAGCTAAAGACTGGCAAGAGGTTACTGCATTTGTGTAGGTGACAAGGAAAACAGAAAACAAGTCTGTTATCAACAGGGGAAATACTATGGAAAGAGAAAGGTGGAACAAGCTGCAAAAATAACAAAAGGTGTCTGTGTAAGATAATCCTATTAAGTATGCTGTTACTAATTGAGAAAGGGATTTCATTGTTTCAAGGGAAGTTTGTACTAATTAAGAGATGTTAATATGTACTAAAAATGATGGCGTGTCCCCATAAGGGAAAAAGAGAAGGCTTCATGAGCAACATTAAATGAGCCTCATGAGTGCAAGAAACTTCTAGCAGGTAACTAGAAATTCAAGGGAAAATGGGAAGGACAGGTTTTTATCTTGCCTGATTTCAGTCCCTTGAGTCAGATAGAAAAAGTTCAGAGACATTAAACAGAATTTCTTGGATGAGCAAGTGGAAGGAGCTTTACTGTTCCTGGCCAAACTTCATGTTAATTATAAGAAAAACTTTGGGGACTGAAAATCTATGAATGGTTTAATGGAAAGGTTATGATGGAAAGAAAAAAAAATACCCATTCAAGAAGAGTTTTGCAAGTCAGACTGCTCAAATTATTGAACTACTTATGTTTGTTCTCTTTGCTCCTAATAATATATTAACATATTCTGTAGGACTGTGGGATCTGTATATGTTTTACATGCTACTTCAGTGAAGTGATTTAAGGGAATATCTGAAATAAAAATTCCTGTGTAAATCAATAATCTTTATCTTTATATAAGTGAAATTCTTACATAAATAGAATATACTTTGAAATCTGGTGAAACAGAGGATAGGATGTACAGATGGGTGGTTCACAAGGTCAGACCAGAATTCAATGATTACTGCCTAAACTGTTGGGTGATAACAGTAGCTACCTACTAGAGGCAAAATCAATCACTTTTTGAAGGACCAACCATAATTCAGATATCAGTCAAAGAAAATTTAGCAAACTTAATCAAAATTAACATAATTACTTTGGTTTTAACAATTTTCAGACAAAGACAAACAGTGCAATTATAAGTTGCTTAATATTCCTGGTTCATAATCTTTCATTTTAGTTCATCTCTATTACCAGAAGTTACTCTGTTTAAAGTAAATTCTGATGCCAGACATTTTACGTTAAACAGTTATTAAAGACCTAAAACTGGGAGATAGCCGCTAAATTGTATGAACAGACACTGTCAATGACTTAAAGCAGCAATTGTCCAGACAATACCACAGAAACCTTATTGCAAGGAACACTGGGGCCACACTGAAGGATATACTGGTCAGAAAATGGTTTCCATCAGTACTTTTCCTGTCTGAGATTTGCCAATATAATTATTCTTCTCCAATGGCTTTGCTTTACATGTCAATGTACGCAAAAAACATGCAAAAAAGTGAGTTTAAAAGGCCTTGCGTTTCAATGCCCTGACTTTGCATTCACATCCTACATGGATTTGGGATTTTGCTTCCTCTGTGATCTGAGATAATTTCATCACTTGCATGACAAGGCAAGGATATGTTTCTGCTATTTAACGTACACTTCTAAGGAAACACAAGAATACTGGCTTTATTTTAGATCACTGTGATACTAAAAATATGTAAACAACTCAGTGTAGGTGTCCTCTTTCTAGACATTGACCTCACTGCTCAGACTAAAGAAATGCTAAGTTAGCTTAGTGAGATGTACTATTACACAAAACTATAATAAAAATAAGAGACAGAAGTTTTAATACCCATTCTGCCTTACCACAAGGCAGTTTGATATTTTTAGAAATGGAAAAGAAATAGGAGTATCTGTGAAATTCAAGTAAATTAAAAAAAAAAAATAGAAGGGGAAAGTTTTACATTCATTTGGAAGATAAATTGCATTAAAAGGATATTTTCCTCAGAATATTTTTTTGATCAGTATGAGGTAAATATTTATATCAGCTATCCTGTGAAAATTAATTTGCTAACATTTTTAAAGTGATTAGTATTTAGCATGAGATGCTGATTTTTTTTTTACTGTTACCAGTTAAGATTTTATTTAAAGTTCAGTATAGTTTTTCATAAACCATATTGTCAGTGTTTTTATTGTAGTGACATGCTCAGAGACATGTTATTCTGTATTTATGAAACAACTAAATATTCTGGCATTCCCTATTAGAAACATAGCACAAGTACATGAAGTTTTTATTAAAGCAGTCAAACGTTAAAATCCTGAAAAAATCTTAAAGCACTCAATACCGAAGCACGGCACATTGATTTTTGATCAATAAGAAAATCTATAGAAAATGTGGAGGCAAGAAAAGAGTATATTAAGAAGATTCTGTAGAAAAGACAGGTATAAGTAACAATAAAAGGAAAAAAAGAATACCAGCACCATCTCTTTCTTGAGACGGTAATAGAATTAGAGAAATAAACTAAGAGTGAGGAGCATGGAGTGCTATCACACCATGACAACATACTTGCTATCCTTCCATTGCAACAATACAAGAAAAAGCAATGTTTCCTGAGTTCATAAAACTGATCTCCAAAGTTTCAGCACCAAGGAGTCTATTATTGCTTCCTTAGGATAATCATTATTATGACATTCAAAAAGAAAATTAAATGAAAGGGAAATTCATTAACTCCATATAAGGTTATAATTCTAGAAAGATGGCAAAACAAAATCAAGGTTTATTTCACATCTCTGCCAGAACCAGAGTATATTTAGCCATTTAAGTCTTAGTCCATTAAGTCTGGAAAAATGATGAATGGATCAATAAACACTGCCCATCTCTGTCAGTGCTGACTGCCCAGCATACCCAAAGAGATTTTACTTGATGCCTTTTCTTCAGCCTTAGAATGAATTGGTGGAGGAAAAGGTCTGCCCAGGAGAGTGCTGGGCTTTTTAAAGAAGAATCCAAAACAAATCTGTTTTCCGGTTCTGCACTTCTGTATTATTGCCCATCTATGTGCTAGCTAGAATTTCATGCTGCCAAATCTGATTGCAGGATCAAAGTCATAATTGTTTAACTTTCCTCATAGGAAAAGTATTGCACAAGATGTAATCTTCTTCATTCATCTACCCCTTGTACTTAAATTATGTGTTCTACAAAAAAAGAAAGAAAGAAAAAAATCAAATATCCAGAATCTCCAGAGAACTCACTGCAGCCCTTTAAGCTAAAAATTTCCTCAGCTAAGCCACAGCAGCTCATGGCATTTTTCACCTGCACACCCCAATATTGTTTCAAGCAAACCCTAATACTATTGCTACGCCGGGCTCTCATGCGAAACAATTGCAACCTGTGTGAGAGTCACTCCTCCCTTCCTCCTGTTTTTCCTACTCTTAATTTACACAGAGGGACCCAACAAGGAACTGAAGAGCAAACCAGCATAAAACACCTGCACCTGGTCAGAGTGGCACGTGTCCTGGCAGGGACTGTATGGTTATTGTGAGAAAAGCATCATGTGGGGACCTGTGTGGCACTGCAGAGGACACCCAAAGGGGGACACCTGCCTGGGAGACTCTGCTGATTCTCTTCCCAGGTATCCACTGGGCAGACTTTTCCTCTTCTCTTTTCTTTTTCGTTTGTGGGGGGTTTTTTCCCCCCAATAAAAGAAATTTTCACCATTAGAAGTCTGTGTGTGTAATCAGCCATGAATCCTCCAATAATTCTTTGTGCACATAAGCCTGTGTAAGAAATAAATAAGAATAATTCTAAAATCCATCCTGACATCTGCTAGGACTAGTATAACTACAACAGCATAATACGTTCACTGGCAAGTGGCATCTTGATGTTGACCTAAATTTTTGTATTCAGATGTACTCTGAGGATAGCATTTTTCCTCTGTGAGTTATATTGCATATCTGCTATTTTAACCATCATTTTTGACTTTTAATGTAGGTACCATGACTAAGAGCTAGAAATGCAACAAGAAAAGTGCCTACACAACATGAAAATATGATTGCATACGATCCCATATCTCACATGAAGCTGCAGAATCCAGGGTAACCAAGCATGTGTTTCTCTTACTCTTTGCTGCTACTTTCTCTCTGAGTCTAAACAAGAATCAAAGTGATATTTCAAATACAAACAATTCTGAGGAACTACATTAAATTAAAATTACGTGCTGCTTTTATCAGTGTAGAGACTTAAGTGAACTATATAATCTTGAATATTATTTATTATGCTTCTTTTTTAAATGTGCTTACTGCAGACTTTCTCACTGAGGGGTTGAGAGCACACAGGTGCAATTAGAAAAAGATTCATTTGGGAGCAGGTGAAGTTATATGTGCCCAGAAGCCAATTATTCTTAAAAAGAAAATATAAACCAAGGCAAAATAATTGTGTACACCCAAATATTGTAAAACCCAACATGAATAAGTTATGCTACTGAATGTATATTTAGAAAAGAACTTTAAAGACAACTCAGTTGATTTTTTTCAAGCAATATGCTTGATTTAATAGTTCTGGGCAAGAGCTTGTACAGTTTCCAACAGAGAGAGGCTGTAATGTATCATACTTGCTAAGCAGGAATTCTTTCTTCAGGAAAACACATCCGGCATGTAAGAAAGGAGGCCATAGGTGGAGAGAAGGAAAAAAAGAAGAAACATCATAGGAATGCCGAGATGGTTGTTTTCATCAAATATATTAACTCAAGCCAAATAGAAAGCAGTCTGGCAGCCTTAAAGTGCAATGTTAGCAGCAGTATTTGGTGAGTATGAATAAAAATTTAAACATAGTTAAATTTTACTTTACACTCTTCAGCAGTCTCCAGCACTTTATAACGGCTGTCTCGAGCTTCTGGGAGTGTGTATATAGAAGCAAACTCTAAGTACCCTGTCACAGCCCCCTGTAGTCAGTTGAGCTTCCCAAAAGAAACCAAGAAACCTTGAATAATCCTTATAAATTCCACTGGATACACAGGAACATGAGGTTCCTATTACAGACATCTTGATTAGGTTCCTAAAGCTGGAATGTGTGATTACCTTTCCCAATTTCCTTAATTTGCATTATTTTTTTGAGAGAAGGAGCTACTGATACAAGTCAGCACAAAGAAATAGTCTTCTGTTTGTTTTAATACATGAGTAATTGCAATTGCAGCCCAGCTTTTTATGACTGTTGCTTGGGGAATTTACCAACAGGTTGGACAGTAAGGATGCTAAGATGAAACATATGAAGGAATGCTGAATGTAGGGATTTCTACTTTAACTCCCTGTACAAACTGGCATTTCTTTAGCAGGACAAGGTGAATGGCTGTCCTATAATCTCACAAATCAGGAATACATACTTGCCATCTGTGCCCCAAAACGTACACTCAGTTAGGAAACTGCCTGAGGTTTAGCAGTCTCAGAACTATTGCCAGGCCTGTTGCACTGCCTCCTGTGCAGTTGGTTTTAGACTCGTACTTGTGACAACCAACAAATGTAGCGATTGCAAGTGGAGCTTCATGCAGATGCCGTGGAAAGTGCACTGCACACTTCTGAAAACCACTGAACAGCACCTAACAGTAGAAGTCTGAGAAAACCCAGCATATGAGTCCTGGCAAAGGTTTTCTGTGTGCCTGTGGCATGCTGCATGTTTCACAGTGCCTATGTTCTCATCGGAAGTGAGCCTAGGAAGCTGGTGTCCAGTATAGCGATGCAGGCTTAGTGTCTCAGGGTGGCAAAGGAAATGAGAGCTGCAGCACACAGTCGCCATCCATGCCACACGGGGAGATTTTGAATGATCAGCTGCTATGTCAGGTGTCGTTTTGCCAATGTTCAAAACTGGCGAAACGCCTAGTACTAATATGCTCCAGAGCTCTGAAGTGCCTGCTGAGTGTATTTTTACGTCCGTACAGAGAGAGAACTGCTAATCTGTATGGGGCATATTGTGCCTGATTAATTTTATAGACTGCGTTGAAGAGGGACTTATGTCTTTGCTGAATAAAATTTCAATTTAAATGTAACTCTCTGCTTGTTAGTCTAGAAACGTGGAGTCACATTTAATTGGCTTGCATTGATTGTTTGAAACTGCTTATTAGTTTAATAGCGTTTTGACAAAACTGTAGCTTTCTGCTTTCAAATACATGGAAAGAGAGGTCACTACTAACACAGAATTCTATTCAACTTTTCCATCTCCCAATATATTGATACAAAAAAGCACATTTATAACCTCTGAAAGTTTCTGGTTTTTTTTAAACTGTACATGAGTGTGGAATCTGAAAAAAATGAAAACATGAAAACATGACAGAGAAGCCTTACTTGTTTCTTCTTTATGTAGTGCTGGATCTATCTGTGTCCCAAGGAAATACTAATGATTTTGAACAGAGATAACAGTAGTGCAGCAAGAGAATGAGAGAATGGGAGTCTGCAATATCCCTTACGCTCAAGCAGTTATAAAAGGATATGTGCAACACTTAAGACAAATAAATTAGTTTTTCAAACCTGCTGACCATTATCAGTGCAGCGTTCAAGTAAAAATTGCCTTGCCAACTTACTAAACAACTAAATATTCTGCAAATAGCACCTGCTGGAAAAAAGGCCAACATGAAAATTATGAAATAAGTACCACTTGATTGCTTGGACTTCCTTCAGTCTCATTCTCAAGAACCTCTGCAGAAGAGGAAAGAAAAAACCTGACTGGTCTGAACATCACCGCTAGTTCATCTTTGAAAAGCTGCAATATTCAGGAGCTTTGATGAAAAAAACAGGGTCTGTTAACTGTTTCCAAAGGAAGGAACCATTCCCCTGGAGTCACAAGCTCTGCCTCTAATAAAGCTCAGTAACCCCTTCATCGTGGTGTTATAGCACAACCTTTATACTTAAGTCTTTGAGGTATGTACAACGGAAAATAGACTTCTTGCTACCTCGGTGGTCTGGTTATTAGGGTAGTCAGAGCTCTTACCATGGTAAATTTTGCTTCAAAGCAAACTTTCGATAGTGCTATTGACTTTACTTGTTTTTTGTTCTATTTTTACATCTTCCTTGCATGCTGTCTTCAAATAAATTACACATTCACACCTGAAGATGCCCCTATCTTTTTTTCATCTCTTGTTCACACTCTTAATTGACGACTCTTTTGAACTATTGAGTAACAGCACCCACTAAGCTGTTACGTGGACTGTACTAAACTTTAGCTCATTGTATTATGAAACTTGCAGTTTCATATACTGGGTTGGACTTCTGCTGAAAAGGACTTTAAAAGTCCACACTGGAAAACATGGAGTTCTCTGGGGTAACATTACTGTGTTTATTTGAAATAAAGGAGCAGAGTTTTTTCCAAATTCTCAGTGGCATCTACACAGTATCTGTGGATCAATGTGATTCAATATTATATTATTCTATCTACTATGCCACAACTATATATTTGTACTTGACAAATGACATCTCAGGTTTTTATGAACCCATTATAATCCAAATAAAATACCCACATCTTTAGCTGGAAAATAGTCAAACCCTGATCAGGTAATAAGTAATAAATGTATATTCTCTAGTCTGAGATGTAATCTAGGGCTCCTGCATGGCATCGTGGTCCCAAATGAAATGGTGTAATTATGCTGTTGTTGTCCATGAGGATAAATGCGAAGAATTTCACAGGTTTTAAGTCCCCAAGCAATAGCTGTAGGGAAGAGGGAATATAGCACATGTAATTCTACAGAAATTTTCCCCAAATGAGCCCAAATTATATGTGTGTTGACTAAAGCATGGTTTATATAGTGCTTCCTGTGGTCATTTATTCCACTGATTAATTATCCTCATTATTAGAAAGCCATACATTATTTCCAGTTTGTGCCTGTCTGGCTTTCAGCTCTTAACTGCTGCTTCATATTACGTTTTTCTCTGTTATATTAAATAGCCCATTAGTACTCTGCAAAAGTAACTGCAAGAAAGTGTTTATATACCATAATCAAGTTACCTTTTGATCTCTATTTTGATAAACTGCAGAGAATGACTCACTAAAGCTCTTCTATTATTTTTAATATGTTCTCAGCATATTTTCCTATTTTTTAACTCCTTCTTCCACAGATTTTAATTTATACAAACCATCCAGAAAGTTGATCAAGTATTCATGCACTCGCCTGTTTGCAAAGATAACCATTAACCTCTCTAAATGACTTAGCCAGAAGTTCAAGGCACTTTAGGGTGAAGATCATTGGGCCAAAACAGTAGGAAGATATTTGGCTTGCTTACATATACCCCAAAATGTTCTTTACCTTCTTGCCCCTTTTTGTTGCTCTTATGTTGGCCACCTGATCACCTTGAACGTTTAAGTGAAAACATCCAGATAAAGAGCATTAAACACTTTAAAGTGCAATTAAACTAAATAGCCTTCACACTACCTTTATCAGTAAGCACAGTCCCAACCCTGTCCTTTCTTTTTAAATTGTGTCCAAAAATTTCTTGTTCTTCTTGATGTCCCTTGCTACTTGCACCTCTTTTTGTCCTTTTGGTTATCCGATTTTGGTCCGCATGCCTGACCTATACCTTTGTACTCATCTTCAGCAATTTGATTTCATTTGCATTTCCAGTACACTCCCTTCTTGTATTAGAGGGCAACAAAAAGTTACTGATTGAACCCAGCTGATTTTTTATTACTCTGCCTTTCTTCCGCCCAGAATAGTATTGTTTACACTTTTATTCTAAATATTGCATCTCTAAGGAGCTGCCAGATTTCTTCAGCTTTTTTTTTAGATCAGTATCCCAGAAGAGTTCACCTACGAAACCTCTGATTTATGAAGTCTGCTTTTTGAAGCCTGCTATTTTTATTTTGTACTGCACCAGCTTTTCAAGCCAAAGCTTCCCTGCAGCTGTATTTTCTCCAAACATGTCAAAAGTTTCAGACCATTTTTGTCATTGTTAAATCACATGCAGATGCTATAAAGAAGCAGTAACAATCAAGTACACGTAACAAGCATGCAGGGAATGATGCCTAAAGGTGGTAGCTGCTTTGTCAAAGTATTTTGTGATTATTTTTTTTTTATTTCACCTCACGAGTAAATAAACAGGAGAGGAAAACTTGCCCCAAAGGCAAAACTGTGTGTCATCGCAGTGGAGTTGCACTATTAAAAAAGTGCTTGCAGTAGTATGCATGGATAAACCCACATGAACTAATTGGGAATCTTAAGCCAAAAGAAATCAAAATTCATTTACAGCAAAATAAAAAAGTCTTCCAACAAAAAAATTAAAGAATAGCCTGTCCTATCTAATGACTTCATGATCCATCCGTGAAGAAAACCCCTAAAGAAAATCGTCTTTTTAGTACAAACTACTCAAACTTATATCTTGTTTGATGATGAAATGTGCTAGAACAGATTTGACCTGTAGCACTTGACAATGAAAGGGGTTCAACAGAAGTAGAAAGAGCAGATACCTCATGCAATATCTTGACCCTTTCATTCATATGAGCAGATTCTGAAAACTTGAGAATAACTGCTAAAAATCTACTTAATTTCTCTTCCCTGATTACTGCCTTATCCACACACAAAAACCACTGGAACAATTGCCTAGAATTTTCAACAGTTACCAAGAAGAACTTTCAAAAATATATTCACTGTTTGACAATCTAGTCCCTCCGTCATTTATAAGAATTTTAATGCTGTAATACTTTGTATCCATTTTCCAAGGTTAATATTGGTAAAAATACCCTAATTTTCCAGTCCAAGTGTATTTGCCTTTAAGATGCTTCAGTAGCAGGAAAACATTTATAAGAATTTTAATGCTGTAATACTTTGTTTCCATTTTCCAAGGTTAATATTGGTAAAAAATACCCTAATTTTCCAGTCCAAGTGTGTTTGCCTTTAAGATGCTTCAGTAGCAGGAAAGTATTTGTAAAGTTATATACTTAGGGGATGCAGAACTATTTCCAAAATTAAAAATGAAAAGAAATGACAAGTGTGAGCCAGACAGTAACATGGGACTGATGGGTATCCCATACCAGTGCATTTCTACCACAATAACACTGGGTCTTCCGCTGTTTCCTTTCAATAAAGTAAGCTTCATGAGGCTGCAGGATGAGTGAACTTGAGTCAAGTCACATCCCCTGCTTCAGGATGGAGGTATTATTAATAACAGCAAAGACAATGCTATAACAATTTATAGTTTATATAGAGGGCCATTTCCAAGTGCTGCCTGCCTTCCTAGAATCAGAGAATAGATTAATTATCAGTGTAACTCTTGCAGATATCTCAGAAAAGGATTGCTCTATCTGTGCTGGCAAATAGAATCGGTAATGCCTACTGGTCAGCTGCTCAAGATGGGGAGAAGAAATTCATCAAAGTGTCATCCAAATTCTTATTACTTTCAGATTTTTTCATGTTGCCCAGTGCATGCAAGGATTTTTTTAATAAGTCACTATGACCTCTGGAAAAGGAGACTAAAGGATTAAACTAAACGCAGGCTAAAATGTAAGGAAAAAATAATTAACTTCTGTTCAGAACTTGAAAAAATATTATATATTTCATATTACTCTGAAAGTAACTTCACCATTTCATAATTTCTTACTTGTTTTCCAACATTTTTTTGTTCTAAGAAGTAAAATAATGGAAGAATTTTATAGTAAAGGTCAGGTAGGGATAAACTAATTGTCACACAAGAACTACTTAAAACCTTTCCCTCAGAAATCTGCCTTTTGGCAAGTGAAAAGGTGGTGTTAGTCTCTCCTCTTTCTTGCTTCTATGTCGTAGTGAATTACAAATATTCTTGGGGTAGGTGTTTTTGTAATTAGAGGACAGTATGATGCATGTTCTGTAGCCTTCTTAGCATGGAAAAAAAAAGTGTTGATATTCAGGAGCTGTGGTCATGCTTCTTAAATATGCTGTAATAACCATATTTACAGAAGGACATTAGCCTGGCTCAGCAGTTACTAAGAAACTGATTTGCAGTTTGCTGATGCAGGTAAAAGAAAAATGAGTAAAGTCAGTGCAAACTTATTGTGCTGTTTATCTCAACCGATTAACCACTGCCCTGGTACCTAGGCACTGTGGGTGCTACACACAGAAAACAGGGAGGTGGTATTTGTATTTGAGCAGCTCACGGGAGCACAGTGTGTTGTTCTTGTATCTCCCAGCATCCCGAACTGCTGGGCAAGGTGCATTGGGGCATACAACCCTGCCTAGATCTTCTGGAGACAACTCATGGCCTTGTTGCCCTTGACTTTACCTAAACCTCTTTGAACCACTGACACTATTTGAGTTCCTGCTGGTTAAAGTGTTTGGGCTGAAAGCAAATGCCCAGGTCCCTGAATGGGTCATGCTAATGGACCAGGACATGTGAAACTTCTGGACACGAGATGAGAAGCTGCTGGCTGTGAGACATTACACCATAAGAAGATATTAAAGGTCACAGATAACCCCCCCTGAGGGATGGCTGGAATTCACCAGAGGGGACAGTTGGGGATCCTGGCATCCCTGTGTCAGGTCCGATCCCAGACCTGATGGCACCTTCCCAACCACTTCCTGACGTATAGAAGTACTTCCTTCTCCCTGATGTAGAGATGATGGTCTCAACGCCTCCAGTACTGCAAGATTTGCAAAACAGTGGGATTTAAGTTTTACTCTACTATGCCTTCGGGCAATACACTAATCAGTGAGAGGTTAGACAAAGGTGTAAAAACACATGTGCTTTTTGTCCTGTGGTGTTTCATAAGAAAACACATAGTCTGAAGTGAGGAAAAACGATTTCAAAAGAGATTCAGGGTAGCAAGTGCTGCTCGCTCCAGTCCAGGCACAGGATGGTCCGTAAGGCACTGCATTCTCCTCAGCATTTCCTAATGGCCACTTCAGGAGGGTCCCTGCCTCAGGGGCTGCCACCTTTACCTGCCTTCATCTCCCCACGTGTTTCACATGACTATGAAGCCCAAAAGGTTGCAGTGGCAAAAAATTGGGGACTGTAGTTTATCAGTGATTGCAGGGATGTAATATCAGCTGTGACAAGATGTTTTAATGGAGTTGATAAAATGCAGACAGTAACCTACATGACTGCTGACGGTGCTGCTGCGAGTTGCGTGGAGTTGCTTAAGCCAGCTTTTCGTTAGCCAGGATAAGTTTTGTGCTGTGGCCTTGGGAAGACATCCCAAAAGCTTGACTAGTTTTACACTTCAAACAAAGTGTAACTGTTGTCAGCCGCAGCATTATTAAAATCTGGCTATCTGATTTTAAAGCCAGGTGTATGTTTCTATGGAGTCCCACCACATTTTTGGATCGCAGGCTACAAAAATACTTTTTTAAAAAGGTGCAAATTTCCCTATTCTGGAAGGGTGCAAGTGTACCTCTAGCTGTGCTGAATGTGGATGGTCCTTACACTGAATACCTTCTGCTTAGGATTTTGGATTTATACTCTATATTATTGGAATTCAATTATTTATGCTAAAACTATTTCAACAGACAGTTATTGATTCATCTTTTGTAATAAAAAAAATTGAAGTCTTTATATATTGATAGAGAAAAATAGATCTGGAGGAAGCCAACACTACTACTAAGGCATTTAAATGATGCCTGGATAAAGCATACATAGATCAGAAATACAATAATTGTTGCTGCTTAGAATTCTACCAGTCAGTTCCTGTTTGTTTGGTTTAACATTTTGGGCAATTACAAAGTCAAAATAGGAATAATAACTGTTAATCTGTATTTCCTCAGAGGCCTGAAGATAAAAGCTGATGGGTAGGAGCACAGGTAATCAAAAACCTACATTAGATTGTGTGAGATCAAAACCTGTAGAAATGTATCACATCTTTTAGGCAAGCAATAAGGGCTGAAGCTAAAAAGGGCATCAGATTGTTGAAATCACGTAGCATCTACACAAGTAAAATTCATTGCTAAATCGCTGCTTCTGGGCTGCTGGAGACAGTTTATGATCTTCAGGTTAAAGCACCTGCAAGTTTTATTTCCCTTTACTTCAACGGGATCCAGAAACTAGCCATTCATCTGCCTGAGCCCTCTGAAGACTTAATTTCAGAGCACACCTATACACCAAAATAGAGTCAGCCTCTATACAAAGCATAATGGTGGCCCCTGCTCTTTCCTTTAACATAGATGTGTGTCAGCACCAACCAGTACTGATCGCGTTGCCTCCTTTCATGTCATAGCTCAACGTTTAAAGCTTTCAAGCAGGAAGATTTCATTCAATTCTCTCATATCTTAGAAGAGCGCACAAGGGATCAAGGGGAAGAGAATGAACTGTCTCTTTTACTGAAGCTACATTCCTGAACAAAAAATAATCCCAGGCTGAGCCAGAAAAAGCACAAATTACAGCGTGCCACTACAATGCTTAGAGGTTCAAGCACTTGCCTAGGACTTTTATATTATCCCTACTATAAGGATATTGTCTAGAAATAACATGGAAATCATCCTGGGATGAAATACAAAATTAAAATGCATTGTTTAAAGTTACCTCACTATCCATTAAGATTATGTTTTATATTCTTAATGGTATTAGAACATTCAAGAGAATTAGAAAAAATATAATCAAGGGAAAAAGATATTTTTATAGTGTTAGTCACCCAAACAGCTGGGGAAAATACCAAATGTTTTTACTTGAAATGTTGATTTTGTAAAACTATCACTCAGTCTTGCAAACCTAGCAGTTTCAGCTATATTTCAAAATAAAATCAGAAAACAAACAAGGAAAAGCTGCAGATCATAACTTCCTATGGCTTAACGGTGAATTCTGCGTGGTTACTTTGAAGATGTTTTCTGCACTTGCATCATTCCCAGTGCTTTAGAACTGTATGATTAGTATTGAAATCAATTCCTCATTTTGGCTCAAGCTGCTCATAGAAATATTGATTTTTTTCATGTGCAATTTAGCTGAAGGAAAGGAAGAAAAGCTCACCAAAATAAAAAAAAATTCTTTGTTAATATAAGCGACTTCACCATAGGCTATCAGCTGTTCCCCAAACCAACATCTTCCCTAGCTCTGTCAAGCAATTTTCATTTTACACTTCTCAAAAGCTGCAGTATTAGATACAGATAAATGCTGTACCTTCTTTGCTGATTGCATCAAATGTGTATCTGTGTAACAGAACAAAGCTAAATAGCACCCTGAACAATGAACTCAAAGCCCCAGAGAATTTAGGTCCTGGGTACTTACTAACATTAGGAGAATGTTATTTTACTGGTCACTTGTAATTATATAGCGATGACCTTGGGATTTCTGAATTTCACAGCTCCCTTCTGCTCTTTCTGTTCTGTTTTTTGCAGGCTTTTGCAGAAATACAAAATTAGAATTGTAAATGAAGGTATTACATAAGAGCCGGGTTGGAAATCATACCTATTTCACAAAAGGAGGGTTCATTTTACAGAGTTTATTTTCTTCACAACACTGCAAGGGCAAACTGTGAGTATGGATAGTCCTACAAATAATGTCTCAAATGCATTCTTCATTTCAGTGGTTCCTACTTTTGATACTGCCTTCTCATATTATATATTTGCCCTTTAATAATTCCTGCTTCCTCATGCTGTAAATCTTCTCTTCTTACTTCTTATGAGTTTGGGGGGGAGGAGGTTGGGTTTATTCTTTTTTTTTTTCACTTCAGCATGTGTTCATCCTACATGTCTGATTGCCTGTTCCTTTTCTTGAATCTCAGTTAAATATTTCCTCAATTCAGTTTATACCTTGCAGGGAAAGTTGTGGCTTAATATGTAAAGGCATGAATGAGTAAGCAAGCTGCAAACAGTCCAGGAGGCTCTTGGAGTGCATTGGGGATAATTCCTCAATCCAGGTAGACAGCCCAACTGTATGACCATTCTGGTACCACACATCTATTTCTCTCTGACTTTAAGTTGGCTTTGCTAATTCTCTAACAGAAAGGTTCTTATAGCTGAGTTACCAAAATGCTTTGCCTCCTCAAAACTTTATAAACTGCATTTTTAGAGTTCATTTTATCAAAGTATGACTTAATTGTCAATGATCATGTGTTTGGTACCATCTTATGTTAAAATATGTAAATATATTGCTAGTGAAAATTTTATGAACTTCACATCTTCCAATATTGTATGTTCAGCTATTCATATCTGGAAAGTTTGCTTTTTCTTCTAGAAACTTAGGTACTGTAAAACAAAAATTGCAATCCCCCAAATATGACAAAGACAACATGGAAAAAGAGTCACACTGAAAAAGCAGGATTTCCTAGACAATTCCTATGACGTTCCCAAACAGTGTGGTGACTTAACCAAAGCTATTAACAACATGCCTGTAATCATACACAAGCACAGAAATACTGTTACAATCTTTAATCAATCAAAAGACTGAAAATGGCTGATTAGGAAAAGATATCATTGGCAAAGCTTATATATCTGGTTATTTTGATAGAAATGTACTTTCTACATTCCAGCGGCAGCTTTGAGTTAGGCACACTGGTGAGCTTTCATTTGATCTAGTCAAAACACCCAGCTGGAGCAGACATCTGGATAAAACCAGGGAAAATGAGGGAGGCAGCAAGAAAGTTTGCTCTGACCGAGTGCCTTCCTCCACACCAGCCACGGAGGGACCTCCACACCAGCCATGGAGGGACAGCTGGATGGGGTCGCCAAGCCACCCAGCGGCAGAGAGTGCCTTTTGCAGAAGGAAGGAAAGCGTTTCAGTGAGCTTAGGGCAAGCTGGGTACCGCTGCTGGTACACCACTCTCTACAGCCAAGCTAGTGTCTCACTGGCAAACAACAAAAGACGTACAAGGGACAAAATAGTCATCCCTGGAGCCTTCCTCCTCTTCTGTCTGCCTTTTTCCTGTGGAAAAGTGAAACTTCTTGTCCCTGTTCCCCTCTGTAGCTAGGTCATGGACCTAGCGAGGGAGTTAGGATTGCTCTGCAGCAGGGAATGGGCACTAGAGCCAAGCTTTGCACAATTGCCTTAGCTTAAAATGAGGTTGGCAGAGATAGTTTTGAGACACTTGGTGGATATACCTACATACTGAAAAAAAAAATTCTGTACTGCCCCTGTAATAAAGCCCTTCAGGAGAGAATATCTAGCTCAGGTAGTTTCTCCAGCAAAGTCTTGCCTCTTTCTCCAGAAGCAAATGCCAGTAATCCCTGCTCAGCTGCGGCTGTGCTGATAAAGAGGGTCTGGAGAGGGGAGTGAGAAGTTAGGAAGCCCTACAGCAAAGGTGCCTGTGCAGTTGGCTTGGCCTGTTAGGCCAGGCGTCCCAGGCTCTGCAGGTTTGGGGAGGTAAATCCTATTAAATCTCTGCAATTGCTCAATGGGGAAGAGTAATCTTTATGAAAAGATAACATGTTCTTGCAATACTGGTTGAGTCACAGGTGTCTGAGATAGATAAAGATACTGCAGTGCAGCTTACTGTTTGGAAAAAGGCGCTGTAGAAGAGGTCTTTTCTTATCTTTCTGTGCTTAGATATTCTTGTACTTTTCCTAAGAGGTCCTTTAGTTTTCTTTGCTCCGAACTCAGGGAACCTGGTGTAGGTGTTAAATAAGGAATACATCCTCCAAAGGTAATGGTTGCCCTGCAAAACATAAACATCTTATTCTCAGGCGTGCTGTCTGCAAAGCATATTGATGGAGCTTTGAAAGCAATGCAAATTAATTGTAATTAAGCCAATTATATTCATTTGCACAGTTAAATCTTTCGGATTGTAGGATTGACATACATAATGGAGAACTTACGTTTTACATGCTATGTTCTGAAGCCTTAGCTGCATGTTAATTATTCACATTGCTATAATAAAAACCCTAAAATTTGGCCATCAAATGGCTGAGAAAGCAAGTGTTCACTTCTTGGGGTATCGTTTCTAAATGTGAGCTATATAATCTTCGGGACTGCAGTGGCAATATGGGCCCAGTTTTACTTTCAGTGCTTCACTCTGCACTTCTTGTGTTTCACTAGGGCAGCAAAGCAGCTGACAATCTAGTCGGTATTTTCAGCTGAGAATTTACTTTGCTTAATGAGCAGCTCTTAGTTGTAAAATCACCATTGCCATGTCTGTTGTCTTGTGGTTCTTTGATTTGATACATGACATAAAGTATCCTCAAAACTATTCTTAATTAAATCAAGGAAAATTCCCACATTAGGAAAGAGCAAAAATATCTCTGAGTCCCATACTAGGAGCAGCATGGTAACAAGTAGAGTTTGTATGTATCTCTCTGCCCCACATAGACTACAACTCAGAGATACCTTTGCTCCCACCTGTACTGAATCTGCTTGAAGCTTATCAGCTGTAATATTGAGTGTGGTAGAGTCAGAGTTTGAGGTAAAATATTTATTAACCACTGAGGGAGTAGCTGCAGCCTGTGGGTAAGTAAACACTTCTCTTCAAGCTCTAAAGGAATTCTAACTTATTTCTGCAGTAGCAGTGATTTACAGCTTAGTTTATTTTTAATGGTGATGCTTGCAATGATGATGCATGCAATTATGATTTGTTTGCTTCTAGGAATTGCCTTCTACATAGCACCTGATGTGATTTATGGGAAAAAAAAGACTACAAGGTGCTAGCACTTCACTAGCAACGGTTATCTGAAAGTGCCTCATAATTACTATTATTTAATTCTAAGCTTAGTATACTCAATTTAATTTTTAACACTTTGTAATAGAAACGTGACATGACTTTTCTCAGTAAAATAATAACCATAGTTATTTGGAATTAGTGAAAAAGTTTGTTAATGTCTTCTGATAGTGTGTGGTGTTGGTGGCACAATGTTGGTTGAATATTTAGGGGCAGGGGGATTTCCCCCCCCTCAGATCTGACAAGTAGGTTCCTCCAGTTTTAAAACTGCAATTTTAGACCAACTCTTTAGACTGGCACCAGACAGCTGTAAAGACAGAAATTCAAACTGTGAGCATTTGCCAGTAAATAGTAAAGAAGTCAAATGACACCTTTTTTTATTCCAGTGAATTAGTTTAACGTGCTCATTCCTTGGAATTCGGAGTTAAACATCTGCATTATAACCCATACTGCAGTTTTCTATGCTTTTTAAAAAAAATTCAATTGTAGAATTGCTGTAATGCAAATACTGACCATCCAAATGAAGTTTAATGTCTTCTCAAAGTTTTTAAACAAAGGTGTAACTCTAATGTGTTATTTCTTTGCTCTGTAAGGAATTAGCATATAAAGTCTATTGTTTTCTTGAAAAGCGATTTCTAAAACGCCAAAATGTTGCAGCTTTTAACAGTTTAGGCAGGAGGGAAGTACTTATTGCCTTTCTAATGCACGGCAGTGCTTCTTCAAAGACGAAGTAAAAATGCTTTCAAGTAAGGTAAGCCAAAACTATTTTTCAAAAGCCATTAATGTCATATTTAATGTTTTGCTCAAATAATAAGCTTGCCTCTCCTCTTTTTCTGCTCTGCATTCCAGAGTTCAGCAGTGTGCATGTTTGTAACTCCATCTTCTTGGTTTAAATATAATTACACTGAGAGAATGGGCTGGAAAGTGCTGCTGGTTTGTGTATCCTTATTATGAAAGTATAAGAAATTTAGAAAAGGGAAGATCTAATTGGATTTTCCATAGAGAAAATGTTTGCAGCAATATTAATTTTAATGAGTATCCTTGTTAAATGTCCTTGAAAAAGAGGAAGGATGGAAAGTGACAACTCCCATTGGGGCAGAGCTTCAGGAAATGTATATGGGTGATATGTGCTGCATTTTGGGATTTTCCCTGTTTACCCTGAGGTAGAAAATCTTGAGCTTTTGTAGTGGTCAGACTGCTTTTTGAAGAAACAGCTTGCTTGATTTATTATATTATCAGGTAAAAATAGCATATTCCAAAAACATGTATGGTTCCTACACATCTCAGAGGTGATCAAATCAGAAGAAGAAAGCCATAGAGGAAACTATACCAGAAAAAAAAAAACCCTTTCTCTAGAACATCAGTTCTGTCTCATCCTGCAGTAAAGAGGTAGAGCTTTTATTTTAATTTTCCCTGAAAGTATATTTCTCTTATTCTTCATATTCTTGGCTCAGTTTCTTCCTCTTATTTTCCCACCTTGGAAGCCCTTTTCAGCAGGCATTAACCCTACAGTACACAGATGTTAGCTTAACTCTTGAATAGTTGTTTGAGGCAACTGTGGTTTTACTTTATATGCTCCAAAACTAGTACCCACCTTATAAAAGAAATCTTTTATAGGTCCCTAGTCTGCTTAATCCCTTTTTGCCTGGACACTGCCTAGTATTTATGTTGGTACAGTAGATACCAGCAGACTTTTGAGGGTTTCCATAGATAAGAACCTTTTGGTTTAACCCCTACTGTATTTTGTATTCTTTTATATTAGAAGTCAAGAGACTGACAGTTCATAGTATCTGTTTTACAGACAACTTTGCCATAGCAACAATGTAGACTTTGCTTTTTGACTATGATACAGATTTTTCCCATTTTCTAAATTCACAGTTTCATATGTCCATGCATCCACATATTTCTTTAGTCTGGGTGGCTTTCTTCCTTGGGTACCTGACATAGCTGCTGATGTGTTACCAGTGCTCCCTGACCTTTGGCATCCTGGCATGCTGTTGAATCTATCAAGCTTTTTTTAAAATAAACCAAAAAAAATCAAAACAAAATCAAAACCTTTTGGAGGGCAGATAAAATTTAGCTTCTTGCCTCAAGTTCATCTCAACTGACTGACTTGTTTTGAAATATATCTTGCTGTGCTGATGAGTGTAAACGTTCATATTGTAAAAAAATATTATTAACCATGTGACTGCGATTGAGCATACCATGACCTACTGGTAACAGTAAAGTCAAGGGCCAGATAGGAATGTCTCAGAGTATTCAAATAAAGAGAGAATCTGTGTGAAATCTTATTCCCATACAGTATATGTTTGCGAACATCCCTCTCTGCTCTTTGAGATTGTTTTCTTTAGCATTAGTCATGAAGAGTGGTTTATGTGTAAAAATAGTGACATGCTGTTATTGGAAATAAATTACATTGTGCGTTTTTCTGTATCTCAGTGAGTGACCAGATTGCTACAAGGGGACTGCATGTATAAATTTCATTTCCCCTTACTTGAGAAACCACCATTTTTTTATCTAAACTATAGCAAATGTTCAGTTTCAAACAGAGTTGCCTAAAAAACCCTGTACTTTCCAGGCCTCTTGCAGTATTGTGACTGAAAAATAATTAAGGGGGGAAAAAGCCCCATTGGACTATTGATGACAAATCTCTGGACCTGGCTGTGCTTCATGCAGCAGCAGCAGCAGCTTTCCTTGGGGCAGACCCGTGTCCACGCACATCCCAGCCTTCGCCCGCCGCAGAGCAGACCCCATCCTGTAAGGGCGAGCCTGAGGGGCCGGTGTGGTCCCAGAAACTTTCGTGTGGGCGCATGCCAGAGAGGGGGGAGAGGGGGAGACCTAGCGCAGAGGCCGGCGAGGGAGGAAGGCAGGGGAGAGAAGGCAGCTTGCTTCACGCACGGCTGAAGGCTGCCAGAAGCAGACCGCACGAGCTGCGCGCTGGCTGGCGTTGCAGTTTAAGGGACGTTCATTGACTTTATTCACTGAATTGCTGAAGGACAGATATGACGCCTGACTGCCGCTTCTATGTGTTCTTGCTTATTGGTACCAAGGGTAAGTGTATCTGGCTTTTTTTTTCTTTTCTTGTTTTGAACACTGCAAAGCAGGTAGTTGATAAACTTCAGTAGTGGCTTTTTTTAAAAACTATGATATCGTGGTGTTGTCTTACAGTTCTTCATGGCAATTATTCTTTGATAGAATCAAAGTGTAATGCGGTCTCTCAAGGTTACTAGCTGCATGTAATGATCAAATATTTTTGTACTTAATGCTTTGAGAGTTACTATTAATAGTTATGAGCTGAAATTAAAAAATAGGGAACAGCTTAAACATTGCACAAATACTTGCTGTAAATATTTAATGACAGTACATATTGAACTGACTCATTTCAGATGCCTTGAAATCCACATTTTATACTCAGTCCAGTAGTTTGTAGCAACACTGGGCAGTGCTACTAGAACTGGCAGTTCTCAAAAGGTAGTTTGCGTTCAGGTAACAGGAATTTTTATCCTCTGATTCAGCACAATAGGGAATATAGCATGCAAGAGGGACACTGAATTAAATGTACGTTTTCCTTCAGATGCAAATCCCTTCAGTGTGGTGGAGTTACACCAGACCTTCTGCTTACTTTAGTAATGTTTTCTTCACTCCGTTTGAGTACCCTGTCTGTAAGGGCTGCTTTCGACTTGGTAAAGTTGCCCCTGTGAAGCTGCTGATACTGATCTATATGTTGGATTTTCCTAGTGATTATAACTTTCTTTAGTTGTAATTTTTGCATTAAAAATTGCTCTTTGTTGCACTATGTCAATAGTAAAACAATGTTTTATTAATTTTGTAGATTAAATAGCTATCCTTTGCAATATCAATTCTTCTGTTAAACTAATAGGAGCATAAGGTTGAATTCTGCCACCTTCTTCTGTATTGTACAATAGCTTGCTCTCTTTCCTGCTTTTAAATTAAACATTTTTGGGGGTTACATGTGCATCCTATGCTGCTTAACATAAGATTTGTAAGGGATATTGCACGTTAGGAGTTTGGGAAATAGAGCTCCACTTACAGTTATTTTTATGGTTGCAAAGCTTAGTTAAATCTGTGGAAAAACTCTAAGCAGTTCTGTTATGTTTTGGAGGCATACATAATATGTGAGCTGCAAGCATGAAAAAACAGTGATATTAATGTATTTGGAATTAAGCAGGCTATGATAATGAGATCATATCAAGCCTGTGAGCTTCATATGCACCCATCTTATCCATAAGCGATAATCCAATATTTAAGGGTAGTACTTCAAGGTACGCAGAATAAAAGCTAAAGTATTTCAAACAAATTAAGCCTTTCACATTACTGCTTTCTATATCAAAACAGTAAAATGTTGACACATTCATGCAAGATGTGCAAATTACAATTGGCATAATGTCTGCTGGGTTAAATTAATCTCAGCTGTGGAGTTTATAAAACTTATTAAAAATATTAAAAGCATATTGCAAAATAGGATAGCAGATGAGTACTGTGAATGACTATAGGCCTTCTAGTGTTATAGTTACAATGGCTATTACTTTTTAAGCTGTTTATTAGCCCATCATATATAGCATATTATCACACCAATAAGAAAACCACATGGCTCATCTATATTTGTTAGAGAGAAGCAGTGCACTCATAGATTAAAGCATGTGCGTGCCTGCAGTCTCTGCCACCTGTTAGGGCTCTGATTTACACCAGGGAGGGTTCCTGTTTAGTGCCTCTTCTCCTAACCTCACCCAATGCACAGTTCACAGCTTCACGGCCGTTCAGAGTTTTAGCCAGCAGTCTGAATTGTAACCACATCTGCATGTTGGCTAGTTTCATCCGCACAATAGATTTAAACTTTGCTCGTGTTTAGGCTAGCTGATATTAAAGCAAACGCTCCTGAAGTAAGTATTATTGTGCTGAGAAACTGAATTTGTGGTTTGTGGACTGCTAGAAATTCAATGGTAAAGTTTTGGTGTGTTTGGGTTTTTCTTAATTTCTACAACTCGTAGTTGCTCCTAATTCTTTAAAAAGTAAAATGAGAAATGTCTATTGTACAAAAAGTACTCTTGCCTCACCCATCCATATAAATTCAACCTACGTCTGCTTAGTTTTCCATTCAACAGCTGACATTGCGCACAAATAATTCCCGTAGCTGTTTTATTTTTCTCTCTTCCTTCAGATTCTTCATTAAATCTTCTTGTTTGAAAAGCTGTCCTTCCAAAATCCAAATAATCAAACTAATCCAAATAATCAAGCTTTTTATGCACCAGCAACTCTGCCTGACTACTTTCCCACGTGGAATATACTACAGCAGGTAGGGGGTTTCTTTGAAAACAAAGCAGCCCCATACCACAGTTTTCACCAGCACAACAGCATCAGTCGTAACACGGGGAAAAGTAAATTTCAGACTCCGATTGTGGAACTGGCAACATGGAACAGGTAGCCAGGATGAACCTCTGCCTGGCTGTCCTGCCCCCCGTGCGAAGCTAGCAGGTCACTTAGGCGTGTGGCTGGCGTTGCGCTGGCTGCGGCCACATCTTCTCTCCTAGTAAAATAACCAACTGCCATTGCTGCCACAACCGTAGTGCACAGCTGTGTCTTTGGAGTCACTTTGCTTAGCTTTCTGGGGACAAAAGCTACTTCATCCTCCTGGACTTGGCTAGCTGACAGGGTCTCAAACAATTCATTTATCAATCACTAAGAAAAACAGAAGAACATTAGTACCTCAAACTATTCGAAGTGAATTCCAAAAGGGATTTGGCAGGCTCCTCCTGGAAAACAATTGTGACTGTTACTATTTTAACCCTGTATGCTCTGTGCCCCTACCTGAAGTTTTCCAATCCTATTTCTGCTTGTGCCTACAGTTCTCCTTCCCTCCTCTTTCTGTTCTTCCCCTTGTATGGTTTTTTTTTTTTCTTTCCCTCACCCTCACTTCAAAATGTCAAGGAAAACTTTCTTAAAACCATGTGAAACTTGTTAGCCCTTCTGGTGCTGTGTCCACGTGACAGCTGTTTTCAAGGCCAAGTTCTCTTATACCAAATGCTTTCTGTCAAATGTGGGAAAGAGACCATCCCAAAACGCTTGGAGAAGTCCAAGTTTATGATTGTGCAGGACAGCGCTCTTGTTTACATAGTTTGTAACAAATTTTACAATCCCTTCCAGATTTGTAAATAGGAAAGTGAAATTACTTGAGCTGTTGCACAAGCTCAAATAATCATTGTGTAATAATAATTTTTCGTTATTTCTTTTCTTTCATTTAACTGGAGCATTAGTCTGACTGGCTTCCCTGTGGCTGGAAGAATCTTGCGCATGTTGTATATCTATGTGTACAACAAAGATTAATATCTTTACAGAAAATCAGGGATAAAGACTGGATTTCCTGACGAAAATTTCTTCTAATGTCGGTTAGAGGGTAGTGAAAAGTCTACACAATGATAAACTGAAGCTCTAAAAGTTAGTTCATTGTCATCTGGACAGGCTGGTCTGCCTGCAGCTGCTGCGTGGGCAAGGGTACTTTCACCTCTCCCTTAATGGCACTAGGGCCTATACCCAACTTGCAAACCTGTCTTGACTGTTTATAGCAACCCTACCAGACTTGAACAATTGCTCCAAAATTTTACATGTGATGTGGATTTTTGTTCACCTGGAGCAAGAAAACAAACAAAACTTTACCAAAATAATTTCAATTTTTCGGAAAGTGAGGAGTTGGTACTTTGCCTATGTTGAACCATTCTGGGAATCTTACACTAAGCAATGCCTTTTCTTAAACAAATAAGGACTTCTGCAGTATTCCTCTACAAATCACTGTGTCTGAGAGAGAGGCCTCTGACAGTCCATCCCACTGGAGCTAATGAGCCTGTTTAAGCCTAGTTGCAGTAGTGTAAAAATTAACCTTCTCTAATGGATGTTCCTGGATGCTAGAGACCGGTGTGAACTCATCAGAGGAACTGTCACCAGTGATCTCGGCAAGGGTTTCCCGGTCGTGCTGTGTGTCCTATACTTTGAAGCCATCAAATCGGACTTTGAAACGACTGGTTCAAGGCAGGGAAGTGTAGGAAGCTTGAGAGGATCAGGAAGTCACATTTGTTGTGTCTGAAAGGCAGAGAGAAGGTGAAAATGTACTGGGAAGGACTGAGCAAGGAGACTGAAAGGAAGGTGGGACAAGGGGGAAGAGAGGTGAGGGAAAAGGCTATAAGACTACTTAGAAAGGGAAAATGGAAATCAGAAAGGCTATTAGTCTGGGAGGGTAGAGACTGGGGAAAGGGCTGTGTGAGAGGGAGCCAGCAGGAAACAGTGAGTTAATTAAAAGAGAAGGACAAGGAACTCTGAGAGAGGGGAGTGTCTGAAGAGTAAAGTCAGAGGATGGTGAGACCTGAACTAGGACCCCATGCGGACAGAAGGGGACGAGAGGATGGGAAGCACGTAGTGATTAGGCAAGAAAGAATGGAAGTGAGGGAAGCAGCCAGGGTGAGGAAAAGATGAGACTGAGCAGGAAAAGGAGCTGTGCTTGGTGGGCAAGCAGTGGGCTACAAAGCCAGAAAAAAGCTCAAGATTGTCCTGTTACTTCCTATCTCCTTGCAAAATGTCTCCTCCTGTGTAACACCTCTGCTCAGAGGCTGGAAATTAACGCTACCGGATCCCTCTACCCTCTCAAACACCAAAGGTCTGGAGAGCTAAAGGTTCTGAACTAGTGATGCAGCATGGTGTCATGTTATAAAATGTTGGAGGAAGACTGATTTCCTCTTTTAATAGTCTGGGATGTTACCTATATTGAAGAACACTGTTAATTTTGCTTAGGAATTGAGACAAAGGATGCAATCTTAATTTGTCCTATGTGTACATACTACGTTTTCTTCATGCTGTAGCTCCACAAAAATTTTGCTTTGTGCACAGCATTCGAAGAATGAATCAGAAATGTAGAGCGAATTACGCTGCCTGTGTGACCCCTTATTCATTTTGCTGTAGAAGATAAAGATAAATGTGAACGAGGCTGGGAATTACAAAATGATGACTGCGTGATGAAGGCAACTGAACTCTGCTGCAGAAAGCTGATTTCTTTTCCTGTTTCTTGCCCCAGACAGTGATTATCTAAATGCTTCATAAATTGATAATAATTATATGGCAGGCTTTCTAGGGTTTTTTGGCTTGATCATCCTGATGTGGCAGTGTTCATTTCACAGATGCCACTGAAGTCAGTAAAAGCTGTGCTTTAAGTAATCTGTGAAGCTGAGTCTGAAAGTAGGAACCTAAAATTAGCAGAAACACTTGTCATACATACATTAATGTCTCAGCTCCCCATCTGAGCAATAATACCATACTCTAAATTGTAATCTAAGCAATCTGTGAGGACTTAAAAATGGGAAGTCTAATTATCATAGCTGTATGACCAAACTAATGAGGAATTTAAGACTGTAATTTGTAAGTGGTTAGGCTGTAGACTAAGCAGCAGGATGTCTATTATATGGAGGTGTGTTTACAGAAATGTACGAAATACAAAGATCTGTGACAGAATTTGAATGTATGCTGCTAATAACGGATGTTACACATAAAGAAGTGGCTTTGTGTATGCAAAGAAGTAATGCGCAATATTAGCTCGTTACCCGCTGTGTTGCCCTCAGTGCTCATGAGGAGATCCAGCATGTGGTTGACTTGTGTGACATTGCATGATACAGGTGGCAGGAAGGATGACTGATGGGAAAACATGGGTTTGAATGAGTCTCTGGAGCCGTTAGCTGTGGGCTGTTGAGGAAAGCCGGCTCTGGGAGGCCAAGCTGCCCCCGTATACCTGATGTCTGCAGAAGAAGGTGGCCGGGCAGTGGGGAGGAAGAGCCCAGCAGCAGCTGCACTGATCCTGGGGGACTTGTGCACATGAGATCACTGAGCAGAGTTTATCCAGAGAAGATGTTAAATCACCCAGTCCTGTACGCCACAGGCCACTCTGTTCCACCCGTGTACTCTGTAGCAATCCCACGGCTTTATTTGGTCAAAATGTTTATTCTCCGTTAAGTAATCGTTTCCTCCAGAGGAGAGCAAGTGCCACTACAGCACTGAGAATGGCAGAAGCTGTTACTGAGACTCTAAGATGTGCGTGGGTCTGTCAGAGCAGGTGAACGTTGCCTCTTTCTCCTCTGCTCTGCAGAGGAAATAAAAGCATTGACTTGACTCGGGAGAAGTCTTTTTCCCATCGCAGACCTGATCGTCAGTACTGTGCTGAACATGAGGAAAAAGGCACAGTGCTTGGAAAGGTGGTGGTGGTATTTTTTTACTTAGAAGTGGACTTTTTTTTTTTTCTGTTTTACTTTGGTTTTCAGTGGCAATTAAAAAAAGAGATCTAAAAATAGGTGAGATATCAATAGACCAGCTCTTCTTTGGAATCAGTGACTAAGAACAGCATCCTTTCATGAAACTTAAGTTCTAGTTCTGTCCACAACACAGTTAAAGCCAAAGTTTGTGGTGTATGGAAGAAAAAAGGAACTATGTTAATGAATTTAAAAGCCATGTGACTGTAGGTCAAATGCCTTGATTCGTCTGGAGAAGCTAATAGTAATACAGATGACAAAGATGATCTGCATTTTTAGAGGTTTATTCAAGAAGGCCCATCTACCATGGCAATACACTCCCTGATGTCATTTTCTGGTCTTCAATTCCATGTTAAAACATGTGAACTGACTGTTATGTTGTCTTACCTAGGGACTAGAGATGCTGGTTTTCAGAAACTTTCATTCTTTTCCAGTATTCAAATTACACTGCAAGCCTCTAGTTCTTTTGGTGTTTTCTTCATATTTCAAAACCTGTTGTATAACAACAATAACTTCAAAGTGTTTCTCAAATAATTCCTTTCAAATTCCTCCTATGGCTGGTTTGAAAATATTTTCATTGAGAAATGCTGCTTTATCTTTGGCACAGATTTTCAGCATCAAGCAGAAAGAATACAACCACTTTCTTCTTTCCAAATATGTATCAGAAATGGGTTTTGAAAAGTTGGGCTTTTCTACACTGCTAAGACTTATGTCATGTGAGGTTTTTCTTAATATGTTTTCAAAAAAACAGTTATTTTTAAATAAGTACTGATTATTTCTCTGGCATGCCTACCTATACATTTTTAGGTTTTGTCACTATTTGATTCTATTTTCATTTTTTTCTTTTTTAAATCTTTCATTTACATATTCCTTTCTCTCGCATCATCTTTTAACCAGTTTGGTTTCTTGCCCAGAGAAATAGTTCTTGTATTTATGGATGTATGGCTCTGGAGAATCTAACAGATATTTTTAAATCATGAGTCACGTCAACAACTGTTTTAAGTAGTGAGATATGGTCTTGTAAGTTACAAATATGTTATCCTGATATGATTCCCTTATTCAACCTATTAAAAAAAAAAAAAGTGGCCAGATTGTGATGTCTGGTAACACAAAAAACTCTTTTTAGGTATTAACCCTTCATTGCAATAAACTATCATAACAAAAATTCTCCATTTTAGATGTGGAGTTTTAAGATTTACTCTCTGGACATGTCCAGCAACATCCTGTACATTTTATGTAGGGAAGCATTAGGAGCTAAGAATATTTAATACATCTTCCCTGGGTAGACTATAGGTAATCATATAGGTCAAATAAAGTAAGGATCTTACAGTTTAAAGTAAAAGGTAGTGTCTTTCACATGACAGACAGTAAAAGTACACAGACACATTGACCTTTAGATCACAGATGTCCTTTCGCATCCTGTTGTGTGTGATTAGAGATGTCTGTCGGAGCACTTATGTAACTTTTCAAGCTTTGGCAAAAGCTGTGTTCCAGTACTCTCTCTTCTCAGTTCCCTTTTCCGCTGTCACGATACGGCTATCACAACAGCCTCTTACGATCCCTGCTGAGACCGGGGCTGTATTTTTCTAGGCACTCTTCTGCATGCCTTGCCCTGAAAAGCCCATGTTCTTGAGTCAGCAAGTCAGGTGTGGGGTGACGACAAATGTGACGGGAAGGTGTTGCAGGACCAGGGTAACGCAGCAGACAGCTACTGGAGCCAGCCTCGCCTCCTCCCAGCCCCGCATCCTGCCTTGTGAGCCACACCAGAGGTGGATCACGATAGTGCTACCCTAATTTAAGCAAAGTTCCACAGAGCGTGCTTTCACTTGTGTTGACAACGAGAAAACACTCAGTGTCAGGAATGGACATCATTGTCTTGATTTAGCTGGAGTGGGGTCAAAAGGAAGAAAAGGAGGAGCTATAGACTTAAATGGAGACAAAATCCATCAGTAATCCATGCAGATGTATTGTTTAGCCAAACTGCATCTAAAATGGAGACAGCCTTCTGAATGTAGTTTCTCGTTATGTTTTCTAACTTGGTTGGGAAAAATTATTATCCAGATAACTTACACCTCTGTGTTGCTAATGCAACACTTCTTTATGGACATTGACGGTTGTATAAAATCTAAAAGTTACAGTCTTAAAATCTATAAATCTTAATCTGCATGCACATTTTTATATAACCTGCAAAATAAAAAATAAGACAGATGTCTCTGATCATGGTTTAACCAGCTAACATTATTTACTTTAAGAAAGTCAGAAATCCTATTAGCTTGAGATAATTTCTGTTTTATGACACTTTAACTGGAGTGTCACTATTTATAGCGGTGAGTTATGTTTACTCATAGTAAAATATTGAGATTGGAAAGCTTTTAAATTGAACCAAATATTCATGAGTCAGGATCCAATAATAATGCATTTATTTAAGCACAGTGTCTGCAAACTCATTTTTCACAAAATAGTCCTGTGAGCTCTTAGAGGACAAATTCTCTGAAATACTTTCAAATTATTTTACTGCAAAACAGAACAACAAAGGTTTCCATTTTTATAATACTTCAGGAGAGTGGAATCTCATAGATTTATAGCACACGGCAACCTCTCAAATCTGAAAGTGTAGCTTTATATTAAATTTATATTCTTAATAGTTATAAATGGTTCTTAGTAACAAAAGTATGTGAATAAATAAAATGTATCAGATAATCCTGCCTCAGGCTCACTGAGAAATAATATATTTTTATTCTTACAAGATTAATCTTCAGTATTCTTCAGAGCTTCATTTTCAGTTATGCTGGCTTAGCTCTATTGTAAGAACTACCATTAAAATCCTTTTAGCCTTTATTAAAGGCACAGTGAATGAAAAAAACAGATGATGTTTCATATTTCAAATACTTTGTGTAGGGGTCCCAAAATACTTTTTTCCATTTCTCTCTCTGGAGTCTTAGCTAGAAAAAGCTTACCTGAGAGTATTTTACAAAGATTTATTTGTGTTACTCGGGCGAAGAGGAAAAGTATTTTGGCTTCTGAAATTGTGGTTGATGTGCAGCTTGCTCAGTTCCAATGACTCTGTAACAAAATCAGAGACTAAAGAGCAAAAGAAGATGGAGAAAGAGAAAATAAAATCTCCTCCCTTCAGGTTCTTCTCCTCAGCCTGTGGTCAGGCTGTCTGTTCTCAAATCTTTTTCTATCATCAGCATTGCAAGATGTTCATTCTACCAGGTTTGGATAGTTTTGGTTTGGGGTTTTTTCCCCCCCCTCATCACAAGAGCATACCAAAGGTGTTATGAAAGGAATTACAGCTAAGTCATGCAATTGGGGCAGGGAGGAAGGAAGACAGTTTTGCCCTTTCTGACCTAAGAAAAGTTAGGCAAAGTGTTATGATCTTTTAGATTGTTTTCTGCTGTGAGGAGGAGCTAATAATAGTCACATCATTCTTTGCTATTCTGCTCATTTACAAATAATGTATTCTCAGAACATCATACAATTAGAATGCCAGAAAGTAATTTCCCTATTTGTTGCCTTTCTGATTTCATTCTCTTAGGGCTTTGCTGCAAGTACTTTCTGTCTCATCTCCTGGATTTCTTTTTACTTCCATGCATGATTGCATATGTACGCACACTCCTCTCATGTATATGATATTGCATCATGAAAGTCACTTAAATCTGCCTTTTCTTTATGGAAACTTAAGAGTCATATTACGAATATCTGGTGTTTGTTAATTTAAATAATTTAGTTTTCACTAACCAGTGTTTTGCTTTTGCTTACTTTACATGTGGCTGGTGGGGTTAACTTGTGCAAAGCAACAAGTCTGAAGTGAACTTCTTTACAGTAACCTCTACTTGCTGTTGTTATGTATTTAAATTCAGAATGCTGGTCATCCGGGCGAGGTGAATGATTGTTGCTTGAGCAACACTAGTTTATTGATAACCAGCTGTCTTTGATCCTCTCGGCTTAAGTATTTCTTAAATTATTTGATTGCTCAGGTTTAAAAGAAAAGCCTTCATTAGCTTACTACTAAGCATGTTATGAGATAGGAAGATAAATGTAAGATACATGGCAAATACTGCTGTATAAGAAACTTTTTTTCCCTGAGATTACAGAACATCAAAAACTGCCATTCCTGGTGTGAGGCTTCAGAGATTTTTTTTTTTCTTTTATACGTGTCTTTAAATCATTAACTCTTACAAATGTGATGTTTCAAAGCAGGAAAAAAATGCTTATTTGAAACAGATCTCTTTTATCTTTGGGGCTCAAAGAGCCAGCCCAAGCACGCTCCTCAGTGGGTGTGAGGAAGAATCAGCTCCTGGGAGGGGAGGTTTCCTTGATTTTGATGGCTAACCATTGCCTTTCTGGGCCTTTCAGGTGGGATGGTACTGACTAAGACAGGGTATTTAACCCGTTTACATTGGTGCCTTTGTTTCTGTTCTATATCTAACGCCACCTGAACAAAACCCTAGTGTTTCATGTGTCCAGCTTTAGACTTGATATTGTACCACTGTGAAAAAGAAATTAGTGAAATCAAAGGAGTTACACCAATGCAAAACAGCACTAGGGCAAATGAAAGCCTACCTTGATGTATCTTCTATTGGAAATCGTGTCAGAATACAGAGATAGAACTAATAGTAAAATATAATTTCTGTGCATTTGGGGAGAGGAAGAAAAGGAGAAGGTTTGGCTCTGCTCATTAATTTGTGTCTTTGTTAGACATTGTGCTGAACCCTCATCCTCTGGGAATGCCATACAAAATTTGAGTTTCTGGATAAAATTCATTGTACTATATATTGGGGCTTTTTCAAATAATATTACCTCTTTCAGCTCTTTCTGTGCTTCAGGATCTTTTTATTCTAAGTTCTGTGTAAACAGAACAAAAAGACAAATTAATAAAAATTGTAAGAGACTAATCCTCTGGCAAGGTGCCACATGACCAGTCTGAATTGCTCTACTGGTAGTTTTTGGCCCTTTAGTGGCTTTATCTGGCCATTTTACAAAGAGGATCTTCCAGCACTATAGCTGGATTAATTAGACTGTCTTACCTGTGGTATAACTGATAACTAAGTTCAGTAATGTTGTTATGAGATTGGAGTCTATATTTTCAATAAGACTGTATGAATTTTCTACTTTGGAAAACGCTTCTGAAATGAAAGCATTGTGAAATCCACAGCAAGACATAAAGGTACTATATGAAATTAAAATCCAAGATAATGACCAGATTGGCATGCAATATAAGCAGTCATCATATATGCATCTTTTGTGCTAAAATCCTTTGCACTAGATTGTGTTTAAGGAAAGCAAACATTTTGTATAGTCAGTCATAAACTTATGTGTGTAGTTCAAGTACTACATATTCCTAGAATGACATCTAATATGGTCCACTAAAGATAAATGTAATGCAATAAAACTGAAAATGTAATTCTGGTTGCAAGAGCAACAGCCAAAATATAAAGAATTGACAGTGCTTTAGAAATGAAGCTGTTGCAAGCCTTTGTCATTCTGAATAAATGCCACTGCATCACTTGAACCCAATAAAATCTAAAATTACAAACACAATGCGTATGCTATACAGATATTTAGAAAATGCTATAGACATCAGGGCTGAACAATTAGCGAAGGAGGAGAGGAGGAAATTACAGAAAAGGCAATGTAGTGATAACAGTTTAATTATACTCCTGTGGGGATCCTGTACAGATGTTTAAACCTTTAAGCTGGTGATGCTTTGCCTCAAGAATTAATGTATCTGTTGCTACTAGAGCAAGGTCTGTTTTGGTCGACAAGTTTTGCCCAAGGGGTTACTCCAAACGTGTACATTAATAGCATTAAAGTCCAAGTGCATAAACTGGTTTTTATTCTGGTATGAAATTAGAATCTATTTTCAATACATCATTTATGGACAGTTTTTAAATGTTAATAAAATAATTTTAATATAATGGGATTCCCTTTACATATTCACAGAAATCACTAGAAAGCTTTTCCTAAAAGAAGTATCAGGTTTAGGAGAGTCTTTATAAAATGATGTGCTGAAAAAAAAAATGCATTCCCACAGATAAAGCTGTAAATAAGTTAAATAAAAGCATGCAAAAGTTAACTTTGTATTTCTATCCTGAAATACACTGGACTAACTTCATCCTAGTCTCTATCATAAACTGCTCCAAAATTCCCTTGTTTAGTGGGAAGAAGCTGAATAATTCAGAACAAGACCTGGAAAACTGATGTAAGACTGAATGAAATATCATTCACTTTTATATGTGATTGTAAAGGAAAAGTTCAGACAACAAATTATTTTTAAAAAGTAAGGTTCTTTTAAGATGTCATATCTCTTATTTCTGCCATTTAGTGATTCAAATGCTTCTGATCAGAGTTGAACAACCACTTGTCACTACTATTCTTTGTCAATCATTAATTAACCATCTTTTAAGTTAAAGGAATTAATAGTTATAAACTTGTTTTATAGCCTTGTTCTGACGATTTCGCTTTAAGAATAAAGGTTACAGGCCTGTGAGGTCTCCTCCTCTGTATTACACTGAAGGTTTTTCAAAGCCAGTTCGTGTGCCCTTCAAATACCTTCCAGCAGAAGAATAATTTTTTTAATCAACTGTCATCCTGAAGCATTCAGGCTAGCACAAAAATGACAGGAAAAATCAAGTTCAACTTTAATATTTTCTTTGTTGACTCTTTCTGTTTTAGTTGAAGAAAACATTCTGTTTCAAAACAAGCATTTCAAGTGAGTATTTTCAGTCTTCTCTTCCTCTAGCCCATTTCCCACTGTGTCTAGAAGTATGGCAACTAAAATAAGTTATGGGAGTGTGGGAAAAGTCCCATCATTTGGTAAATTTGCATTGGTCTCTTTGAAAAATTTGGACATTTGTAGGTAAAATAACTTTCCATCATGGTAAGTACAGGGTGGATTCTTCAGTACCATGATCATTCCTCGGTCCTTGTCATCTAAGGACTCCTTTTTAAAAACAGTTGGATTTCGTCAGCCCCAGTACTTTTAAACTGATAACTTACTCAAAGGGAAGAAATCACGTTAGCTTATTTACCTGATGGAATTTGAGAGTAATTTTGGAATCATGACAAAGGGTCTTCATGCAATTCAAATTTTTGAAAATACAAAAATATTTTCCTGATATTATGATATGCCCTTATTTGAACCTAAATGCAATACAGTTGAGACTGATGTGACTAGCAATTACCAAGCAATGAGTAATGCTGCTTTGATTAGTTTAATTGCTTATGACTCGGTCTAATCAGCCCAGTACTGTTCCCATTATGGAGTCATATTCACTTATTTCATGGAAGCTACAAGTAACTGTGTTAAATTTCTGTTCTTCTATAGTGCACGTGTCCCTTATTTGGTTTCTCAAACAGCATTTGTGACCCAATCTCTGTTTTCAAAATTTTGTGCTATTTTTCAAAGAATGCATGAAAGCAGTGATCTTCATGAATCAATGTAGTTGGAAGGAAAGCAGTGTTCTCCTGGGAATATCTTGTTCTTGGCTTTCCCAAATGCGTTCCCTCTTTTGATTTCATTTTATGAGAGCTTAAAGTGGGGCTGTCATGTTCTTTCCCCAGTGATTCTGGCAACCCAACTCTTGCTTATTCCTTTAAAAGAGGAAAGTAGTGTTAAATTAGTCTTATATTTTAGACTAGCAGGAAAAGAGTTATCCACTTTCCTCAGGATAGAGGAAAGATCACAGATGTCTGCCTTAACAGTAACTGCCTCGAAGCAGCAGGTCTGGACAAACTTAAAAGATGTATGAAATGAACTCTTGTTTTCTTTTTGAAAGTTTGAGAAGAATTGGGAAACAGAGGGGGACCCTAAGTACATGATAGAAATACTTAATTCACAGAATCATGAACGTGCACTACTGCATAGAACATTATTCTGTATTGAGATGGCAAACATCTTGTCAGAAAGATGCTTGTTTGTGGTTTTGCCATTTGTGCTGATACCAGTTCACCTATTTCTTTTCTATTTGTTCTAGAAACATTGCAAATATTTTAATATTTACTCTGATCATTGTGAGGGAAAAAAAAAATTGTTGCGGGTACAGTATAACTAAAATGTAGCCAAAACAGTATAGCTGAAATTATGTCACCAGAAAGCAGGAGATCATTTTCTGTATGAGGTATACAAAAAAGAGATTTTTTTTTTTCACTTGGAGTATCTGTAAAAGCAAACCTTCTGACATAATCAAATCTGTCACAGATTTATACTTTTCATCTTCATAACTGAGGCCCAAACAAATCTGTCCTGAGTGCCACCTTTTCTCTAGTTTCTACCTTTGTAGCTCAATTCTTTACACACAGCTTAAACATTTTTAGTCTTCCTTTATCTATCAGTCTACATTTGCCATATCTCACATTGGACATCGTGGGGATTTTTCTGTTGACTGTGCAAGATAACGATATTGACCCAAACTTACTCATTATAAAGCACAAATAATTTATATTAATCAAGCCATATTAGTGTTCAAGTTGATTGTTTATATGGTTTGCTAGTGGTACTACTTTGGTCTTACAGAGGGTCTCATGCTTTTACAATGCTAGCTTAGGGGTAAAAGCAAAGCTGAGATGTTCTATCCTGTATGAGCTGTGAATGAGAACCTATAAAACAATAGGCGTACCTCGGAAGCTTGGTACATATATGGAACAGAGACATAACCTATGGATTAATAAAAGGAGTACAAAATAACATTTTTCTTTTTCTTTATTTAACACCAATGTGAAACAGCCAGTGACAGGATGCGATGAAATAATCATTAATCAATATTTTTAGAGCCATTCCATCAGCAGGTTTAGTTGCTTAAAAAAAAGGACAATGAAACAAGACACTAGAAGAGTGGTTCAATTTTTTTCGGAGTGGAAAATCAATAACAGATAGAAAAGTCAACACCTTTAATACTGCATCACAATGACAGCATGATAGATCTTTATCTTGGCATGATAAACTCCAGTGTCAGTAAAGTTTGTATTTGCAAAATAAGAAGCAGATTTTTTTTGTTGCTTGTTGCAGTGCTATCTTTATCCATTTTCCTCACACAAAAGACACCATTTTAATTTCCTTAATCCAAAAGAAAATTGTTTTAATATTATTATTAATATTAAATAATAATTATATATTAAATATTAAATAATAATAAATCATTAATAATATTAATATTAATATTAGAATTTTACAATAGATTTTGCTGTCTTACCTCCTGTCTACCTTTGTCAGCTTTGCCAACTATTTCCTCAGAGGGTTGGCGGGGGTGTTGCATTCATAAATCTCCTGCAATCCACAGGCTCCAAACGTCTGTCTTTTTTTTTTTTTGCATAAACAAAGTGACGTTAAAAAGCCAATGGACAAGGACCAGTGCTTTCAATGATTCGACTAGGATGAAGTTGTTAAGTGTTGATGCCTTCTTATCTTCTTTCCCAGGCAGATATTTACACGCCAGGGTAATGTGACATCGCACAAAATGAATAATGTGGAGATTCAGAAGAGATATCATCAAGGCTATAAATTTACAGATAATTCAAGTAATTAAACACAGCGAGGGATTATGTACTCTTTTACAAAGAATGTTTTCTAAACTGTGACAGTGAATTCATTAATTAGTTTAGGGATTAATACTATGTGACTAGTTAATAATCATTTCTGGAAAATGCTATGAAAATCCATTGAATGGTACTCTGAGAAGATTAAATGCCATCATTTGGAATTTCAGCTGCGTGGAGATCAGCCCCTTTGAGCACAAAGTTCAGCTCAGTCTGAATATGCTTCTGGTGCGTAGGGTAAAAGGCTTAACAAAATGTAAGGGGTTGCTTGGTGGGGGTTGTTTTTTTTTTCATTTACAATACATTTTCCCATATTGTTGTCTTTTACCAGGTGTTTCAGTAGTTACTCGGCTTGTGACAGATAACTGCACTGAAGGGAACCTCAGCTCTCTGTGATTTCTAACTTTTTGCAGGAAGACACTTTAGACACCAAGTACTACATGTATTCTGTTTGCTTAACACTAAGCGTGCGTGAGATTTTTTTTGTTACTCGATTCTGGGTGGAACAGGTTAAACATAATGTTCTGAATACAAGCACAGAACAGCAGAGAGGTTTATGAACAATATGCAAGTGTGAATTCACCCTGGGATTGGAATATGGCCTCATTTTTGGTACCTATACATAAGAGGGATAAAGAATTAAGGCAAAAGTCTCTTCGAGTAATTGCATAGGTTATACAGTTGTGGATAAAAGCAAATCGACTTTTCAAAATCATGTGATTGTTAGCTGGAATATATGACTTTCTATATAGCATGCTTTTGACAGCAAAGATAATTCTGTGCATATAGGAATAACAGAATATTTATCTCGATTTCCTCCAGATACTGCTCCTGCATTTCAATTATCCACCGTTGTAAACATTGTCAAGGGTTTAACCTGTGAAAATTCTCCCAGAAGAGATTCCTTATGAATCTGACGTACTTGATTCAATTTCAGGTGATTCCCTTAGTCCAGAAGAAAAATAAGGACAAAAAATAGCTGTTGTATAATAACATATTCCTTGTTAATCTGAGAAAGTTGTGTAAAAGATTTATACTTTGCCATACTAAAATAGCCTGGAAAAACGGTTGTGTGTTTCAGAAGTGGCAATTTACTATCTGAACAAGCATCACATCACAGTTAGTGATGTTTGTATAGAGTATTTCAAGTGCTCCGAAACAGCAATGAAACTTAAAATATAATTTGTATTGGAATTTTTATCTTTTCTTTTGTGACAACATCCCCCAAGTCAAATGCTAGCTATGATGAGGAAGTTATATTCCTTTCAGGAAAAGTACTTCAAAAATTTAATTAGCAGGCCCTTGCAGAATGATACTTCACCGGGTAGGTTTACTGAAGCTTTGGGAGGGTGAAGAGTTCTAGGTAACGCTCTGTGCTGGTGACGCTTTTCTCCATTTCTGATATATTGGAGACTGAACAAATTTAATTCTAGAGTAATTTAAAACCCTCTCCATAGCATGCTCCCGGGAAGAAGTTGATCTTGTACGACAAGAAATCAAAGTTGGCACCCTGCAGTCCATTACAAAAGCGGCAGATCTATGGCATTTACTCTGGAAAAAGTGGTGGTGGCAGAATTTGTCCCTCAGGTGCACTGGAGGGACTGGTAAGGCATCATGCATCTGCAAATGTGGGTAATCGGAGCTGCTGTAGTACAGAGGACAGGTAGAGTCCTCCAGCTGCCCTGGCTGTCCCTCATCAGCATCCCTCGACTTTCCCCTCAGCACTGCTTGAATGAAGTTCTGGTATTCAATGAAATTGCTTCCCATAAAGCATGGGCTTAGCAGAACAGCATCTGTGTGTCTAAACTCGAGACTGATAGATTCTGAAAAATAGCTCCAAATTTTTTGGACCAGGCTGACAACTCTTCCAGAAGATTCATGATGGCACCTTTATGTCATCTTGCTCATTCTTCAGCAAAACCATGTCACAGATTTGATCTTTCTTTCCTTGTTCTTTGATCCTTGATCAGTTTACATCTAGTAATTGCTTTAAAATTAGAATACATTTAAAAATATGTAATTCTGACGTGTATAAAAGGACTTATCTATCTGGGTCTAAAATTTCAGCACAAATTAATATAATCCATATCTGCATAGCTTATCTGGTATAGTGCTATAATAAATTAATTTCTAGTGCAAAGCAAAAAAATCCTTTGAAATAGTGTCCTTAGGTCATTTGACTTGTATGATTAGCATTTCCATCTTATTACTAGGATGCGTGGGGAGGAATTACCTGGCTGCTTTATATCAAAGCAAATTTTAATTAGCTGATGATATAAATGGTTTTGCCAAGTTAACAGGTGCTTAATGTACTACTGTAATTGCACGCCCAATGAACTAATATGTATTTATCACTTGACATTCACATTCAAATGCAAATGAGTATTTATAAGAGCATAACCTCAAAGATCCTTAGACATTAAGTATGCATCTTAAAGTAAGCATATTCTTTCTCTTTCTATTTAGTCATCCATGACTCTTTGGAAGATCACGTGTCTGGAGCTGGGGTCAGGTGCCCCCTGGGCTACTTTCCGTGTGGCAATATCACAAAGTGTTTGCCCCAACAACTTCACTGTAACGGTGAGGATGACTGCGGGAACCGGGCCGATGAAGACAACTGTGGTACGTGGCTGAGGCTTCTCTTTGTGTCTAGCACCTGCAGTTACTGAAAGCCCCCATGCCGTGCTCACACCAACTAGAGAGCCGCAGAGTGTTAGGAATTGGAAAGTTAAATGTTTTGCAGAGGATACAGCAGGTCTTTGGCTCAGCTAATAAAGCCACCCCACAAGCCATTTGCTAGGAAAGAAGGATGGATGACATTTTTGTTTGTGTATGGTATCAGTTTGTCCAATTTCATCCCTGCTTTGAACTCGTTTGCGTGTGTAATTCTGATGTGTACAAATAGGTGTACGTGATCTAGCAAAGATCTCTGCTGAGGAGAGGTAGATGTATGTGCCAACATAGAAATTTATGTAAGTTTATATAAAGCTTAATGTGATTTTTAAAGCTGGCTCAGAAACATAATTGAGATGAATTTTCAAGGTTTTTCAGAAATCATTTGTGTCTTAATTTGGGAGAAAAAAAGGTGACTGCGTGAGTGTGCTGTGCAAGCTGCACTGCTACCAGGCTTTGGGGTTTGGAAATGTCAAAATCCCAGGGAACACACATAGCCAAGTCACTGCTGCCTGCTGTTGTGATCCTTGTCAGTCCTGGCCACCCCGGACAGCAGCCGTGAACTTGACTTGGTTTGTAGGCCTTACCCCTGCTGCAAACTGCGTAGAGCCAGGGCGTGGGCTTTGCACTGGCACTTACCTGTCCACGCTGCTTATCTGTGAGTGTGGCCCTGGCACAGCTTTAGCCTGTACCGAGCAGCATCTCTCACACAGTGCCTGGACACAGCTCAGAGGGTGGCACAGACCTGGGACAGTCTGGGAAAGGCCTCCCTGTGTTTTCTGAGAAGAGAGCTTAGCCATTTGGTTGCGAGCTATGACCCCAGGGAGAGAAAATCAGCCCTAGCACATTTTATTTACTGGTATTTTCAGATTACTGACAGCCTGGATAGTTTCAGAGCTACTCCCCAGAGTTGCTGATGCATGGCAGATGGGGAAACTAGACTCCCTATTCCCTAGGAGCTTGCCTGTGGCCATGGAGGGCAGCCAGACGTACGGTGCCCTGCCTCCCGCGCTGCCTCCAGCTCCCCAGAGCCAAGCAGGTGAGCTGCTTGCCTGTCCCAGCCAGGCACGCTGCCATCGGATCTGGGGGAAAGGGTGGGTGGGCAGGAAGAAAACAAAAAAAAGAAAAAAAAAAAGAATTAAAATAACAGGTGAAACTTCCAAGCTCTGTAAAGTTGGTTGGTTTTTTTTTTCCGCCAGTATTCTCAGCAAAGTCAATGAAGTTTTGAAAATAGTTCTTCTCATTGTGTATCTGTGAAGCTGATTTTTGTACCTATGTGTACATGTATTTCTTGTACCTATCAAATTTCAGCATCTTGCTCCATATGAAAGTCATCTTTAATTCTAATCCCCTCTAACGGACATGCAGCTTTGTCCAGTTTTATGTCATTTGCTGATGCCATAAGCATACTTCCCATTGCCAGTAAACAAAATCCTGAACAAAATTGGCTCTTGTTCTATTCTTCTGTAATTGTCTTATGCTACAGTGGCAGAAATTGCTGATGGTGGTGCCCTCTTATGTTTAAGAAGTCCAAGCACCATAAACAGTTGGTTTAACCATGTTCCATTTCTGTATAGTACCCTATCATGCAAGGACTTTCTGAAAGTGCATAGCTTAATCAAATGGCAATTAAGTCTTACCCAGCTTTGTAATGGGATATACAAGACAGTATATCCTACGGCTGCGATATTGAATCCTCTTCTGGGTACAGTAATTCAAGAATGAGTTAGCCTCAATTTGTGAAAGCCTGAATTACAAAAGATGAGGAGTCATTGTATTGCCTGACTGGGAAACCTGCACTGTTAGTGGTTTTCTCATGCATTGACCCCCTGATCTCATTTAGAAATCCATGCCATGTATAACACATTAATGTTACATTCAGCAGTGATGCTTTCTCAAAAACTGGTGTTGCGGTCAAACTTTGTTTGAGTAAAGGAAGAGTTGCTTCCTTCCCTGAGAGTATGGAATGTCCCGATGAGTTTTTCTGTAATGCCTCTACACTGTAGTAAGCGTGGGGATCTTTGTGGGACAGCTCTGTTTTGTGGCCATTCATCTTGCTTAAAATCCAAGAAAGGAAGCCTCGCTGATTTGCTCCCAAGACAAAGAAACTATCCAGGGGTTTGGGTAGGGGTTTTTTTGCTGCAGTTTCCCAGGACAACTTTAGTAGGCCTGCCTCATGCCAGCAGTCATATCTGGTTCTTTCTACCCATTTTTAAAATTTACAACAGGTTTTCAGTTGAAGTCATTGCTCCTGGTTACAGAAAAGCAATTCAAAATTAAATTATTCCAGTGTAGTAATTGATGCATGCAGTACCATTGGAAATTTTAATCTTATCCACAAGGTACTCTAATTAAGTAGCTCAGCTTCTAAATTCTTGCACACTTTCATCTTGCATAAATTTGCATAAGAGCTTTGAGGCCGCCAGTCTACAACATTCAACCCAACAAGTGTGGGGAGGGAAAAAATCAGTGTATACCCTCAAAGGAATTCAGAATTATTTTTTTTTTAATGCATGTATCTCAAACACAGCTAGGCAAAGCAACTGCTTTACTAATGATTTCTTCAGTAATGATAAAGCACTATATTAAGCCTACAGAAAAATGTTATAGTGAAGACTTGCATATATCTTATGAATGAACCAGTATTATAACATAAGTAAATACAAATCAAAAATCTGCCATGGACAGTAGTTCTTTCTGTGATGGAAAGGACAATACTGAAGAAAAAATAAAAGTAAAAAACACACTACTGAAAACCGTAATACTGCAGTTTGAAAAGAAACAGGTACTCTTAAATGTAAGAAAATCCAAAGTCCAGCTGTTCAATACAAGCCCCTAAGTGTGCTGAATATTAACAACAACTGCAATTACTGAAATAGCACTTTTACGAAATGTCAGTGAATGAAACAAGCAGAAAAGCAAGTAGCATAAAAAGCACACGAAGATATTCCAAGAGAGCTGCTTCACAAAAGTCTTTAAATGCCCTTGAAACAAAAAGTAAAAGGCATCCGTGCAAAAGAGACCAACATGATAGCAGCCTCTGAAAATACTGAAACTAGTTGCTTCAAGTATATTGTAGTGATTCTGTCCCTTTCCTCTTTTAACGAGTAAAGTTCTGTCATTCCCCACTTCATTCCTAGAGAGATATTTATTGTTGTAATCTTTGAGACGATTTGCAATATTAGTCCTGGCTCATGCGCTGCATGCCCAGTAACAGCAAAACATGATTATAAATATTTGAAACTAAACTGAATCCTCAGTGAGAGATGTGTTTCCAGATGTGCTGTAATCACTCTTCACATCCAACCCAGGCACGTAAAGATGGGCTTCATGGTGCCTTCTTCAAATCTGCTTCCTCTTTTGCTTCCACCATACTCTCAGTGTCCAAATAATAAACATAAAACTGAGGCCCAGAGAAGTGAAATGACCTGAAATTAAGATCATAGGCAGAGTTGGGAACAGACTCTAGGTCTCAGACTGCTGTGTTATTGCTTAACCTCAGGGTGTAGACAACCTGCTGGCCAGCTCAACTTAGGCATTTCTTCCACTTCTGGAAATTGTAGGCAATATGTGACAGCCACTCATCTTTGAAAACTTATGTGCCTTTGTCACCTAGCTGGGTTTCCAAACCCAAATAAAATACTGTGTGTGATATGGGAAAGAGCTTGAGGCAATGTAGTGAACTGCAATAAGAGGAGGTGGCTAGCAATTTATCATGCCCAAAGTGATGGGAGGCTCTTTTTGAACTATTGCTAGATAATCTTAAATGTGCATGGAAAATACAATCTTACCTTTTGAACTTGAAAACATAGTCCATCAAGTAGAATTGGGTGTCTGCAAATTTGCCATGAATACATGGCCGTAAGTTTTTCTCTGCTATTCTGCCCCATGCTCACCCTTTCCAAAGCACCGAGTTCTTAAAAAGACCAAGTGCATTGTTAAACAGCTTAGCGTGTCTCACATGTTTCACCGGGAGTTATTTTTGTATCTGTTAGCAAAACCCAAAATGTGTGGAAAAAAAATATAGCAATTCCAGCATCCTTCTGTGCTCAAGCTTGATTAACGCTGAAGCTGGCAAAGCAGAGCAAGTTTCAAACATAATGGCTTCAGCCTAATTCTCCAGGGAAAAGCTTTTCCTGTTTACTTACAGCTGTAAGATTTGATTCTGTAGCTACTTGTTCTAACCTCCCATCTATAAACATCATTTGTTTACTTCATTGCTTTTGTAAATGTGAGCAGGAAGGATAAATACTAAGCATAATCAGAAATTCTTCTCACCTAATGCAATGGCAGTGCTGACATGGGAATTGTTCCTAAAACAAGTAAAGAGTATTTCTTACATTGAAGACATTACTGCTGCAACGTTACTGTTAATGTATTCTAAACAATCTCTAGGCAAAGCCCTTTGAAGCCCAACGGCACGGTAGAAGTGCCAAGTACATATACCAAACTACATATTCATGGAAAGAAGCATTTTGGAATCTCTGCTTTGAAGGTGATGCTTAATGATAAACAAAATAAAATTAAAACTAATGACAGTAGATAAAAACAATGGTTGATTAATGCAAAACAAAAATAACAGAACAACAGTATTTGTGATGTAGCTTTTCACTTGAGTCCACATAGGGGTTTTTTTATTATCTTAAAGTGCATGTTTGTTTAGATGGACAAATTCTGACAGATGAGGCAAATTGCAAAAGCATATGAAAAGTTAAATCATAACATAAATGTACTCTACAAATTTGGCCAGAAGACAAGTAACATTGCCAGTAATCATCTATAGATTTTTTTTTTCCAAAATACCAACACTCTGAGTTACTTTAGACAAAAAGAAATCCTTAATCTGCTCCCTAATTAAGTATTTACATTTTAAAACTCACACATGAGAACTTTATATTTTCTTTTATAATGTTCTCTGATATGGCATCTACTTAGAGGGCTGAATGGGCAAACTTTTGTCCTAGATAATGGTCAGCTTTCTCTGAATAAAATTTTCTTACTGTTACATACAATGATTAAAGTGTAATGTTATCAGTCTAACAACTTTTCTGTCATTATCTCTTCTAGATACATCACTGGGTCAGTTATCATTTTGCAATCACATCACGCTAATTACAAAGTGCTGCAAAAATTCTCAATGCACTTAAATTTTAAATCACTGAGAGACTGAGTATTTGTTTTTCCTGTATGATCTTCTAAAGATCTTTGTTGCAATTGACCCTAATATTCCTAATATTCCAGCCATTCTGATGGATAGTCAGCATGATTTGTTCATCGTAACCGTAAATTAGCTGTGATGCTAATATGATGCCAGTTCTTGGGGAGAAGCCTCCCAGTAAATTGCAGTGTAGCTTACCTCAGGTGTCTTGTTCCAAAACCACCCATCAGCTCTTGAATTTAGTTTGGTGCAAAGTTGTAAATGGAGAAACATAGAAACATAATCAGATCTCAGAAAGTACTGAGCTTTTCTCCTTTCAGGGGAAACTCTGGACTTTGCATCCTACCTGACCCATTTGAAAGCATATTTTATGATATGTCTTGAAGTCTAAGATTAAGCCCTGCTGCTTTGTCTCTGATATATTTAGCACTATGTGTCAGCATCCTGTAGCTACAGGTTCTGAAAATCCCTTGGCTGTAAAGTACAGGTGCACTCACTTCTTTAGTCCTGCTTTCAGATTTAAAAGTTTTTCCTAACTTCCATTAGGGTTTGACAGTACCCAAACATGCAGACAAAATCTAAGTGGTTATTTGATTTATGATGTTCTGTTCTAATTTAAAATGCAAACAATAAGACCAACATAAAATCTTCAGTCACACCACCTGGGCTTTTGACCACCACATGTCTTAACGAAGGAAGGCTGAGCCTGGTGAGAGCTGACCTGGACTAACTCCACTAAAATCAATGGAAAGGCTCCCACTGTCTTCAGTGAGCAAAGAATCATAACTTTCCTAAATTAGGAAACTCATGAAAAGCTCAGCTGTTTCAAAAAAACAATGTTTGTGCCTCATGTGCTAACCTTCCTTAATAGTGCTGGATAAGGCTGTTTGGAAGCACTGTGCTAGCAGTGATTTTTTTTTTTTTTTTTTTTCCCCCCCCCCTCTAGATGAGGTGAAGAAATCTAGGTTGTGATCTCCTGCAACTTGCCACAGAAACAGGAGATACAAAATACAGTATCTTCCCATGCAGTCTGTGGTATATATCTCTTATAAATAAATGCCTTAATTCTTCTTTTCTTAAACTTAATAGGGAATTGAGTAGATATGGTTCATTCTTTGTTTAAAATTAGGGTTACTGTCATTTCATACTGCTGAATAGTTTTTATCCTCCATCTCAGAACTGGTTGTTGAAATAGGTTCTTTGTTTATGATGAGTAGACCTCTAGAGGAAACAGTTATGTGCGAGGAACACAGGTATACGTCATACTTAGAATAAAAAGTATTTTAGCGTAAGAATTGTTAAAAATGCCAACACTTCAGAATTCTTATTCAAAACAGAAATCATGTCCATTGGGCCTAATGGCTTGCACCTCTGTGGACTGGACTGTTGCACTGTGAATGGGGTTTTAGAAAACCAGTGACTACTGTTACGTGTTTAACTACCACTCTGCTTACTGGGAACAATAAAAGAGGAATGGAAAGAAGACCAGAATGTTTCATTTTATCTTTTTTCACAAACAGGGTCTTTAATTATGTAGTAGTTAATGGAACCAAGTAGCCTGAGCTATTTTGAGAGCACAAGTTTCCTTGGTATTTAGCAATTTGGCTTCTGGACAATTTTGCTGATAGTTCTGCAAAACTGGTTCTTTGGCAGTTAGGCAATGGTTGTAGTGTGTCTGCATTTGTTTTTTAATCACAGTGTCATAGACACATTTTTCCAGTCCAGTGAAGCAAGAACAGTCATGCAGACTTAATTTAAGATGTTTCTGACTCTCCAGAGGAGTTCTACACTGGCTGAAGGTATTTACCATTGTGTTCCTCCCAGGCCGAAGAGGTCTCAAAACAAAAGGCAGCATTCAGCTCCCCAGACATAAAGTTCACTTATAGTTGTTCATTAAGCTTTGCCTAGCTCGTAGGCTGGAAACCACAGACAGAGGTTTCCGAAATAACTGAGGCAGGGAGTGGCTGTTTGAAGTCTTGCACCTATTTAGCTCTAAAAGCACGGGCTGCATCTGCTACCATGCAGTCATCAGGTAACTGGCTTGCCTTATTAAATAAGTGATAACATACCACCTCTTTTTTAAAAGGGCCTATAAAATTCAACAGGATGAAAGTAATAACAATCTATATAGATGCCATGCTGTTTTCATATGTGTTTCTTTGAAGGTTTATAGACTTACAGAGAATTATTGCAGTTCTGTGGATTCATTAAATCACCTTCTAGATTTCCATAGCAGAAATCTAAATGGGATGTTTCAAAACCTCTATACAAAAGATATATGTTCTAATATTACAAGATTGCTCATAAGGGATGAGAAATTTCAAAGGGTTTGTGTTTCCCATTTTTGCCTCAGAAGCTTGATGACTTCATATTTCAAATTAATACTAATAATGAATAATGTTACAGTTGGTCTCATCTTTTCCTGGCATGGCATTTTTTTCCATCATACTTAAAATGTGAGATTTAAATGTTTGAGACACCATTCAATTTTGATCCCTAGATAGTAAACTGTGTTTATGAAGCAAAAAGGAAACACTTGGAAGTGAGCAGCATGCTTAAGATGTAGCAAATACTTGGCAAAAGCTCAGATTTTCAAGCTTCACATGGAAATTTTTCATACACAGCCAAATTTTATTCTCACTCTCATTGCCATTCATCCACAGTATATGGCACTGAAATAATCAGGTTTACACTGATGTGCAAGTATCACCAAATGGAATAGCTTTGTTGGCATTCTGGAGGCTTTTAATCAATTTTGTTATTGAGATCTTTAAATATTGTTAAAAACTAAGAGGAACTTCTACATTTCACTGGACTTTTGTCTCTTCTGGTCTCCACTGTAATGGCTGACTGCTAAGGGAACTTTCAAGCAACTCAAGTTATTATAGATGTATTTGTGCTATTAGCTTATTTTAATTTATTCCTTCACTTGTATTAAAAAAAATGTGAATACTTTGAGAAAAACTGAATAGAAAATCAGATTAATCTCTATAGATTTAAAGTATTGTTATATAAACTGGAAAACTCCCCTATGCAAGTGTTTCACAGGAATAAAGCTACAATATTGAGAAGGTATTTATCTTTTGGAAATTTGAGCCTGCCTACCTTCTTAAAAGTTGCACTGGATTAAGTTATTTTAAAATCAAGAATAAACTTGTGTGAGCACATAATCTAGCTCATCCAGAGAAGCATAAAGCTTATCTGAATTTATTTAATTCCTGCCTTTTTTTCTGTGACTTCATCATCACTTATAGATAGGCAAGTAATCACCAGCTATAGGGAGCAGCCAAGGTTCAGTGACATGCAGTTTGGTGGGGGGTAAATTGCCTTTGCCTTCACTGATAGGTGTCCAGTTTATAGGTTCTTCATTTTTTCCACTTGGGTATCTAAACTGGAACTGTGAAGTTCACTCCCAGAGTTGAATGCTCCAGGCACTGCAACGCTCCTCTTTGTAAAATCTCAGTGTGGTTTTGGTCCCATGTAAGTTATTAGGCTGTATTAGTATGCCCCAACATTGTGGAAAAGGGTGATTATATTCCTTCATCTGTAAACATTTTAAGAGGAATTGCTTTGTGTCTGGAGGATACAGGTTTTCCTTGTTGTACTAAAAGATATCTTTGTGAAAAGCCTGAAATAATTTCTTACAGCAAGAGAAAGTATATTTGAACAACTGGCAGAAAGAAATATGTCCACGGGTTATGACCACCAACAGCAAAGGTGAAATCAAAGGGTGACACAGTCTCTTTAGAGTGCTTATGTATTTAATTTGATAGCATTTCTCTGCATAATAACCCATGAAGACGTGGCTGAGAGAAGGGGAATGTCGAACAGATAACGTCCTTTCCATAAGCTCCAACCTAAATAAGAGATGTATCTTTAATTTAGTAAAGCTGATATTTTCTTGGATCTGTCGCTAAACAGATTATTCAAATCTGTAGTTTGTCAGGATTAACATACGCGTTCTCTTTCCCATCAGAAATGGTAATTGACAACTTTTAGCAAGGAACAGTGTATTAATCAGTAGTCAGATAAGTCCCATTTGCAGTTACTTATTCCGCTTATCCCACATAGAGGAAGATTTGCTGATGCCTTGATTTCTCAGATCTCATTTTTACAGAAGTGCAGCCAACATAATCTATTTTAGAACTGGCTCGGGAAAAAGTAATTTCTTGTCTGAGCTGTACTCCCCAAAATGATAGATTTGGGATTTCAAGACCAGTACTATTACCAGTGATTTTGTAAAGTGTTTGGAGAACCTCGTCTCAACAGAGGTAAACATGTCACAAACCTACCATATAAACTTTAAACGATCACAAAGTGATTTACAGTTCTGGTGTTGAGTGCTTCACAGAATGATCGTTCTAAATATAGTTATTTGCACAATATGTTCTTCTGAGATTTGACAAAACAGTTTGCATAAAATAAAGATTGCCCCAGGCTTGGGCACAAAACTTGGCTCAAAGCAAACATTTCTAAAGGTCAGAAAACTTTGAGTAACTTGTTTTGTTATATTCAGATATGCCTTTGTATTTCTACAAGGCAGGAAAATCAGTGCCATGAGAAAAGCCTCTTGTTTCAAGTGAACTGAGCAGAAACTCCAGACAACTGGAATGCTTCCAGTACAAAATAATCCATCTTCTCCCTTCTCTGTGTTTTTTTCCCCCTTCTCTTTTATGGCCACGCAAACACACACAACTGCCTCTCAACTTCCTTGAAAATGCCAGTGAACTTCCCCTTCGTAGCAAATTGCTCCCTCGTTCCCACTTGTGTAGGAGGCACCGCTCATGCTTTTTCTCTGCAGATGGGAAGTCGCTTCTTGTGTGTGCTTTGTCACGTGGCAAAGCACTTTAAAAACATTAAAAGGTGGAATGAAATCTCATCCATCTACTCTTTAGTGTCAGAATCAGGGAAATGCAGAAATATGATACTTTATATGTTCCTTGGCTTACAGGAGGAGTAGAATTTATGGCTTTTAACTATATATTCAGAAGCTGCAGGTAAGTGGTTAGTTGTCCAAAACTTTCTGTGAACGTAATTATGAATTAGAAAGTCCAAAAATATTTTGAGAGTGTATTACTGACTGCAAAATATTTTTGGTATTTATTTGGTATGATTATGCTCCAAGAATTATATAATTTTTAATACATCTTTACAAATTTCTCTTTAAAAATCCTCCGTGAAAGATTCCTTTCTTCTTAAATCTCACCTCCTTCACATACGTTGTCTTCCCACTAGTTTCTTCAGGTCCTAATTGCTGGGTCCAGTCTTGCAAATTAAAGTCAATGGATATGCTCGAGTTAAATATTCAGAAACAGTGATAGGAGAAACCTCATTACAGCCCTAACTACAGGGTAGGAGGTTTATAAGGTACTTGCCGCTTGGCAAAGGGTCTGTTCTCATCACTTCATCAGTTACAGATTCCGTGTTGCAGTTTTGTGAGCTGGTCCTGAAACTGAACTTCTGCTGAGCATTTAAAACAGGCAGGAGCAATATTTCTGCTGGTTTGCCAACACCTTTCATTTTTTCTAAATATCAGCTCAATGATCTGACCTGGCAAAACTGCTAATGGATCAGAGAGCATACCAAGTGTTCTCGAGGAAGTTAGTAAAAGGTGTTTAAATGCCTTCTCCGGGTGGGAAGCTGGCATTCTTGCAGGGCATCAATTAATCCACATTAATTTTCGAGTGAAGAAGGCACTTTTCAAGTCTTTTCTCTTAATGGAGAAATTCCTGAAGACAGAGATTTTTAGTTGCTTTCAATCTTTCATTGTTTCAATTTATGTGTAACAAACGAATAACTAGACAAAAGGTGGTTTGCTTGGAGTTCCTTAATCTTTCATTATCTCTATTAATCAGCATTTATGGTACATCTTTTCAGCTTAGGCAGCGAAGAGGCAGGCAGCTCTCAGAGCAGCTCCATCTGCTGACAGCCCTTAGGCAGGCTGCAGGAGATGCTGTCAAGGTAATTCCCCTCCCTAGCTCAGAAAACAACCCAGTTGTAACGTGACATGAAAAAGGAGATGCCATTTCAGAATGGGAAAAGCTGCACAGGAGTAAATATGGGTTTTTTTTTTTCTCCCTGCCTATTTTGAAGCCAATAGCTATAGTAGTAATGTGTACTTGAATATGAAAACGTATAGAGAAATGTCCATGAGGAATGGTATTTAACTAAACTATTACCATGTGAAAGGGCGGGGGTAAGGCTGTTGCTAACGTATCATAAAAGTGAAACGAAGACTGTAATGACTAGCGAAGCAGAGCCATCCTCAGAGTTCTCACATAGATGTTGTTTGATGGTAGGTATCATTAAAAAGTAATGCTTCCAATTGTCACTGATGCTTTGACTCACCAGCTAGTGGGTGCTATCCTAAGGAATATTTCTGCAACTGGTGCATATTCATTATGCGAGATGCTTTAAACTAAAAGGATGTGGGTGTTGTCAAAGCTGAAGAGAGGTCAGGCTCAAATTAATAAAACTAAAATTGCATCACAGCTTTTAAAGGTAAGGTTTTTTGGGGTTTGGGTTGGTTTTTTGGTTTCTTTTTTTTGGTGGTGTGTAGTCATGACCTGTTTTGGAAGTGGTTACCTGATCAGTTAATTTGCAGATGGATGTCAGCTATACAACAGACTTCCAAAAACCAGGTCTGTGGTTATTTCCAGCACCACCATATCTGGAAATCCCCATTTGTGGGAAGGGACTGAAAGATCTGCTCTCCAATTTTTGCCTTTGTGGCCATAATCCACTCTGTTCCAGTACATCTATGTGCAGTGACCAAACTGGTAATATGGAATAATGCTTTTGTTTAAGAAGGTGCATATCAAGCGTAACTTAAACATACTGACTTGAATGTGTTGCACCACGTCACCCATTCTCTTGAAAAGCACTGCTCATTTGGCCTTCATCTAGATTTTCAGGAAAGAAATTATAGGCTGTGATAGTGTGAGACAGCCCTCTGAAAGTGGTCAGAGATGTAGTAACCATCTGAGCTTTCCTGGACAAAGTGACAAACCCGCACATTTAAGGAGGTAGGAAAATATGGTTGCCTCTCATTTTTATACTATTACGTTACCAGAAAGTTCTGAAGTGAAAAATGACAGCTTTTCAGTGCAACTGTCACAGAAAATGTTGTTGTTGAAGCTGTTCCTCCTGTGGGGCTCATAATCTCCGTACCTACCTGTGATTAGGCAGCTGTATAAAGATAAGGTCATCTAATGGCCTATGAAATGTTCTGGAAAAATCATGCTATTGAGGCAAAAAAAAAATGATGCAACTAAATTTCTGTCCTAATGTGTCTTCTATTTGTGTTTTTTTTTATTAGAAGACAACAATGGATGGTCTCTGCAGTTTGACAAACATTATACAAAGGACAAATACAATAAACTGAAATCTCTGTATGCATTTCAGACAAAGACATCTGAGTGCTGTAAGTAATTACAGATATAATTTGGGTGATTATTACTGATGATTCCTAGAAAGAAATACATAGCAAACGTGCTTATCAGAAAGAGAAATATAGTGCAGTTTCATTTATAGTAAAACAGAATTAATGTCTCAGATGAACAAAGCATTGAAGCTAATTTCAGTTCCACTAAGGATGATTCATTTTCTGTAAGTGTCAAACATATGCCAGTTAGGAGGGCAATATAAATGTATAGCTGAATATATTAACATAGCTAGAATGACCATGAAAGACACATCTTTAGGAGTGAAATGAAGGCAACATTCCTCCAAATTCCCTTCATCATACATCAAATGATCCTTGCAAACGCCCTCCACTTCTCCGAGCATTTGTCCTTTCATAGAGATTTTCTGACACTGCTGTCCACTGTGAGCACTAACCTAAAGCACAGAGGTGGGGACGGGGGGAAAGGAGCAAAGACTTCCTGACCCATTTTTATCCCATTTTCACATGGACAGAATTGTGCTCGTTCTAGTAAATATAAGAGGACTGAACAATCTAAAAACGAGCCACAAAAAAATCTGAAAACCCGCTACCATGCCAGATTCCCCGTGTATCAAGCCCAAAGCTCAAGAACTTTTACAAACTCTTTCACAGAGGTCAGGGAGGTAACAATTTCTTGTGTCCCTTTACTGTTAGGGTCTTCCCAGGTCTAAATCAATTACATAAAAACGTGTGCCTCAGTTTCACTTTAAGACCGCCTGGTACGTCTGTCTTTGTGCCCACTGTTCTTTTACACCATATTTCTTTTCTCCCTGTCCCATCACACCACCCACCCAACGTGCCATAACCACATTCTTGTTTTCGCGCAGTGGCTGCTGCTGTGCCAGCAGAGTGTATCTGCCGGGGGCTGGAGATCTTCTGCGACGCTGTCAAGTTGCGTGCTGTCCCGTCCGTCTCTTCAAACATAACCATAATGTAAGTAGAGCAGAAAAGTGGTCCCTTGCTCTCTTCAGGCTTGGCTATCAATCCTCTGACCTTTTCACAACTACAGCCTTATAATTATGACCAGTTGGCTCAGCTGGTGCTTGTGAAAGCGTAGTGTCTCTCTGCTGACAAGTCCTTTAATGTTTTAAGTACAGATTTTCCCTGCATAAAAGGAGAGAAAAGGCACTAAAAAACTCCGTGTGAAGTGAACGTTTCATGTTTGTAACAGTGACTTGAGCTAGCAGCGGTTTCAGCAAATCTGAAGAAATCTTCAGAGGAAACCTTTCCTTTTAAGACACAATGCTTAGGACCTTTTTATTATTCTGTGATCCTGCCAATATTCCCAGTCTATATTCCTGCCAAAAAAGTCCATAACCTTGAACTCAGTGGAACTACCTGCTTGAGCAGATCTTTTTACTTCTTATTTGATGTCTGTGAATATGCCATTATTTAAAAGGATTTAATCTGGGCTGGGTCATCATACAGATACATATGTGTAAGCCAAATTATTTTGCAGAGAACAGGGAATGGTTGATACTGCTTTTAGTTCGCACATCGCTGTTTGAGAGGCTATTTTCGGTGTGGTGCAGAGAACAGCACCAGGTGTCCTTACCTGAGCACCGGTTTGTGCTCAGGTGTGGCTGAGGTTCTCCTTGTTGGGCCTGTGTTCAAATACCACAATACTTCATAACAAAGATTGATGCAGAATGTACATTTAAAGATACATTTAAACTGGCTGTTGCCTCAGGGTCAACAAAGACTTCAAAAATAATGGCTCACTTCTAGCTTAAGAAAAAGCAGTGAGTCAGTTCAGCTGGCTTTTGGGATGGACTCTCTTCTAATCCAACCAGGCCCTGACCCACTTTTGTTCTTGTCAGGACACTTGAGTTGGTGCCCGATGGAGATGGGGACACAGGGGCACTTGCCCTGGGAAATAAACTCTGTAGGCATTTGAGGCTTGAAATAAATCTGTGGTTTAGTTTGTACTCGGGACTTTTTAACTCTTAGATTTAACTATTATTTTGTCAGTTGCTCTGGAAGAATATTTTTTGATGATAAAGTATTTGCCTTACTGCTTAAATAGGTACAAATATTCAGATGCTTTCAGGTAGCATATTCAGATGCTTTCGTGTTGCTTTTATTATTTAGCAGTGTGAAAGCTGCTCTTATTGAATAACAAAAGTGGCAGCACTGTAGGAAGCTGGGAGAGTGGTTTTACTGTTTGCCTTCGTTCCTACAGGTCTCTTCAGAGGAATCTGCTAAGGAAACTTTCTGCTGATATTTTCAAGAAATACCAAGACCTTAAAAATCTGTAAGGGAGTGCTTCAACTTAAAATATCTATTTGTTGTCTTAAATATTCATCCTCTCCCTCTCACATACACACACACACACACACACACACAGAGCTTAACATCTAAGTGACAACACTCAGTTTATAGTCAAAATTCTGTCTTGTCTTACCCTTCAGTACCTCATCTAATTGTGTAACCTGTTTGGCTCAAATAGCTTAATTTGACATCTCTCTTTTTGCAAAACCATAATTTCTGCATATTTAATTTTTTTATATTGACCATTTTATACCAGAAAAATGCTAAACTTTCATTCTGTCTGAAGGAAGTTACATTTATAATGAACAGTAAGATGCCAAATGAAATTTGATCCATTTATTCTCCATTTATTCATTTGATCCAGTAACTTGATCCATTTAGTCTGCAAAACAAAAGTTTGGAAACTTAAACTTCTCATTGTCATGGGAAGCTCACTCACGTGGCATTTGGTTTTACTCCTAATAATGTCTGGTACCAATTTGACAATGCCCCATCTAGTCAAATTGTTATGGCAACACAATATTGCGTTATGTTTTATGATAAGTAACCTATATGTTGTTCCAAGGTTGTAGCCTTTGACAAGTTTGCGTTATATAGAATTAGTGAAATTCAGAATTAAATGCAAAAGTCTAGAGCAGGGCTCCTGTGTCACCAAATCAAGGCACTTCACATTCCTAGAAAACTTACTGGAGCACAACTTATGGAAAGGGTGCTGTGCTGCAGCACCATCTTGTGCTCACAAAGCTAAGTGCCTTTGTTACCTTGAAAAGGTACGTTTTCGTTAAAAGAAATACATCCACATCTGTCTGTACAAACCACTTGTTCCTAATATTAATTTCACATGTTTCTGATCGATAACTGTACATTTTCAGAAGGGTCTTGAGCAACGTTTGACACAAACCCATTTTGTAAAAGCCAGTATCAGGTTTCTTACTGCTTTTTAACAGGAAGGCAACTGGGTGCTTTATTAACTGTAATTTAATCAAAAGGATTTATATATAAATATTACTCAGCAAATAACCCTATAATACTTCAAGATTATTTTGAAAATGATTTAACATTTGCAGTTGATAATATTTTTGAACTTATTGTTTCATCAAAGTAGATAAAGAAATACAGAAGGAGAAAAACAATATTCTTTAGTTTATAGAAAATCAGTAGGATTCGGTTTACATTTTTACTATATTATCTTAAAAGTGCAGCATTTTGAAAATTCTCTGATACTATAGACAGAAAATTCAAAAACACATGATAATTTGACGTTTGCCATGCAAAATTTTGTTGCTTGTAGCAGGGTTCTGGCTAAACATTCAGATCAGGTCACCCGGGTGAGAACTGCAAGGGTAGGACCTAAAACAGGAGGTTGCGTACAACCACTTTGTTGTTCATCTCAGGCAAACCAAGCGTCCCTTTGAATGAGTTTTGTGATGCTGCTGGGAAGGGGAGGTATTTCTTTTAAAACACCTTTGCAGTCTTTGCAATGAAAGCTGTGAGATGGGTATTGTCAAGCTTAAGATGTAACAAGTTTGACAGCTTCTTTTCAAGTACCACACCACACAGATGTTCAGTTTAGCTGATAGATTTTAATTGGTTATTTATGCTTGCTTTGACTTTGCGTGCTTAGGGGATTGATCGTTGTTGTTGCTGTGTCTTCATAGGTATCTTCAGAATAATAAAATCAGAGCTGTGTCTGAACGTGCTTTCAAAGGTTTATACAACCTGACAAAACTGTAAGTATTGCTTTTTGAATACTGAAGTAAAGAGCAATGAGAAGAGCTCCGAGAGTCACTGTTGGATGGCTCACTCTTATTTGTTTCAATGTTAGGAAGTTGCAAAATGGTCCAAGTCTTTAACTCAACAGTTGGATTAAGAAAGCAAAGATAGATTAAGAGCTACCTGTGCAAGTTTGCCTGACAGGGCAATACTTGGAAAATACAAGTGGGGTCTATACATTACTCCTCTTCCCCAAATCTGCAGAACGGAAGAAGAGAGTATGGTAGTTACCTGCATAAAGTCAGAAAGAATGGAAAAAAAAAAAAAAAAAAAAAGCAAGAGCTTGTGGTGAGTCAAAACTCTTTAATGTTGTAGTTTGGTTTACAGAAGCAAACCAAAGTAACCAGTGTCAGTAATGAAAAGAACACTATTTTCTTTATTTTGCAGCAGCTTTTTGAAAGATGCTTCTAACTTTTAACCAAAATGCTCAGTGAAAGACATGATAGACAAACTGTGGTGTTCAGTTCAGCTTTTCATTTCTGCAGTGTTTTTAAGAGGAAACTTTTTAAAAATATTGTATCTCTCCTTTTTCCATCACGAGTGTGGTTGCTTAGTTGTTATTATAGCTGCTGTTACCACCTTCCCAGACCATTTATCATACACACCCTCCCCCCCTTCATTTCTCAAGCCTTCTTTTTCCATGATTCTGGTATCTACATTTGACTAACGTCCTTAGCCAAGACTGAACGGGATCCTGAGAACATTCATGGAATGAATCAATCCACAGAAGGAAACTGGAAAGGGCCTAAACTATGACACAGTGGAAATATTTAGCTTGCTGTGTTTTCTTGTAGATAAGACAAAACGTCCTACATAATTGTCCCAGAAGTCCTCACTATGGAGAGTCCCACCTTGTTCTCAGAGAAGGACAGGAAAATTGCCATAATCAAAAATGATAATTATGAAAAAATTTTAGCAGTATTCTGCTAAATTATGAAGGAAAAATCTTAAAACTCATTTTCATGCACCTGATGCTAATTAATCATTCCCTTTGTTTATCTTTTATTGGTCATGTTTCAGATACCTGAGTAACAACAAGTTAACCAGTTTGAAGCCTGGTGTCTTTGAAGATCTCCACAAACTTGAATGGCTGTATGTTGTTTTCTTATTTGTATATTAATTTTCTCAAGGAATAATTAAAGCAAGAGAAAGAAATATTTTGATTACTTTCACTTTTTCACGCAGTAGTACTTTATATGAGAGAATAATTAAGGAACTCCTGTTACACTGTGGGAGGTAAAAATCCAGCTGACTTTGGTGAGAACTGAAATTAGTTCTTGGGCCTTAATGGCTCCAATGACTGATGACTTTTACAATACTAAATAACATTTATTAGTAATTGCTTGTTACAAATTAATACATGAAATAACTCGGATACTATCAAACAGCTGAAAGAGAATTTTTTGGACAGGTCCTTCCCTGTAAATAGTGCTGGAAATGTCCCGAACAAAATAACTGTCATAATCTGAAATTTTGGTTTATTGCTGCTTTTCAGACAGATGAAAATGAAGTATTGTTTTGACTCAGTAAAGTTATCAAAAATAAGCAAATAATAGCATGACTAACGTTTCTCTGTGTGTTTGGAACTGCTGGATTGCCATGAAACGTGGTTATGTGGTGCTGCTTTACTTTCACAAGGAATCCATTCAAAGTGTCTTGATCAAAGAATTTTAAAAACTCACAAGAAAAACTTTTTTCTAAGTTGAAAGTAATTACTTAATTTCCTTCCAGAAGAATTTAATTTAATTCATTGAATACCCTGACCTGCTAAGGAGTAATGCATTAATTTTTTAAGTAGTTTGAATGCACATGTAAAGAAATCCACTTCAAAGTATGTTACTTCTTATCATCTGTTCAATTTAAGACTGAAGACATTATAAAACTGATACAAGTTTTGCTGTAATTTATAGGATAATTGAAAATAATAGGATAAATCGGATCTCTCCATTAACATTTTATGGACTCAAATCACTTATTCTTCTGTAAGTATTGAATAAGAACCAAAAGTGTTATTTAAAAGAGCAGAACGGAAAGGACAGATAGATTAAAAAAACCTTTTTATGATGACTCTCCTTGCTCGCCACGGGGTGCTGGCAGTACACCTGCGGCTTTTTCTTACCCCCAGGTAAGATGTGCTGGAGTAGGAGGATTTTGGCAGCAGCGGACATGCAGTGTCTGGAAAAGTATAGGGAGATGGGTGGGAAAAAAGGGAAAAAGGCAACATCACTGAAAAGGACAGATAGATTAAAAAAACCTTTTTATGATGACTCTCCTTGCTCGCCACGGGGTGCTGGCAGTACACCTGCGGCTTTTTCTTACCCCCAGGTAAGATGTGCTGGAGTAGGAGGATTTTGGCAGCAGCGGACATGCAGTGTCTGGAAAAGTATAGGGAGATGGGTGGGAAAAAAGGGAAAAAGGCAACATCACTGAGGGGGCAAGGACATGGCTGCTGCAGCAATGGGAGCCAGTTGTCCTCCAGAGCCACGGGGTGGGAGGCGGGGGTCCCATAGCTCCTACCCCCCAGCAGCAGCCTGGCCTCCCTCCCTGGGACCCTGACCATAACCTGCAGCTGCCCTTTCCAGACCCACACACAAGGGACGCCCTTCCCTTGCAGCCCAGAGGGAAACCTCCCTCCATCTCCCATTCCCTCCATTCACCAATGGAAGTTACGTGTCAGGACAGAGCAGCCAAAATATTTGTGTTGACTTGCTGTGTTTTATTTAAAAAAGCAGTGAACGTCTTTCCTTTACCTGGTAGTTAACAACTTAAGCATAAAATACTGCTCTGCAGAATGCCATAGGGAAAATATGTAGAATTTTAAAGAAAATAATACTACCTCCAAGACTATGAGAAATTAATCAAGCTTTGACTGTCTTTTTTTCAAAAGTACAAACATAAGAGACGATTTTTTTTCTATAATATATTTTTGGCAAATATAGCCAGCTATACTTTTTTTTTTTTCCAGAGAGATGATGAATAATTCTCTTGCTCGTTTGCCTGATAAACCTCTGTGCCAATAAAGAAAATAATACTACCTCCAAGACTATGAGAAATTAATCAAGCTTTGACTGTCTTTTTTTCAAAAGTACAAACATAAGAGACATGATTTTTTTTCTATAATATATTTTTGGCAAATATAGCCAGCTATACTTTTTTTTTTTTCCAGAGAGATGATGAATAATTCTCTTGCTCGTTTGCCTGATAAACCTCTGTGCCAATACATGCCAAGACTAAACTGGCTGTAAGTCTACCTTGTTTCACTAGAAAAATATTATTTTGTTATCTTTGTATGGCGCTTCAATGACACTTTTTCTAACGGGGCGCTGGATCTTGCAGAGCGCCTGCTGGGTGACCTCAGGGTTGGTGACCTGAAGTCATCAACTGGGTGTGCAGAAAAATCGGATGTCTGGTTCCCACTCCCCCCTGGGCGGTCATGAAGTCCTGGTAGAATTTATCTTTAATTACCTTAGAATAACTACCTCAGTTTATTTTCAGTGATCGGTGTTTTGTTTTTATATCCCAGAGACCTCGAAGGCAACCATATTCATCATGTAAGAAATGCCACTTTCCTCTCCTGCAACACTCTAACCGTGCTGTAAGTAGCAAGATATGCTGGCCAGCCAGAGCGAGATCGGCTTGTGCCGAACAGTCAACTGATTCATTGCAGCTCATATAAAAGTTTCCTGAGTGTCATGGTTATTTAGATCTCAAGGAGGTTAAATTAAAATGCTTGGGTTTAGATGGGCGCCATACAGAATAACCACTGTTTACATTTAGAGCAAGTACCGCATTGATATATGCAACTGTATGAAGCAATTATGACTGATACTAAGATTTAGAAAATGTCTAGGAGGCAAAAATCTCATAATAAAAAGCAGCAAACATACAAAACATATAGCTTGTTTCTTCATTTTAAAGAGTTTGATTGGCTGGTTGGTGGGCTGGCTCAGAAATTTTAGAGTTTTCCCCAAAGTTTCTTTGGTGGTGATGTAATCATCTTCAGGAAAACTCTTCAACCTTTTGCTAGATTGGTATGCTCTGTGGTACCTGCCATTTTCAATTTTTAACTCTTCTGCAGTACCCATATTTTCGGCTTTCTCTTTGCTTTTAAAATCCAGGTTGTTCATTTAAGGAGCGGGCTCAGTGGCAGGTGAACCGGGAGTGAAGGAAAGGCTGCACGGCCGGGTGCCTGTGCCCAAGATGCAGTTAGGTCGCATGCCTTCCAGCCCACTTAATCTTCCTCCTGCAGTCAGCCAATTCATGCAGGCCTCCTATGCATATATATGCGCACAAATACATGCATGTATAGGCAACAAAGGCCATTTACCAAATGGTAAGCTTCTAGATCCAATTAGTTTGTTAACAGAATTGGGCAAATATTTGAAGATGCAGAGAAGAGACAATTTTTAAAGTTCATAAAAAATTTTCTCCAAAACTAAACAGATGTCAAGAAGCAGCAACATAAGTTTGTTTTATTCTTTCAGGGTGATGAGACGAAATAAAATCAGCTCTTTAAATGAAAACAGCTTTTCTTCTCTCCAGATGTTAGATGAATTGTGAGTTGATTTCTTCTCTTACTTGTACTTCAAGTCACAAAGTTTTATAGTTTACATTGCAAATGTCATTTATCATAAATTCTGTTTCATGTAACTGCTCTCGAGACATCACCCATCCTCAGGGTTTTTTCTATATATTTAACAGGGAAGAAGGAGTCGATACATTCTCTGTATCAATGATATTGGAGTTTTTGCTCATGAGAGCATTATGTTCCCTGAATAGAATAATATTAATTAATCTTACATCACCACAGTCTACGTGCGTGTGACCTTTACTCCTCTGTCCACAGTTATTAGGATTTATTTTTAGTGAAAATAAAGAGCAAGGTAGAGAGAAGAACTAAGGGAAGGATATGCTGGTTAGCCCATGTGAAAGAATTCCCATAATGAAACAATATGTTTAATTTATTTCCAAGCTCCTAAAACCCAAGTTAAGGGTATTTTACTTTCTTTGTGATGTGAATAAAAAAAAAATAAATTATGTATCTAATGGCATACCTGAACTAACCAGACAAAGAGAGATCTGATGGATCTAGCTTCCCATATTCTTTTAACAGCATTCTTTTACACTCCAAGTTGCTGATAGCCTATGTAGTAAATAATATCCTATCTGGCAAATAGAATAAAACTGTGTGTCTTGAAATTGCAAAGCTGTTCAGTAAAATCACTGATCCTAGTAAGAACTTACTGTATCCTACCTGTGGCTGTTTCTGCAGAGATTTGGCTAGCAACAAGATTGAATCACTTCCTCCATACATATTTAAGGATCTAAAGGAGCTTTCACAACTGTAAGGATTCTTGATTATTATTATATATAACTGTATATTACTCATTTGAGATGATGCTTTCAATTATGAATGCTGGGAAAGAAAAGAACACATTTGTTTGTATGTGTCATTTAAGCCCTGCCTAAAAAATACTTACCCCAAAAGTAATTCTATATAAGATTTTGCCCAGAATAGTTTTGTAAAAGATGTGCATTTTTGTGTCCCAAAAGATAGCGAGTTCAAATTCTACCTTTTTCTGGATCTTGTTAGTATATACAAAATGAACTATGCTAGCTATATCATGAGAAATTAAAAATTCGATGGAAATGTTTAATGTGGTATCAGGATTTGGCTCTAAAAATAGATTATAAACATGTAAGAGCATCATACGGATGCCTTGTTTGCAACTGGTTTTTTCCTCTGAAGGAGTTCCAAAAAAGCATGAGGTATTATACCGGAAAGGTATTGACTAGAAAGACATTCTCTCTTTTTCCCACAACACATAAATAGGCTAATTCTCAAACGCTGCTGCTGGGAAGTCCCAATCTTTCTGGCATAATCTGAGAGAGGCGCGAGTCACAAAATTGAAGACCTCTCCGGAGGAGAGGAGGTAGTATGTGGAATAACTTCTTTTTGTGCTTTTCCAGCATCCTTGGGATCCATCACAATACATTGAGGCAACCAAGTGTGTACAGCTGCATTTATTGAGTTTGCACATTTTAGTTACAATATCAAAATGAAAACATAAGGAAAAGTTACAGGGAGAAGAAAAAGGGGATGTACCTAGAAACACTCTTGCACAGAGTGATAGCATCTAATGCTAATGTCTGTTTTTACATTCCACTGCCTCTGTCTCTTCTTGAACTCACACAAATTATTACAGAAAAATAGGTTTTAGCAAATAGCAAAATCAATTGTAATTTATTTCTAAATGCACACAGTTCAGCCAGGTTCTTTTGCTTGAAAAACAACTCCTGGAAGTTTAATAACTAAATATTTCTATAGTCAAAACCTTTAAGCATCAGGCTGGGGGGTGGACAGCTGCGTGTGTGTGTGTGGCAATAGCACGTATGTGAAGCATCTAACTACTCTTTCCACTGGCCTAGCAAGCTGGATAACTAAGTGAATGTTACCATTTGCAGCTGGAGCTGCCAATTGTCCAAGTCCTTCCTACAGGACTGGAAAAGCAAATGGATTATGTAGTTTGTCTTTGGAACAAGCCTTAAGGAAGATTTACAAAGTTACTTATGCCTATGTTGTATTTACAGGAACCTTTCTTACAACCCAATCAAGAAAATACAAATAGACCAGTTTGATTTTCTAATTAAACTCAAATCTCTGTAAGTATCAAGTTTTTATATTTTAGCTATGTTTCCTTTGTGATTAGGCACATCTCCTTCAGAAGGGCACAGTCCAGAGTACGTTCTATAAGAAATTGCCCTTGAAACAGTTTATAGTTACGTTGATGATCCTCAACAATTTGAGCCTGGAAAATATTTACTAGGAATACTCAGATTTTCCTGCCTGAAAATATCAGTTTCATAATGGAAATTTTTCCAACAAAAAGAGATCGTAAATTTAGCTTAGAAAAGGACATTGTCCTTTCTGCTATTACAGAACAAGATTAATGCAACCCTCATTTGACCTTGCACAATTTGTTCACAAGATTTAAGGGTCATGCAAGGTCTAGTTGGGGCTATTAATGCCATGGGCAGGTACCATTAGGATGAGTAAAGACAGGAATTATGAAGGAATTTGGTATATGTACAAGTTTGGGGACATATTTCTGCTCTTACAGAATCTACTGCTAACAACATGAAAAGAACAATATAAGCCAAGTATGATTCAGCTCCAGTGTCAGAGAGAGGTGGGACTTTTACAAATCTTTTTGAAGAGTTTAGGGGGAGTTTTTGTGGGTGCACTAACACAGCAGCTCTAGCTTGAATTCTGCCAGCAGGGCTCTTCCTAAAACTGTGCAATTGTGCAGTGACAGTCTTGCAATTCTGAAAATATCTTGCAGTAGGTTTAAGTACATTTTCACAGGCTGCTGCATGTCTGCAGTAACCAGCTTGGTAGAGCATAGCACTCGTTCTTGTTGGTCATCATTTCAAAGTGGTTGTGGAGATCCAAAGAGAGATGTTTCCTTGGGCAGGAGCATAATAGAAGTTTGTGATTTGAGCCCTGAGCTGTAGCCAGCAGTGCAGGTGCCTTTGCTGGCCAGTCCTGCTTCCTCACAGTGATTTGGAATCCAGTGGCCAAATTCAACTAAATTTGGTAAATGGCTAATGACCTGAAAATACTAAATCTGTACAAATTTCATTAAACAGCTGAGCACAGAAAAGAGTAATTAATTACTTCCCTAAGAGTCAGGCTACAACATATATTTTATCCATTATGTAACACCGAAGAACTCATGCAATGGACTGAACACAACCTATATTTTTAAGTTGAGATAGTTGTTAAATCTTGAGATAGATCTATAGGAAACAGTATGTTTCAGCACTCAGTTTTTAGACCACGAGTTGCCACTATTCTGGTTCAAAATAGTAATAATAGCTGGGGAAAGCACACCCCAGGATTCATTGCAGTGCTTAAACAAAACTAAGAAGTTTCCATATTTGGGGCTTTATTCTTGTCTCCTAGCAAAACTGCTCACCAGCCCAAAGCAACTGACCAGTAAGACTGACACCTTTCTCCACTTTTGCCTAAATGTGCTCAGAATTCATGGGAATATCATGCTCAAAGTATTGAATGGTGAATTCAAATAAGGTTCCCCACAAGAAGGACCAAAGACCTCTGACAGGTTGCAATTTAGAAGACACGTTGTGCATCTAACTGATGGATGGGATGGACTAGAAGAATGCAGAAACTGAAGTTCTAAAAGAACAACTTACACAGTGACACTTCACTGATCTAGCACTGCAGGGGAAATAATAGTGCTGTTTCCAATACATTAAAAAAAAAAAATAAAATAAGAAATCCCATCTATGTGTCACAAGAAAGCCAGCATTGTCCTTTATGTGCCGTGTCCTGTGTCCCAGCTTCCTGCTGCTCCTGGCACAATGAAGACTGAATTCCTGCAGTGGTCTGTTTGTCTAGTAAAGCACTCCCTAAGATAAAAAACAGAAGAGACATGTAAAATATTACTATTGGAACAAGTTGCTATTTTCTCAGAGATGATGAAAGAACATCAGTAGAACAATACTTTGGCAGGGCAACATAATAATCGGAGGTTGCACTGCTGAGAGCACTAGAAGTGCCGCCTTCGTCATTTTGGAAGAACAGCAAGGTTATTAGAATTAAATGCAATTCATTTTATTCCACTTTAGCTTCTATGCAGACTCTCTGTTCAAGTTTCAAAGGGATGACAGAGTAGATGCAATTAAAGTTCATCTCTAGTTACATATAATCATAGAAACACAATGAAATGCTGGTAAAGTTTGTTCTTTCACTACTGAGTTTCTATTGTCTTTTATTGAGAGTATGTTGTTTACAGCAGCTTGGAGGGCATAAAAATTGCAAACATCCAGAGAAGAATGTTCAGACCCCTGAGAAACCTTTCCCACATGTAAGTAACGCAAGTTTCGCCAGGATTGGTTTAGATTGGATATTAGGAAAAATTTCTTCACTGGAAGGGTTGTCAAGCATTGGAATGGTTGAGTCCCCATCCCTGGAAGCATTTAAAAGATGGGCAGACGAGGTGCTTAGGGACATGGTTTAGTGGTGGGATGGCAGTGTTAGGTTAACAGTTGGACTTGATGGTCTTAAGGGTCTTTTCCAACCTAAATGATTCTATGATTCTAAGTAGATTATTCCAGTTTGCTTTCTTTGGTCTGAATTTTACAATTTACAGAATGCTGAATAACTAAAAACAAAAGTGTATGAGAAGTGGCATGTGAGCAGTTGTCAAATCTGACAGTTTTTAATTAATTTTTCTTCTTTCAGAAAACGTTTCCTGAGTAGTTACTAGGGAGTTTTGATATTCTGGCAACCAAACTAGAACTACCTCTAATCTGTTTTTCTTTCTCACAACCAGATATTTTAAGAAATTCCAGTACTGTGGATATGCCCCTCACGTGCGCAGCTGTAAGCCCAATACAGATGGGATTTCATCCCTTGAGAATCTTTTAGCTAGCATCATACAGAGAGTGTTTGTCTGGGTTGTATCTGCCATCACCTGCTTTGGAAACATTTTTGTTATCTGCATGAGGCCTTACATCAGATCAGAGAATAAGCTCCATGCCATCTCAATAATGTCTCTCTGCTGTGAGTACTCCTTGTGTAAAAGTAAAAGAATATTGTTTTAAGCTCCTCATGGTGTGGATGATATTTGTTTTTACAATATAGTGACACATTTCCAGTGCTGGATCAACTGAACTTTCATGCTGTTGCAAATGGCAATACAAAATGCTGTACCTTATGCACCAGGAGGTCTCTCTGGCAGCGGATAAATTCCAAAGGTTTCATGTTTGATTTTAATGCTGCAGGTTTTGTGTCAAATACCCACTTTCTTCAGCAAGTAGAAATACAATTCCAAATTTTTCAAAGGCACATAAACCTAAGTCTTACTATGCATTTTTGAGTAAATAGCAATTTGTGTGCGTAAACATTTGTGTTCAAGACCGTTGTTTTCTGCTTGAGCAAAAGGTTGCTTATGCAAGTATAGAAAATTAATCCCTCCTAGCTCCCCGGTATTAAGAATTAGGGGTTTTCTTATTTTAGTCCTAAAAGCAAGACAGGTTTATGGACAAACTATTTGGCAGTACAGTTGCCATAATCTCAAGTACCCTGCCTCAGTACAGGAGAGTCTACAGGGAGCGCACAGACGTAATTAGTTGCATTTTGAAAGGTAATTGTCAACAGTGTATTAAATGATCGCAACATTTGTAAATACAGCATGTCAGTGATTTTGAAACTTTGTTGTTTATTCATGGGAACAGTCTAAACACCACACAAAACTTCCAGGCAAAACACCCGAGAAGCCTTCGGCTCTATGTTTGACAGCTCCTCTTCACTTACTGGTCTTAGAAGACTGTGCATGTCAGTTTTGAACTAGCATAAGCTGGACAAACCGAAACTAACTCTGAATCCAGCAGATGCCCTGCTCAGAGCAAATTAGCTTAAGCCAAGTGTCAATATCAAAAGGAATGAGACCTGATAAAAAACAGGTTGCAAGAATAATTCTATAAATGGAGCCATATCTTTTTCTACTTGCAAACCAATTTTATCTGAGCTTCAAAAAATCAGGTTGGAAACAGGGATGAAACACAGACTGCCGGTCCAAATGAAAATTTAAAAAAAAAAAAAAATAATAGAACTGAATTATACTGCCTTAATTGTAATTCACAATAGCATTCTAACTATAATATTGATTTTTTTTATACTTGTATATTAGCTGACTTCTAAATTTGTACTCATATATATACGTGTGTATGTCTGCTCTCCAATATACCTATACACAGAGAACGGGAAATTCAGATGTGTAAATAATGATGTTAAGCACTGTGCCCACAGGTGCTGACTGTCTGATGGGAATATATTTATTTGTGATTGGAGCTTTTGATCTTAAATATCGCGGAGAATACAACAAGCACGCTCAGTTGTGGATGGACAGTACTCATTGTCAGCTGGTGGGATCGCTGGCTATTCTGTCTACAGAGGTGTCGGTCTTACTGTTGACTTACCTGACTTTGGAAAAATACATCTGCATAGTTTATCCTTTTAGGTGTTTGAAGCCCAGAAAATGCAGGACAATTTCCATTTTGGTTCTTATCTGGATAATTGGGTTTGCAGTTGCTTTTATCCCGCTGAGCAATAAGGAATTTTTCAGGAACTACTACGGCACCAACGGCGTCTGTTTTCCTCTTCACTCAGAACAATCAGAAAGTTCAGCAAGTCAGATTTATTCTGTTGTCATTTTTTTAGGTAAGTTGCCTTTCTTCCTTATAAATAATTAGAGCTGCAAGAGAACTTAATTTTCAAACAAATAAGATAGCTTTCCTGTGATGTTCACACCTCTTATTTAGATGTCCCAGTAAGCACTTACAGATTTTTTCCAGCCTGAATATTTTGCTATATTAGATAGATACCTACGTATCTTAAAATGCATGAAGGGCTGAGAAAATAGAAAGAAATTAATGACCATTAAGTTCCTGAATTAATAGACTTTGTCAGGGAAGTAGAGCAATGATAAGACCAGGAGGAGAACTACGTCATTTGGATCAGATGGCAGCCATTTATCAGGTGACAATGAATGAAATAAGTATCTGAGTAGAGCTGAAAATTCAGTGTTCATCTGAAGACAGACTCAGATCTCCTGGCTGCTTAATTCTATGGGACCAGTAGTTTAGATGAAACATTTTCTTTACTACCAGCCTACAAATAGGTGATGTGGAATTGCCATTATGCTGTTAAATTATAACTAACTTTAACTTCTTAAACAGGTGTAAACTTGGCAGCTTTCATCATCATTGTGTTTTCCTACGGGAGTATGTTCTACAGCGTTCACCAAACAGCTATTACAGCTACAGAAATTCGGAATCATATTAAAAAAGAGATGATCCTTGCTAAACGTTTTTTCTTCATTGTGTTTACTGATGCACTATGTTGGATACCCATTTTTATTTTGAAACTCCTTTCTTTGCTTCAAGTAGAAATACCAGGTATGTCCTTCCTTTTGTGAGGCTGTTTCAACTGTATCTGTATGAAGGAGTGCTGTTTCCGCTTCAGAAGAAAAAGAATTGAATGTATTGAATTGTATTACTACAATGAACTTTGTTATATATCTATATATACGTACACGCAATATAATGAACTATATCGTTTTACTACTGCATTGAACTACGTTACTATAATTATCAAAGATAAGTCACCTTTGAGTCAGCCAAAAAAACCACCCCAAATTCAACTCGTTCAAGTCTGTCTCCATAAATGTACAGAATGTATTTGAAAACCAAGGCTGAACTGCACTGGCTTTTCTCATCTTACGGCTTTTGCTGGTTCTGTTGCCTAAATATGGCTCAGGACAGTTACAGTGTTTCCCATCTTGATTTAAGAATATAATTCTTATCCTGAAATTACTTTCTTCTATAACTCAAAACATTAAGTTATATAAAGCTGTGCTTACCTCCTTTATGCTTTGCACGTATTCCTACGTAAAAACAGTGTAACCTAAAAGATTAAAAATTGCACCTTATTTTTTTCCTTCTCTTTGCAATACCAGTACAGGCCAGAAAAAAATAGCCTCTTCGTGT